>NC_047539.1:6510018-6820372 GCF_012275295.1 Melopsittacus undulatus | reverse complement strand
AACCTGTTGGAAAGAGTAGGTGTGTGTGAGTTGTGGAAGGAGAAACCAGCATAGAGTGGTCAGGGTAAAAGAGGAAGCTTCAGTAGTAGGAAGGTTCTGGGTTAGAGGATGAAGTGAAGAGTAATATGGGTTGTCTTGGTGACCGTGTAACCTGCTGTCTGTACGGTGGGTAGGTGCAATTTACTCCTGGATAAATGCATAATTTAAATTCCCTATTTTATCTCAGTGCTCCTGTTACACAGCTCTTTTATATTTATAAACCAGGTTGGCTTTCAGAACTTCCTGCAGGTTTTGAAAGCCTGTCTGCAGCCACCAATGGTGGCATTTTCTTCTTCAGTTTCTTTTACATCCCCCCTTGTGCTGAGGAATATTGAATATCTAGAAGTGTGTTCCCTTTCATGGCATTTTGATGTAGTAGCTGAGACAGTGGGTGAGGTTCTTGTCTGGTGAATTACTGCTGACGTGCGTTTTGGGGAGCTGCTTGCAGATGAGACTTGAAGTTCTTTGTTGCTCTTTGGCAGCACAGCCCATGCTCTGTTTCAAAGGGAGAGCTAGCAGTTTCCATTAGGGTTTCAGCTGAAATCTCAACAGCTCTTCCTCCAGGTGCACTTTGCCCTTGATACTGGAATGGAATTTTTCCAAGGCACTATTTTTCTTGGAATCAGATATAATTGAGAAAATAGAAACTGCATTATTTTGTGTTTCTTAATGTTTGAAAGGGCAAAAATGCCGAGGTGATGGGGTTCCATGGATAATTTACCTCTATGCAGAAAAGTGTTCCTAAGCAGCTGAGAACTATTGTTTGTGCAGGTGATGGTCTTGCTGAATCAGAGACTTCAACAGGAGATGCTTATTCATTCTGCAGTGCTTGAAGGCCGACACTGACAAACTGACCTGTTCCCAACCTGCATAGGTGCCGAACCTTGTGGGTGATGGGGATGAGTCAAAGCCATTTTAGTGCTGCTGGGGAGGATAAGATCTCTTCCTTCCTAGCCTGGCAGCCTGTGACGGTGCTGGTGGGACTCTGGTGCTTTGGGGGATCCCTGTGAGAGGTGGCTTTTCCCTGTGATGGGGTTGTGAGACTTGAGAGATGAGGGGAAAGTGCTGACCATAGGTGGGCAGGGATGCCGATGTGCAAACTGAGGTAGCTTTTTCAATCATTTACATGATAGATTTTCACCTATCCTTGTTTTCCTCCTGCAGCTTCATGTTTCCTGTCGCAGGTGGTTTAGGCCCCCCTCAAGGTATGTATCAGCTTAAGGGCTTGAGCACAAAATCCTTTGTTTCAGGTACATTAAAGAACTTAAAATGATTCTGCACTGATGCTCAGAAGAGTGATTGTGAATTCAGCTCCACAGCTGGTTTTCCCCTTGAATTCAGTGCTCTCACAGCTCTATTTGTCTAACTTTCTGTGCATTGTTGAAGATGCAGCATTACCAGAATGCTGCATTAAAAGATCTAGGAAAAATACATCTCTGGGCTTTAACCTGAATTTGCCTTTAAGATGTTTGTGATGTTTTGAGTGTGGTATTTAACCTCTTTATGCTTCATCTACCAGCTGTGTATACCCATATTGTGTGGGTGTTGCAAGACCTGGTAAATATTTACAAAGCACAGCAAGACCCTGGGACAAGAGTCACAACCTGTGTGGAAAGTATTAATACAATAGGAGAGCCTCAGCCTTAAATTGCCTTTGTTCTTATTCCTGCTGCAGTGCTGTTTGTTTAATTAATGGAAAATACAGGAAGAACTCGTAGGGAAGGCAGAGAGTTTCCTTATAAAAGTTGCAGGGACTGATATATGGATCATTCCCCAGTGTGTTGTGTCCCTCCTGGAGTGCTTTTGCTTGTGATGTTCAGTTATGCACAGTTATAATTATCTCGTGGTGTGCTGGTAACAAATGACAGCAAAATCTGAGATGTGAAACTGCTGCAACATAATCCACTTGGCTTTATGCAGTGAATTAATACATTCCAGCTTGGTTTGCCCAATTCTGTTGAAGTTTAGCTGACAAATCCTGTACCCATTCTAATACACACAGTGGGCTAATGAAGCTACAGACAAGTTACTCAGCCAGATTGGGGTGTGAAGCTGCCTTGTGAAGTGATGTCTTTATTTTCCAAGACTTATCTTCAAAAGCTGCCAGTTTGTCAGTTCGCCTCTTCAAGAGGAAGGGACAATTACAGCACCAGTCAGCCTGGTTAATTACATCTTGTTAATTGGAAGTGACCCTTTCAGAAATCACAGGGCAAGAAACCCACAGAGAACCCTTAGGATGGTGGGAGGATTCATCAGCTTAGTGGGTGGGAAAGCCCCATAACGATTCTTCCTTCAGGCTGATCACTTATCCAGACAGCCCAGCCAGACTGAGAGCTTTTTCCTTCCCTTTGGTGGCAATTAAACAGCTTTAACACTAACTGGGAGCTTACCATGTTTAATGTTTTCTTCTAGGGATGATTCCTATGCAACAGCAAGGATTCCCAATGGTTCCTGTCATGCAGTCCAACATGCCAGGCATGATGGGGATGAATTACGGTTCTCAGATGCCTCCTGGACCCATGACCATGCAGGTGAGTGGCAATGAAATATGGACTGAAGTGGGATAATATAGAGAATTAAAGATGATTTAAAGAATTCTCCAAGTTTCATTGGGATCGGGATGGAGGCAGTGGAGGATTTTGGCACACATTACTCACAGTATGGAGTCAAGAGAAGTGAGGGTGTAGTGCAAGGACAGCATCACTAACATTTAAGATAACCTGGATGTTATAGGCCAGTCAGAGATGTCAGAATCTGAACATTGATTTCATTACACATGCTGTGACACCAGGGTGTGATAAGAGAAGCGTGGTCTCAGAACAGGAAAGGAAACAAAAGCATCAACAAGATGGTAAAAAGCAACCAGATGCCACCTACTCCAAAGTGTGATTAGTAATAGTATTGAATTGTTAAGTCACTGTAATTCAAGACTCCCAAAACACACCTCTTCTGTCTTAACTTTGCTTTGTGCTTTTCTTCCTTTGCTTTATGTATTTACTGGTAAAGTGGTGTCTTGGGCAGTGTTTTACACGAGACCTTCATAAACTGATCAGAAGTGACTGTGTCCACAGTCTGATTGTGACCAGTTCACTGAATGGTCTTGTCCCTTTGTAACTCCAATGCTAGAGTTCATAGAATGGAATTTCCTGAGTGTAGGTGGCAATTTGTAAGCTTTGTTTTTAAATACATTGATCTGGGGAGCAAGGAATCTCTTAAATGGGATGGATTTTCTCATTTGACCAGTTCTCCCATTTGTCCCATTTCCTATGTTTCATTCTCATTCTTTTTGTTGCCTAAAGTAACTTTATCTCCAACTCTGCTGTTGCTAATTGAGCAGTAAGAATGGAAAATGGGAAGCTAATATGTTTTCACTCCTTTAATATTTTTTCCTGTTTAGCACCATATGTGCTTATGTACAAATTCGCACTCTGCTGAAATGGAACGTTTGGGCATGGCTCTGTAGCCAAATTGCTATGTGACAAACTGAACTGATCACATCTGGCCATGCATGTCTTTACCCTCCCTTCATTTTGTGAGATCTATAGTAGGAAGATTGAGAGCTGGTCTAAAACTAATGAGCAACTTCTGTTCTCTTTTCAAGTGTTCCGGTACCAAATACAAAATGAAGGGTAAGAGAAGGAAATGATTTTCTGGATCTTTCTATTTCAAGCAATCTTTGCTGCTATAATTGTACCAGAATGTATTTCTCAGCAAGTGTTTCTGATACAGACACAGGTTATTCAGACAAGCCTCCTCTTGGCTGCTGTTGTATCGTGTCTCCCTCTCTTGGACTCTGGATAAGCTGTTAGTGAAATGACTAGAGCACATTTTTTGGCATCCTTTGTTGGACAGGAGTGGGCACCTCCAACAGGGAATTTATTACGTGATCTCTCAGCATAGGAAACAAAACCGAACTGTAACTCGAGAGGGAAGAGTGCCATCTACTGAGGGACCAGCGCTCTGTGCTGTGGCAGCAAGTCTGCTCCTCATCCAACTCTTCATTTTACGAGATCCCCCTCATTTGCAACGTGTCAGGGTGTCACTGCAGAGCTTTGGCTTTTTCTATGGAAAAAGTAATCTTGGAGTTGTGTTATTTACTCCATTCTAGGGTGGCATGCCCTTAGGGCCCATGCCAGCGACTGGAATGCCTTACATGGGACAAGCTTCTTTCCTGGGAATGCGCCCAGCAGCCCCACAGTACACCCCGGACATGCAGAAGCAGTTTGCAGAGGAACAGCAGTAAGTGACACTTCACTGACTTGGGAAATTCTTCTTTTTAAAGGGGGCCATGTACTGTGGAGGGGTGGTTTACTCAGTAATGTGTTGATAGCTCCTCTACAGAATTAGTCTGTTTAGGGCTGCTAGAATGTTGAGATCATTCCATTGCATGTGAAGGCATCTATGAAGTCAGTAGTGGCTGTCACCCAGCTCTGAGAAGAAGCAGAAATGTGTACACTGAGCCCCCGAATTAGAGACAGAACAAATGGAAAAATCAAGCAGATGTTTGCCATGAAAACTGGAATGAAAAAGTATTTTTAGACTTGTTTTTTAACATCATTTTTCTTCAGGAAGAGGTTTGAGCACCAGCAGAAATTCTTGGAGGAGGAAAGGAAACGGCGCCAGTTTGAAGAGCAGAAACAAAAGCTGAGGCTCCTAAGCAGTGTGAAACCTAAGGTATGTCCTAAATAACAACTGCAGGGTTTCTTTCTTCAGGCTTTTTTTTAATGGCTTGTAATGGGATGATCTTTTTCAACAAGCAAATAAGTGGGGAACTAGTATGAGACATCAGGTGACATCTTGAATAGCATCTGGAATAGTACTTTCTGCACTCTTGGTGCAGTGTAAACAGTCTGGTGTTGCAGATGAAATCAGCTCAAGAAAAATAAACCAACCTGGTGTGTAATGTTTGGGAACAGATGGAGTTTCTAGAATATGGAAGGTTTGGTTGCTTGTTGTTAACTTTGGACAAAGTTTTGGACACTCGTGATGAGCTCAAAGGCCAGAATGCAAATGACTGAGAAAGGTTTTATATGTTGTTCTTGTGCATAAAGCTTTGCCTACAGACTGGGGAATGCTGCTATGGTGTAGTCTGCAAGAGGAAAGCTTTCTAAGTATGGGAGTTAATGCTGGTGTGCTTCAGGAAGGCACTGCTGGAGAAAGAAAGGTTGGATCTACAGCAAGCATTGCTGGGTTTTGTGTGGATACTGAAAGAAAACTGAGCTCTTCTGTGAATGTTCAAAAACGTGTTCTGTGCTGTTCCAGACAGGTGAAAAAAGCAGGGATGAAGCTTTGGAAGCCATTAAAGGAAATTTAGATGGGTTTTCTAGAGACGCTAAAATGCACCCAACACCAGCAGCGCATCCCAAAAAGCCAGGTTTGTCATTTTTCTCATCTTCCAACTGAAACTAAACCACTGCTGTTTGAAATCCTCAGCAGGGGAGCTAATTCCAGGAAGTGTTTTTATTTGGTGGCACAGAGTGAGTGGATTAAAAGTGTCCTTCCAGCAACTGTTTGTTACATAAAGTTTTATCTCTACTGTGGGTTTCCTCTTTGGTAATTGAGAAGTTACAAGTGGTTTCTGACAATTTCACATTGTAGATTTGCCCATCCTGCATCAGTTCTCTTAAATGCGTGACTGTGGATTTGATCAAGCAGAAAACTGTCTAAATGAATAGACATTTCTTTTGTATCTTATGATCTAGTACTGAGTTTCTGAGGATGAAACAGTCCTTTGAGGGTGAGCATCCCCCTGTGCAGATCCCTGTTATGTCCGGTTTGAAGTGGTACCTCTTGATTTGTTTGTTCCAGTCTGTTTAAACAGAATACTTTCATAGCCAGTGTTAAGATCCAAGTATCAACATGTTTACATCAAATCTCTGGGAGAGAAGATGCACGGTTGGAAGTGGCTGCTCAGCTTTACCTTATGTTTTTGTTATGTTGACAATAACAGCTCTTCACATCCCTGTCAAGTGATGCATCCACTGCTGTTCCCTTACCCATTTGCTATGTATTCCTAGTATTTGCCACTTTTCCTCCCTTTCCACCCGTAAACCTTTTTCCTCATCACTTTCCATTGTGTGTTCATTCCATTTTACAGATCATCCCACATCATCCCATTCTGCTGTATCTGTTTCCCACTCTGCTTTTGTTGATGATGAAGAATTTAGTGACTTTATACAGGGGCCTGTTGAAATCCCCACACTGGTGCCTCAACCCACCTCTCAGCCTTTTCAGCCTTTCCATTCTGCTGCTGAGGCTGGGCAACTGCTTTCCGAACAGGCTGTGGTCCAGCCTCTCCCTGCAGCCCAGACTCCAGTGTTACCCATCCTGCATGGTACAACTGGGCAGGTTCCTTATTTTCCTACCTCTGCATCTTCACCCAATATTCATAAAACAGGTAACTCTAAAGTATCTTGTTTTTTACATGTCACCTTCTGTCATAGAGCTACACAGAGTCTTTACTTATTTTGTTGGGGTTTATTTCAGTCTGGCCAGAAGAAATAATATATAAGCAATTGAGTAGAAACCTGCTGATCCATGGGAAAGGGTGATTTAAATCCCCTTCTTCCTCCCTTAGAACTGCACTATAAATGCAAGTCGTGTGGAACCAGACATTGCTAAATATGCATATGGCTGATCTTAAATGAATTAAGTCTTGTGTGCTAGCATCTCTGTAAGCCTGTGTAGTAGGAAAAGATGCAGGTGAGATGGTGGTATGAAAAATAACTCTTATGGTACATGGAACACTCGTGTGCTTCCTCTCTTGGAGGCTAAATGGATGGTGGTGAGAGTAACATGATGAATTTTGCTGGGGTAAGTAGATACTGGGCACAACTGATGCCTAGATGATTATGCAGTGATAATCCCAACAGAAAATAGTTTCATGTATTCCTTCTATTTGGTGCTTTTTGTTTGTTGAAGTTGTTGTGTATCCATGGTAAGTAAAGGGCAGAATCAGGCTATAGAAGTGTTTGCACAGGGTGGTGCTATTGGTCTGAGCTGGGGTGGATGCTCATCATGATAACCCCTCAGTGGTACCAGTAATAGTTTTCCTTTGAAATGTGGAATTGTGATCTGGATGGTTAATAACAAAACATAAATAATTCCTCCTGCTGTTTATTCAGGCTCTTCCTTGGAGGAGAAAGGCTTAGATAATGGCTCAAATGACTCTGAACAAGAGCAAACCACACTTAAAACATCCGAAGTTGGGCACAAAGCCTCGGCTGCAAGCCAAGTTCATCCCAGTCTAACCATCAGTGACTGGGGGGTTGTAGGTGGCCAGGAAAGTGGTGCCACCGCTGCAGAGGTGCCCAAGGCTTCAGAACAAACCAGAGCAGTTGAAGAGTGTGGTGAGCAAATGAAACATTTGAGAGAATTTACATCTAATGAGTTGCTGCTTGGATGCTAACACACTGTGCACTAATTCTGAGGTCAGGCCTGCACAAGTTTGCTCTGAATGCCTGCTTGAATAATACATCAGTGCCTCCTGCTCCTTGCTAAAAGTATGACTATGATTTTGCTCTGAACTTTTTCCACTCGAGTTTATTGCTGTAATCATTTTTAACATGTGTTAATCAGGTCTGCTGGTTTCAAATACTCTGTCCTCTTTCTTGAGGGAAGATGTGTTCTCTGAAGATTCCTCTCATTTTTATGTGAGGAAATTTATTACTAAAGATGGTCAATGTCGTGGTGGGTTTTCATCTCTACTTTGAGGAGGATGCAGTCTTGTTAGGTTAAAACTCTTAGCTAGTTAATCCTTGTTTCCCAGACAATTTGCTGCTCATGTGTGTTATGTCTAAAAGTACTTGTGCTGTAGGGATCAAGATTTCAAAAGCTGGTGTAGGTGAAAACTTCAGGCAAGTTTTACTTCCAACAGCAACTGGAGCTGAGCAGTTCAACTGAACAGCTATTGTCAAAGGTTTGAGTAAGACTCTCCTATCTGTCACCTAACATGGCTGAGAATTCCTTTTTGCTTCTCGTATCATTTGATTTTAAGGGGCTGAATTTTGCCAGAGATTCAAGGGTGAGAAGCAGGAGTCAGTAGGATGCGGCAGTGAATGGAAGGATGGTTAAAGCTGAAGGATAACGAGCCTGGAGGAAGTAGCACATTTCTTTTCCTTGGCTGGTGAAATGGAAGGAATTGCTTATATAAAACTGTGCCTGGAGTTGTGGGATGATTAGAAGTTAGACTGCACGCAGGAGAGAATCCATGTGGAAGATGAGGAGGTGCACAGGCACTGGGAAAGACAATGAAATCTGGAATTATTCTGATTTTTGTCAGAGCTCCATCCAAGATGAGCATAAAATCTGCTCAGGGAGACTGGATAGGAAGTGCAACTGTGAGACTGAGGGGAAGAGTCCGCACAGTAGAGAAGGAAATAACCAGTTCAAAGGGAGTAAAGTGGTGGATCATGTTATGAAAGCCTGTAATAGTGAAAGTGGCTGTGATGTCTTCCGGGTCTGAAGACTGGGAGCAATGGGGCAGTGGATAAGTTTTTATGAACATGGGGTAAGATGTTGCTGAGATTCATCCTGTTTGTGGATTCCCCTGACAAGGATGTCCTGGTGCTAGGTACAAATTAACTTACTCCCCAAGTAGCTCTAACAGCTGCTATGAAAGTTCAGGAGATGATGAGACTTGAGCTTCTGCACAGCTAGAAATTAAGAGGGAGGCAGATGAGGAGCTCCTTATTTCATTATGTATGTAACTGTATTCTTGCTGTTACTGCCAAATCATTCTAGTTATTAGGTTGAAATACATATTCCTGCAGTAGCTGTTTGTCCTCTGAGCACAGTGATTCCTATCTGAAATCTTTGCCTGAAATGCTAAAGAATACTGACCAACTATGATCTAGTCTCTTAAGATCTTTGTACTCTGACCCTGTACATATTAATACAATTGTCTTTCTTTTTCTTACTGAATGGACCACGTTTAGGAGTCGGGGTATTCCCTACACAGGACCCAATTCAGCAAATGATGCCTCCTTGGATTTACAATGATAACTTGGTCCCAGGTAAACAAGAAAGTGGCATTTAGCCAAGCAGGCAACACAAGGTGTGAACGTATGTGAGCTGTTGTTGGTGCTTCCTGAGCAACGGGTTACTCTCCAGGCATCAGATGAATCCTGTATCTTTGATATGTTATGAATTTATGGTGGCTTTATGTGCGTTTGGAGAAGTCTGGGGTTTATTCATGCTCAATGTTTAATCTAGAATTTGTTATGTCAGCAGAAGAGGTTGTGTCGCTGTGATAATACTGCTTTTATGGGTAGTCTGGCTTTTGGCCTCTCTTGGAATTAAGCAGGCTCATTTCTTAAGGCTATTTATCGTACATATGTAAATAACACAGTAAATAGAAAATGAAATGCTGTAGTAAATATTGATTACACTGAGGTTTAAATACATAAAGATGTTATAACTATATTTTATATGGATTATCCTGCAATTTCATTAAAGAAACCTTTTGCAGTAGAGCATTAAGTGTATTTTATATGAAATATTTCTTTATGTTAAACTGTAAAGACCATCCCATAACGCATGTAGATGAAATGTGATGATACAATCCAATGCCAGAATGCTATTGCCTTACCTTCTACTTTGAGTATTACTAATTTGATAGGATGTTGAGGCATAATTGAGAAGCAGTCATAAATTCCCTTGAGCCAACAGTTGTCTCTAACACTGACTCCCTTATCACAGAGTTGTATAAGAAAATCTTAGAAACCACTTTGACTCCTGCTGGAATAGATACAGCTAAACTCTATCCCATCCTGATGTCATCTGGATTGCCCAGAGAGACCCTTGGACAGATATGGGCTCTAGCCAACCGTACCACCCCTGGGAAGCTCACCAAAGAGGAGCTCTACGCTGTCCTGGCTATGATAGCAGTGACTCAGGTATGGATAACACTGGAGATCAGCATGTTTTGGTGTGGAAGGTTTACCTGCAGCTTGACCAGTACCTGCTCTTTCATGATTTCAGTAACACAAGCTAGAAACTGGAACAGAGAATGTAACGTGCCTTTTTGATGCTCATTGTCTTTGCTCTTCTGCCTTTGCAGAGAGGAATTCCTGCGGTGAGTCCGGACGTGTTAAACCAGTTTCCAGCTGCCCCCGTTCCTACGTTAAGTGGATTTCCAATGCCGCTGCCTGCCGCAGTGAGCCAGCAGCCTCTGCTGCCCCCTGCACCACCCGTCTCCATGCCTCTGAACATCGGGCCGGCCGTGATGGGGATGAGCATCACGGCTCCAGCGGGCGGAGCTGCAGCACAGCCCTCCGGAGGCTTCCTCCCCTCCTACCCACCCAGCCAGGTCAGCTCGCTCTGTTACGTGGCAGATCTGCCTTGTCCTGGAAAGGGAATTAGCCTGGCTCTGAGCTATGTAGTGGCAGCAGCCTTTAAGTAAACAGCAAAAAAGAAGCTGAAATATCCAGCATGTGACATCCAAAAACATAAAGTTAAGTCACTAAGGAGCACAGAATCATAGGATGTTCTTTCATTTTTCTTCATTTCTTTCTGGTGACATTAGAAAAGGTACAGAAACATTCTCCATTACAAACTAGTGGCATTAAAAGAGGATTTTAGTTGTAATTAGGATGTTGTAATGCACATTAAATGGGATTTTAAGTTAAACTACACAACAGTCTATTAGCTCATAAAATAAGTTACATTCTTCAGGAGAACCAAGGACTGAGAGAACCTTTGGTTTCCAGCACTGTAAATCATATGGGAGGTAAATTTTGCTCTTTGAAAATATGGTTCATCCTTCTTCAGTAAAGGTTTCTTCTGATGCTTTTGCTGTCTGTATTGATTATAAAGTATTGATTGATTTGAATTGATTTGTCCTGTGTTAAAAGATGACATGGCTATGATCAGTAATCCTTTTAATGCGAAAGGAGCAGAGTTCCTTGTTCACCTGTTCTTTGTGTGTGTTACTTGTAATCCTGTACACCTTGTGGGTGTTTTGAGTTGGTGCAGGTGAAGTGGAACCAGTGACCGTGCTAATTTTGCATGCTCATGTTGAAAGGTTTTTTCTTCTTCTTAAGCTGCTCTAAACTGCTTTCATGCTATCTGACAATTTGAAGAGACAACAGAACAGCAATTGACATGTTGTTTGTCATTCAGGTAGTAAAACCAGAAGATGATGACTTCCAGGAGTTCCAAGATGCTTCAAAGTCTGGCTCACTTGATGACTCCTTCACTGATTTCCAAGGGGATGCAGCTGGCTCCTCTAAAGCAGCTGGTTCACAGCACCGGAGCAGGTACCACATCTTTGTATTCAGTATTTGAGAGCTCTCTTAAGAAATTAAATGTTTTCCTCCTTTGTGGGTAGTTTTCTAGCCTGTAATTTGGTTTTGTCACCTGACTTTTACTCTGCCAGTTTCTTTTAAAGGTTGTTACAACCACAATTAGGCTTTCTGAATCAAAACTGGCATTTGATGTGCCATAGGTGGTTGGCCATACTTTAGCATTCGAGCCATCATGCTGAGGTAAATTGCACATACAAGGTAAGGGGGTGGGTTTTCAAGTCCTTGTACTGTTGCACAGGCAACTGGAAGTTATTTCATGCTGTGCATTCAGGGAAAACCTTACGTAAAGCTATTGAGAAAATATACACCAGGACGGAGGAGTTCTGCTTTTAGTGTGTGCTTCCATTAGAAGTATGACCCCACATTTGTGGGAGTTTATAGAAACCATTTGTTGACATCAAGATCTTTCTTCAGGCCCTGAATATGGACCCCAAAGTTAATGTAAAGAGCTTGGCATTGTACTCTGAAATGACTGAGAGCCCCAGTGGACAAGGTTTTGTTAACTCTGTTGTTTCTCTGGCCAGTGCTTAAGCTTTCAATAAGCGACTATAAATCTCAGTTGAAATCTCATTCAGACTTCATCACTCTTGGCTTTTCTTCTGGGAGGCTGCCAGAATGTAGCTCTGGATCAGGGATATTTTGTCTAACAGAATAATGGAGCATGTTTACTCCCTTGGAGAGTTTACAATCTCTCAAAGTCCTGTGATTACAAAACTTCACTGTCGTTTCCTTTTGCTGCACATGGCAAACTTTCGTGTGCCTCCCAGCTGTCTAATTGTGGACACAGACCTTTCCTGTGCAGGAATGGGCTGTTCTTAGTTGCAAACAGAGCTGGCTCTTTCCAGGTAAGCACAGATCACCAGTTGCTTCCTCAGCGGTGACGTCAAATGGAGACACTAAAACAGATTGTTCTGTTACACGGTGCCTAATGGCATTCTGTGCAAGTGATTTCAGTTGGCTGATGTCATGTGTAGCTGAAGTTGCTCTCTTTTAAGTATATCTTGATTTGAGTTAGATGGCATTTTGTAATTAAAGCTATTCTGCTGCTCAGAGTTTTATCAGAAGCATCATTTGTAAATTCCACAATGGAAGTAAGGGAATCCAGCAGTGTTTCTTTTTCAGTGCAGCAGCTCTCTTCATTCAGTTGTGCAAGTGTTCAGTTTGGAGCAGAATGGTACAGTGAGCTATAATCTAATTGCTTATGGAGCTTTACTTGAAAAAACCCATCTGCAGAGCACAGATGATTAACCATTACATGTGCCAAGACTGCATAGCTAATAGCCTGGTTTGCAGTGATGTGAGGTGTAATTATATTACCATAAGCTATATTTTGACATTGCACTGTCTGTCTGCAAGCACCACAGACCATCATTAGCACGTGTGTGCAAGTGCAAGGTTTGTGTGTTGCTTGTAGGCTGCTGATAAGGAGATTTAAATGGCTCTGGAAAGATTCTTGCTTCAGGCCGAAGAACGCAGTAGAAATTCATTCACGTTTTCAATGTGCATAGCGTTGACTGACACGAACTAGAGGTAAAATGCATCATTCATATGTAAAGGATGATGTTGTGTAAAGCTGCCAAGGTCTGATAAGGAGCCTTGCGTGGAGGGCAAGCAAAGCTCTCTCAGAATGGCTTCTGAATCTTACAGCAGTTGCTACATGGTGTTAAGTTATTGTGGTGCTTTCACTATAGAAAGTAGAATGTGTTTATGTGCAAAAAGATTTGCTTGTGGAACTATGGACTAATCCTTGGTTTGCTCATTAGATAGCTACCTGAGCTCCCTGATTTGCACTGAGACAAATTCAGAGTTAGCTTTTCCTTCCTGTAGTGGTTCTGCTTTATTCTCTTCATATGTAATGAAATATAACCAGAAGTAGATAAGCTGAAAGCATGGAGCTAGCAAAATGTCATGCAGTTTTAACTCTTTACTTTATCTAGTTCTATCAGGGAGAATTGTCATTACACTGCCCGGGACAAAGTGATAAATGAAATGGTGATTCCTAGGGTATGTCTATGTGCATATTCTCTCCTGGGCTAAGAATCTCTGTGGCGTGAAGCTCTGGAGTGTTCAGTTCATGGTTTGGTGCAAACTAGAATCAAGAATGGGGAAAATTGACTTCTGGCCTAAAGAAATAAGGTTGGGTGAGATAAAGTGTGAATTAACCCATCAGTTACCAACTGATACTGATGGAGTTACACCAGGTTCTCGATCAAGCACTCTTTTGGGTGCAAGCTGAGGTTTGTGTAGTCTTAATAAGAGGCTCCTTTAAATAAAACCTGGAAATGTAGATTTCTTGTGGATAAATTAAGGAACTTTGCTTTTCTCTCTTTTGTTTTTAGTGTTCCTTCTTTACTAATGCCACTCCCAGGTAATAAGACAGTCTCATCAACTGATAAGTATGCTGTGTTTAAAGGAATTGCAGCTGAGAAGCCTGCTGAAAGTACAGCTGCTTTTGGAGGTAAAAGGAAAAATACACAATCACTATAAGCAGTTTCTTGTAATGTGTCATGTATCTTGGTTTTGGCATTGATACTAGTCTTTAAAAACCGGAGCAATTATGCCAGTATAAAGTTTACAGTATGGATTCATAATGCCTTTTTGTGAATGTATTCCTTTTCTCCTACTCACTAGATGGTGGAGACAAGTACAGTGCTTTCCGTGAATTAGAGCAGCCATCAGAGAGCAAATACTTAGGTGAGCAAATACTGAGGTAACTTATGGGGGGGTTTGAGCTATTTTAACATATTTTCATTTATTTTTATAGCAGTTCTCTATAAGCTGCAGCATCTCCCTTGCTACAGTTGTAGAATAATGATGGTTCTGCTTCCCTAAACAATTTAGCAAGAAGTATCCTGAAAAAACAGTGCAATATCCTATTGGAACAATGTACAAATTGTACTTCTAGAAGATAGGCATCTCTTCTAGGTGCTTCTGAATTTTATTTTAAGATGATATGATTGGAATTTGTTCATTTTAAGTAAGGAATCCTATCTTCTTAAGAGACAGAATAAGACGTTTCTGGACAAAATTACAACTTTTTTCTGTTGTTAGGGTGGAATGAAACCTTTTCAGTCTGTGGTGCTCTAAGAATAAATCTGATCCCTTACATTGAAATCTGTGGTCAACTGGTTTTGATTGGGCAAAGTAAAACCTAGGATAAGACTGCTTACCTGAGTTCATTCCCACTCCTTACTTGTCAGAGACAGAATTCCTTTCAGAGACTGAGTTTCTGAAACTCCTGTAGTGTTTTGGGAGGTACTTGTGCTCAGTACCTCTTCAGGATTAAATGCATGCAATGAAATGAAATAACATTTTACCTCTTTCCATACATATTCTAAACCACATAAAATTAACTCTATTTGCCTGTTATCCAGCTCTGACCACTCTTAACCCTTTCACCAGCTCACATTTCTGATGGAAAAGTTTGCAATTCAGCAGTAAGTGTAGTTTGCTGTGATGTGTTAGTTTTGATCAATGAATAGCAATACCATGAACAGTTGTGTTGTTGCTGGGCCAAGTGAATTGATTTGGAGGGGAGGGAAGAATGTGTCAGGTATAGTCATGGTCCTGTACTACTTTTATAAACAGTATTCTTCTAAGTCTTGCTGAAACACATTTAAAGTATGATATTGGTGCTGGAAAATTAAATGTTAGTGGTGTACTTCTAAAATAGAACAAAATCTGTTCGCTGGACACTTGTTTTCAAGTATGCTCAATACTATAAAATGACAAGTGGTCTCAGTATGTACATGCTGGTGAATGGGTTAAACATTTTTCATGTTCAAAAGAAATTGCTTTCTGAAAGGTAATTGTGTATGAACAGGAAAAACTTATAAAGTCAGTACATCAAAATGCTTAATGTCAATTCAATGAAAATACTGTTACCAAATGCTTCATCAGGTTTGAATTATAATCCTTATATAGTGTGATCCTACACTCAGTGGGTAGAGGAACCAGAGAGCTGCACATCTTATGATTAATCGTGCTCACTTTCATGTGGAAGTGTCTCCAAGCTTCTTTGTAAAGCTGGAATCAGTCTTAGCAGGAGCTAGAAGACGCCTCCTGAGTTATATTGTATTTACTGAAGTTCTGGTCACACACTCTGTAGTGTGTTTAGGTGAATCTGCTAGACTAAAATGGGAGCCTAAAAATGTCTTAAAGCTCTGCTGAAGCCCCGTAAAGAAACTGCATGTAGGCAGTATTTCGAAGAGAGAGGGGTAGAATTGCTTCTGTAAGAAAGCACATACTGCATTGGTATAAGTGAGATTCAGGATTACATTCTTTGCTTGGCAAATATGAGGATGAGGTGAGAAAAAGAACTTACATGGAAGCTGAATAAGACAGATCACCTTTTGAATCTGTTGGCCAAGATGTGTTTTGATATTAACACAGCGTAAAGGGATTGTAATATGACTTTGAGGCTGTTTGGAAGACTTAAGTGTGTGCTGGAATGACTTAGGATTGCTGACCTTGAAACTTGGGTGGTTCATAGAGGTTGTTTGCGGTCCTAGGGCTTAATTTAGATAGTTTGCATAAAAACTTGTGACATTGCATGAGCTAATTTGCTTGCTTGCATGCATGGTGTGAGTATGATGCATTTGTTGTCACTGCAGTGCCTTTAATGATTGTTTCCTCATTGTTCTTGCTCTCAGGAGAGAACCTTGCAGAGTTCAAGCCTGCAGGATCCGATGATGGCTTCACGGATTTTAAAACAGCTGACAGTATCTCACCATTAGAGCCACCTACAAAGGACAAAACATTCCCTGCACCCTTCCCTTCTCTGCCTGTTCAGTCAAAACAGCAAACACAAGCAAAGACCTCTTTGAACCTAGCAGACTTGGATCTCTTTTCCTCTACTGGAGAAACCAAGCAGCCGTCCTTTCCACCTGCATTTAACACAACAAAATCGGGCTCCTTTCCTCCACCACCCCTTCCAGCTACCGCTGCCCAACCAGCACCCAGCAAAAGTTCCAGCTTAGCTGATGACTTTGGAGAGTTCAACCTTTTTGGGGAGTTTTCTAACTGCTCATCAGCCAGTGGACAAGATGACTTTGCAGATTTTATGGCTTTCAACAATAGCAGTGCATTTTCCGAACAGAAACCAGATGACAAATACAATGCACTCAAGCTAGAGCCTGGTCCTGTTCCTCAGCCTGGCTCCTCTGCCAGCACAGTGAAGAGTGGGCAGAGTTCTGCCCCTACTGCTACACCCACCAAATACGATATCTTCAAACAGCTTTCTCTGGAGGGCTCTGGAGGAGGCTTTGAGGAGGTGAAGGACAACGCGCTTTCTTCAGTGAAAAGCGATGATGATTTTGCTGACTTTCACTCTAACAAGTTTTCTTCCACGTGCAACAGCGCAGATAAGTCCCTGGTGGACAAAGTTGCAGCCTTCAAGCAGGCCAGAGAAGACTCTGCTTCAGTGAAGTCTCTGGATCTTCCTTCCATCGGAGGCAGCAGTGTTGGCAAGGAGGATTCTGAAGACGCGTTGTCTGTTCAGTTTGACATGAAACTGGCTGATGTGGGAGGAGATCTTAAGCATGTCATGTCTGATAGCTCTTTGGATTTGCCAACAGTTAGTGGCCAGCATCCACCAGCAGCAGGTGAGGAACTGGTTAGATTGCTCTGGTAACGTAGGTGATGGAGGTTTCAGTGTTCTTCTGTGTGCTAAATTACAGTATTATGCACTGGTCTTTCAGTAGTGAAAGGCACTTCAATCTGTGTACCCGCTAGCCAACAGCCCCTTGGCAGGGCAGCGTTTCTTTCTTGTCTTAGGAGACTAGAAATAGACTGAACAGTTTGATCTCCAGGCCGGTTTATTTCTGAGAGTTGACATCATCATCATAGTGCTGGTACCCATCAGCTATTGTCACTTAAGGGATTTGAATGGAACATTTTCCAACGCAAATGATGTCATTCCATTTGCATTAGCAAGAAGGATGGCAGTCTCACTTCAATCTCTTGGGTTCAACAAAGCATTTGGTCTGGGGACTTCACCTGCTCTGTGCTTCTACAAGGGCAGGCAGACCACTGCTTCATGCTGTTGTTGAAAAGCTGTTTAATCAACACCACAGGTGTATCCCTGGTACCGTGGGGCTTAACCTGTGCAGTCAGTATTTTGCAGGACTGCAGGTAAAAGTATAGAGTTAAATCCCTCACTGGACTCATTGTGCAAAGGGCCTGTAAGTGCTACTCTTAATGATTGGTGACTCCTAAACCTACATTTAAAACTATGGGCTTTTATTTATGAGGGTTTCACCTTCTTTAATTCCCCCTTATGAATGTCCTCCTGAGGGAGTGACTCGACTCAACCATCTCTCATCTGATCTGATCACATATCACCAAACCGATACCCCAAGTGTCCTGCTTTTTCTTATCACATGTATGTAGGAAGGTGAGGTGTAGTTAAATGTTCTGTGGCCTTCAATAATACAGGAACCATTACTGTGTTCTAGCAACAACTATTGTGCAGTCGGAGGCTTTTCTGAGCAGGGGGGAGCCTACAAACTGGAAAAGCTGTTCCTGCAAGAATTGGTTGTTTCCAGATGAAAGATTTCTTCCATTTTGCAGCTAGTGGGTAGAGATAAATACACAGTGCTATAGTTTTGCATTCTATGATATTTTGAAGTAGGGGAGAGAATTAAGGTGGCAAGATGCTCTCGAACAGGGTACAACATATCAGGAATAATTTATTAGCAAAGACCTTTCATTTTCCTCTCGCTGCTTGGTACAATTCCAAGCCGGGTGAGCTGTCAAACGCAGCCCCTCCAGTGGTGTCTGGGAGGGTTACTTTGGGTTTGAAAGCACTTTTTTCCTAGTATTTTTCTAGCCTCTTTTGGTGGTAGTTTGACTTCTGGAGCTCTTCTACAGGACGTGAGCCTTTGCCACAGAAATCAGTGCTGAGTGATTGCCATCTGTGGCCGGGAAAGACTCTTTCTGGTTTGTTTAAAGGGGTTGGCCGATCATGTGCTTGTTGCTGAACTTTTGAACTCTGAAGTATTAATTAGAAGCTATTTTTATTGACCTTCAACGAGTCTGTATTCTCCTCTGGTGCCAAGCAGGGTGTTTTTCCACAGGGAGAGTTTTACTCCATTGAACTCTGTTTGGGTTTCGGAGCAGAGCGTGCTCCGGCCGACCCCTTACGAATACTTGTGTGCTCACGTGGTCCTTCCTGTGTGTTTGATGCATTTCAGGCTCTGAACTGCTGATGTTCAAGTCCTTTTTTCAGTTTACATGAAGTTAAAAAGCAGATTTCTTCCCTCCCCCCCCTTCATTTTCTTCTATCTGTAAATCTAATGTCCAAAAGGGACAGTATCCCTTTGCCATCCTCACTGCTGAGACTAGTCATTGGGAGCTGTATGTCTGCAAGCACTGTGAAACACCTCCAGTGAAACAGCAGCAGCACAGAGGTGCTGGTAAATGCCTTGACTTTTCTGACACACTGACACAGAGGTCTTTATCCTTTGGCTATTGGGATTTCACCTTGTGTAGCTTCCAGGTATGGGCAGGTAGGTTGCTTATGCTGGGAATTAGAAAGAAATCACTGAGTTGCTTCCCAGACTTAAGTTTTTGTGGGAAGAAAGGTTTTCAGTTTTGCTCTGTCCAAAGGGGATACAGTCTCTTTAAACTTTGCTCTAATTCTTTGTGTGGAAGGTAGATGATGCTAATGTTGCCTGATTTCTCTTGCATTTACTTCGTATAACCCTTTGAGCACTGGCTGCATGCTGTTAGTTTCAACCAGGCTGCTTCTTTTAAGCCAAATTTGTGTCCCTTTAAGACAAAAGTCACACAAACCTGATTTATTCTGTGTCCTGCCAAACACTGCAGTGAGAACATGCCCTCACCTGGGTATTCTCAAAGGGTTATCCATTTGCTGCACTTACCAATCTGTAAAGTACCTTTTTCTTTGGCATTATTGGAGATCTCTGTATATTTTAATCAACTTCAGGTTTTTTGCTGCTTTTCTAATGTCTAATTTCAACTAAACATTTCCTGTGTGAATGTGCCTTTTCAGATTTGCTTTGATATCTCTCTTCTGCAAGTATTGACCTGCATGCTTTATTCTGATAACGCCCTTCCGAGCTCCTATGTATCACTATCTTTTGTGACCTGTAAGTCCTGCTGTGTTAATAAATATTATCTTGGCATATTTTGAACACGTGGGGATGTGTGTGATTTGTTGCAAACCACCATGTTAAAAGTACAAAGTTTAAAGTCAAAGTATCCCCTTCAGCTGGCCGGTGCCTTTCTCTTGCAGAGCAGCGTGTGAGTGAGCTTCTTTGTCCTCTTCCAACGCTCTGACCTCGCGCCCTGTGCACTGCTGAATCTTCACCTATCAGGCTGAATAACTTGTCAAAAGAGCAGGATGGAGAGGGGTTGACCATAGCGTGGATGGCAGAGCTGTTGCTGCGCGTTGGTTTGAGGCTACAGCATTAGGTCAGACTGAAGATAGAGAGAACGTTTTCTCTGTCCTGTTGTCTCCCCATCTGGATTTCCCTGCTGCCAGCCAAGGTTCTGGGGCACCTTTGTGAAGGGGACTGACTGGAGAACGGTTTGCTATTTAGGCCTTTGTGATTGGGAGCCCATTAAGCAATATTCAGATATTTATTTAGCTGATCTAAAGCAATTTAATTGGTGTCCCAAAGTAAAGGACTCTGCTTCCTTGCTCTATATGGGAAGTCCTGCCTTACTAAACATTGAAACTAGCAAACGTGAATGCCTTTAGAAGAGAAAAACCCAAAGCAACAACCCTCTTCCATTCTGGAAAACCAGTAGCTTATGCCTCACCCTAAAGCTTTTTAAACTTGAGGGCTTGAGTATAAACTTGAGAGACTTCATTCTGCAGGGTTCATGTTGTATTTATCCATTAGGATT
The DNA here is from genome assembly GCF_012275295.1 of Melopsittacus undulatus. Lineage (NCBI taxonomy): Eukaryota > Metazoa > Chordata > Aves > Psittaciformes > Psittaculidae > Melopsittacus > Melopsittacus undulatus. Next base: position 6,800,153 of record NC_047539.1, on the reverse strand, counting down.
TCATATGAACTGAAACGTAAAACCTGAAGGTCTCCCATCCTGGTTAAAATCCCTACATGTAGTGCAATCTTCTGAAGTGTCTTTCCCAGTTTTCTTTAGAATATCACTAACACTGTCAAGGGTTTTCCTTAAATGATTGAACTGTTGCCATTGAAGCCTCCAGCTTGTAAATTGCCTCCAGCCATAACATAATCCATGCTTGCTGAAATAAATTGTTATAGTTGGCTCCAATGAAGGATGGCAAGTTTTCCTCTTAGATGAGATAACACTGGGAAGCAGTGTTATAACAGTGTTCAGCCTCTGTCAGTATTCCCTGTACATTCCTTGGCAGCTCTTGCATTGCCTGGCCCCAGCAGTGGCATGGCTAGCTTGTAGTTGCCCCCGGCACGTTGGACTATGGCTTTGGTGGTTCAAAAGGGATGGGAAGTTAATGGTAAACATTTCAAACCTTTTCCTTTGGAAGAAATACAAACTGGGTTTGGTTTCTGAAGCTTTTGGAAAGTTGCTGCACTCCCGCATGACACGGTGAAGGTTGCTTTTTCCAGTCTTAGTCCGCTAGAAAATAGTTCTAAGGGGGAAAAAAATGTGGGTTTTGTGATATGTGAACAGATCTGACTTTGATTTTTGCAGAGACACATGTACCCATCCCTCCCTGCCCCATTTCGAAGTGATTTGAGGATCAATACCAGTATTGATGTATCTAGTCTGAAGGGTGTTTCATGGTCTCACCAGTGTGAAGCTGATGGTGCTAATGACACGTCTGAGCACCATTAATCTGAGTCAGAGCTTCTGGGTTTTTATACCAAAACTAAAGTCCCCTGTGTCATTTCTGCAAGGCACCATGGAATTGCTGCTGAGATTACTGAGTGCTGTTTTATTATGGTGTATTTCACTGAAATCTATTGATCCATCTCCTGTGGTAGGATTATAGGATTCCAAAAGCATGATCAAGTCAAGATTTGCCCTGCTTTGACAGGAATTTGCTGTACGCTCTCCAAAAAAAGCTAATTCAGAAATCACTTTTAACCTCACACAAAAACGATGGCACATCCCCAAACCAAGGCATTTTCATAGCATTTTGCTCATTTTTTTTGGATCAAAAATTGATGCTTCTCATCAACTCAGATTCTGTTCTTACTAAGTGTCCTCCAGGAGCAAATGGTGGTAGCTCTGTAGCATCTCTCTTCATCAAGTGCGATGCTTAGTTAGAAGTAATTAATCTCTTTTCCCACTTAATCATCTTTTGCTTTGCAATAGTACCACTGATACCCATGCATCTCTCTAAGTTCTGAAGTGCCATACCAGCAAAAGGAAGCTTTTATTCCATCGGAGGCTGGAGCTGCAGCGTTGTAACCAGAGCTCTTTTATTCATCACACGTACCTGTGCTCTTTAAGGCAAAGGCTGTTGGAGGAGCAGTTCTTAGCACTGCTTTGTTATAGCAAAAGGAGTGTTTTATTAAGATACCCACATCATGAAGAGCTCTCTGGGGTCAGCCATCGAGAGCTTTGCACATGTAAACTGCTGCTTCACTTATGAGCCTGGTGGCAAGTTGCTTTGCTGCCTGGCAGGGGGAAAGCTCCTCTCTTCATTATGCAGCAAATATGCCATGAGCTCAGATAAACCTTGAGCTTTGCCTTCGCTATGGCAAAGGTTCTGATTTCACTTCCTCTATTCAGAAACATCCAGCTTGTGGGAAACAATTCTATGAAGTGCAAAGCACAGCAAAATGTTGGGTTTTTTTTTTCTCCATAGAATAAACCCCAGGCATTTCCCTTGGATTATGAACAGTTCCACATTCTGATTTTTGATGCTTTTCAATAAGTTGCTATAGGACTATGTTAGCTGTAAACCTTTTGTCTCTGAACACAGTGTTCTTCCTGTAATATAATGGTGTTAGGAAAGTTTATTCGCCAGAGTAATCCTTTAATAGCTATCCAAATAAATGTACTGAGTTGCACTGTGACATTTCATCTCGGCTCTTGCCCTCTGCAGATGGGTTCCACATCTGCTTGAATTCACCCACTGAATCTTGGCTCTTAGTTTGTAAGTGACTGAAATCCTGTTCTGCCTTCCCTGCCATCACCTATTGATTCAGGACTTCCACTGCCGCTCCTGCCTGTCCCTGAGCAGGGATCGGACCAGGACTACACCAACCTGGTCCTTAAGGATGGGTTTTCAGCTCAATCTCTTCCCTGTTATCAAAGGAATAGGATGTGAATGTGCAGATCCTTGCAGTAGGACTATCGCTCTCTCTTTGCATTTCCCTTTGAGCACTGAAGCAACCGTGATGCTTAAATCTTTGCTGGGTTTGGAGTCAACACAAACTGGGAGATGAAGAGAGGCTGCCTCGTACACTGGTGCTCACAAGGATTAATTGCAGCTGGCTAACATAGTGGAGGTTATCCTGGCACTGCCTTCAGTGCTAGCAAAGCTTTCATTTAACTTCTTCAACCAAACTCATGTTTGAGAGCACGAGGTGTGGTTTCTTGTGATAAATTACTGATCCCTTCCAAGTCATCCCTTCCTTTTCACCTCGGAGCCTTCTTTCTCTTCACTGTTGCCACAAGCAGGTGATTTCATCTCCCCCCTTGTTTATGCTTCTGGAAGCTGCTTGCTGTGTGTATGTAATACTCACATTTGAGACCTTGCTGCCTACATGTGGGGTGTGAGGGTTTGCTGTTGATGTGCTGTCATGGGCAATGCAGCAGTGCCAGGAACACTATCCCTTAGGAACATCAGATAGGCGCTGCACCGTGCCTTGCTGGCCCGTTGCAAAGGGCCTTTATTGCTGTAGCCACAAAACTTCATCATTATGTTGTATGTTTTAGCTAATCTATATATTATATTTTATATATATATATTTATTATATTTAGCTAATCTATAATTAGCTCTGTATGTGGAAAGCAGCCTAAGCACAGTGTGCTCCCCATCTCCAGCAAAAGGAATAAATGAAGGCAGAAATGCTTAACAAAGTGGCTTAATCCTCAGGCTGGGGTGGCCAGATTGACTGAAGGCTGGTAAATCAGCTTCTTCCCACCCTGGCTGTGTTCAGCCCGAGCTGCTGCTGCCATGTGCCAGTTCAGACTGTGATGTCTACCCGAAGAGCCTCAGCTAAAACAATGCAAAGGCAGTGTATTTCTGGTTTAGGTTTGCTTAACCTCAAGCCTGTTTGGCCGCAGGCGCTGAGCCGTGGCTGAATGTCTGATGCAAGCTGACAGTTGGTAATGCTGGACAAGAAATGCCAAATGTGGTAGAGGAGAGGTTGGTTTGTTGGGGTTTTTTGCTGCTTTAATGAGAGCTACCCAGCCCCTGGCTCCCTGTGCCTTCGCTATGGATCAGTCAAGCTTAAACATGAGAGAGCAGTGAATGAGTAGCGGACCCCGGTCCCTGTGCAGGCTCCTTTGTTGGCTCTAATGTAACCAGGCTATATCTCACACCTGCTCATGACAGTGAGAAGAACCTCTCGGCCCATATAATTGCCAGGTGAGTATGAACGTTGGGAGCTTCCTGCAAAATGATTGGATTTGCTCTATATTTACTAAGTAGTTTGTGAAAGCTAAACCATGGTCTGCAATCTTCCTGCCATTGCTGGAACCTGTAAGTTGGCCATGTAACTGGGAGAAGCTGAAACAGCATTTCTGGGGTTTAAAAGTCCTTGCAGCACATTCCTTATGGATTAATTTTGTATTCATGCTTTGATACAACTCAAGTGTATTAATACTCTATTGGAGGGGATGGGAAGTTAGCCCAGTCTTCTGTGTGGTTGGGTTTGATGAGATGAACTAACACGTTCAGATGTTTGAGTTACTAAGGGTTGAATTTAGAGCATAGATTGTGCAGCCAGCATCAGAGAACGGAACCAGTGATGTGTGCAGGCTGTACTGTCTGGTTATTTTATTAGTGCTTCTTCCCTGCCTGTAGTGGGATGGTGACTTTCAGCTTAAAATATAAGACAGCATTCAAAGGTCAAGGCTTACGTTTATTAAATGGAGGGGTTTTTACACCAAAGGTTTAGCTATTTGTCTAGTTATTTTTGTGCAAACTCTCGTTTAAGCCTCACTGAAACAACAATTCACTGTGTGTGTTCTTGCAGGTCTTTAAGACCCTCAGCAAGTTGCTGTTGGGTTTTCATACAGCGTAGAGAGATGTAGCGTTTGAACTTCAGCTTCTAATTGCAAGGGTTTGTTTTTCTCAGATATAGATGACTTAAAATGTGCCCCGTTTGGAAGCTATAACAGCGGGTCTGCAGTCAGCAGCCTGGCAAGCTATGAGTGGTCTGACAAAGAAGACATTCATCAGGGCAAGAAGCTCTCCTCCTTTGTCCAGTCCTCAGGAAGTGGATCCTCTGCGGCTACTTCTGTCCTTCAGAAGAAGGAGACCTTGTTTGGCAGTTCAGAGAACATTACCATGACAACAGTTTCCAAAGTGACAACCTTTCCTAGTGAGGATGCTTTGCAGGATGTTCCCTTTGCAGCCTTTGCAAGCTTTAAAGACCCTGTATCCAGTGCTCCAAGTGAGGACGACATCGGAGACTTCGGTGATTTCGCAAGACCTCCATCGGAAGCACAGGATGCAGCAGCTGATCAAGAGGCAGATCTCCTTGGTGGTGCTGTCTCCTCAGCACTGCGGAGAGAATCCACAGATGACTTTGGAGAATTCCAGAGTGAGAAGCCCAAAATCAGCAAGTTTGACTTCTTGGTGGCCACTTCCCAAGGCAAGGTGAAATCCAGCGAGGAGATGATCAAGAGTGAACTGGCCACTTTTGACCTGTCTGTTCAAGGTAAGTGTGCTCAGGGTGGAGGATGCTCATGATGCATGTGCTCATCGAAGACTGGGTTTTCTAACCAAATCACCAGTTAGTTGATGGGGATTGTTCCAAAGACCACTGGAAATGAGCTGAATCTCTCTTTGATTCCTATGGCATTTGGACATCTTCTTTCTAGATAGAAAATATTGTGCCAAAAACCCAAAGAGTTGAGGAGCTGGGGCTTTATTAATTTTAAATAGCCTGTGCCTTTATGAGTAAAGGAATAACTTGTTTATAACCTCACTTTTTAGGGTCTCATAAAAGGAGCTTAAGCCTAGGAGACAGAGAGATAAGTCGCTCTTCACCTTTACCAGTCTTGGAGCAGCCATTCAGAGATCGTTCGAATACTCTAAGTGAGAAGCCTGCTTTGCCTGTCATCAGGGACAAATACAAAGACTTGACTGGGGAAGTTGAGGTAAGGAGTTCTCTGGGATACAAGCAAATTGGCAGTGACTTCATCAGTGTGGTAGCAAGGGTGTTCTGTATCCAGCTCTTTGGGACTTTGGCTATTTGAACTTGGGGTATGATTCTAAGACAGCATCTTAGATTGGATGTTTTGATTGGAATCTCCTCATAAAGGAGGCTGCTTCTCTCCTGTCTTTTAAATCTTATGAAGTGGGAGAAGTGCTGTTGCCTGAAACTCAGAATCACTTGACCTTGTAGTCTAAGCCTGCAACTGGAAGTTAGTTACAACTTGCAGCTAATCCCAGTTTTGGCATTGAGACCATTGGCTTTGGGAAATGGCTTAACTTTTTTGGCTGTGTGGTAGTTATTTCTCTTGCTCATCTTGAGACTAGGTGGTAAAAGAGCTCAGGTTAGATTCTGCCAATCCCCATTTCTAGAATAGCAGATCTGTAACGAGTGTGTTGGGAGTAGGTATGCACAATGCAAACCTCTTCCCCGTTCAGCTATGTCCTTCCTTTTGAAACTGGTTATAACTCCCAGAAACCAAATTTTAGAGTTCAGATACAAAGTGAATATTTAAGGAATGGGGGGAAAAACCAGGAATAGGTCTGTGAGAAGTTTACATAGCTGCTCTGCAAATAGTCTCTTAAAGTACCTGCCCACTGTAGGTCTGTTGTGATAGGGGAAAGGGAAATGTAGGAACAAGATTCAGACTGTCCTATTCTTTCAAACAGGAAAGTGAGAGGTACGCATATGAATGGCAAAGATGCTTGGAGAGTGCCCTGCAGGTGAGTGCACAGCCTCCTCCACAACCCTCCCTCCTTCCTGTAGGTACCACCTCACGCAGTGTTTAAGACCATACAGGCATAGAAAGGGTGGGAATCAGCCCAAGTAGATTACAGCTTTTAAACCCAAAGCTGTCACGCAGCAGAAGCATAACCCCTCACTTAAAGATCCTCTCCTAATCTCCCTGTCAGCTGTGATTAGTTTGGCTTTTGCCTACAATTACAAGTTAACTGGTTACTGTGGTGGTCCTGTGTTGGGGTGCCTTGTTCAGGGCACTGATACCAGCATCTGGCTCATCAGCACGGCTTGAGAAATGGGCTTGAGGCCATTCATTTTCTGGTGATGGGTGTCAGGTATTCCACAGCCAGACCTTCCGTGCATTTGTGTATCAGCCAAAGCTGTGAACGCTGCTATTAAACCATACAGCAGTGCATGCAGCTCTTCAAACTGTTATTTCAGTAATGAAAAGATTTGGGGGAATACATTAAGGTTTGAAATGTTATATTCTCCCCTTGATCTTCTTATAGTTACAGCTTGAATATATAAAAACATGATGGAGTATGGCAATCGTTTATTTAATTTGCCTCCTTTTTTGCCTAACAGCTTCTGTTGGGGACAATCTTGTTGGTAATGATTGTTTTAAGGTGGATAACACCCTCATCTTATGAAACTCATTTCCACCAGGTCATCAAGAAAGCAAATGATACCTTAAATGGAATCAGTAGTTCATCGGTTTGCACTGAAGTCATCCAGTCTGCCCAAGGCATGGAATATTTGCTAGGTATGTTTTAATGTACCATGTCTCTTACACCGAAAGCTCTCCTCTGGAAAACAGCAATATATACTCACTCTTTCCAAGAGACTATTATTTTTTAGCTTAATCTTTGCCTGCCCCTAAATAAGGACCAACTCCTCTGCTCAATAAATGTAATACTCCTTTGAAATACCCGTCCATGACCACCTCTTGTGTTCTGTGCCTGTTCTGTGCTATTCCTGAGTTAAAAATTCCAGGAACCTGTCCTGGCAGTGAGTTCTCTGCAATCCTCCGCTGTGTTTTGTGTCAACAGGGGTTGTGGAAGTCTATAGAGTAACAAAGAGAGTTGAGCTGGGTATCAAAGCAACTGCGGTCTGTAGTGAGAAACTCCAGCAGCTGCTGAAGGATATTGATAAAGTGTGGAACAACCTGATAAGCTTCATGTCACTTGCTGCTTTAACGGTAAGACCCAAAATAAGGGATGGCTTTACTAAAACAAATGCTACAATTACACATAAAGTGACTTCATGGGGTGCCCTAACGTTACAGTTTGTGTTTTCCCCTTGCAAAATGGTAATTTGTGAAATCCAATTTAGAGCTCCCTGTAAGAAAACACCGTGTTTGTACATAAATAAGAGTTTTCTTAGTGTCTTCATGATGTCAGTGATATTCTATGTGTCTGTGGACCTCTCCAGTAAGGGAAATTCAGTAAAACTGAAGTTCATTTAGGAAGCCAGAATAATGTGGGGCATATTTTGGCTTTGGAACATCCCTGCAATGAGTTTGAGTGCTTGCAACCCAGGAGCACGCTGTGTAGCGGCCCAGGGATAGCTAAACTGTTCTTTTGAACTCTTTCCTTTCTCTCTGCTTCTGGAAATGCCCAAGTTTGTTTTGGTTCATGCTACAGACTGAATTCCTTCCCCTCCTCTGAATAGAGCTGCCAGAAAGAGCTCACTTGCTCTGAGACAGTCTGGTAGGAGCTTGAGAGCTTTCTGCATAACTGGGCAAGGGTTACATGGGGCTCTCTAAGAGGTGGCCCTTAGGGAGGCAGCAGTCCATGGGAAGGGTCTGCAAAGAGACTGGGAGAGAGGACACACTGGGGCAAGGTACAGAATAAATGCCATCAGAGGGCAATAAAATCACTTTGCCACTAAATGCTTTGCACTTCTTTGTGTACGTATGTTGCAGGAAATACAATGAGCAAAATGGCTTTATTTATCCATGGTAAAACTCCTGGGTTTAGGGAATCATGTATTGGTAGGTGCTTGATGCCATCTTGCATAATGGATCCCTTTAACTCAGTATATACCTAAGGAATCTTTAACTCTTCATATCAGTACATCACACCAAGCATCAATAAGCAGATCATTACCATGGGTATGTTTTCAGTGACCATGTTCATTTGTGGCTTCCTTCTTGCAATACAACTATGGCCACTAAAGGTTTTGGCTTCCCAGTAAACCCTCATTTATAAGCAAAACCCAGAGTCCTTGGTTTCTGCTTGAAAGTCCCATCTTCAGCTCACTGTGATTCCCTGCAGAACAGGTACTGTAGATGCTCAATCCCTTTTTACCCACCTTTCACACACTTTAGCCCTCTCCAGTACAAACAGCAGTGGCAAACAGGTATTTTTGGTGCTGTCCTGTGTTACACTTTCCATACATTACTGCTTGCCAGGTGAAGTTGATAGATGGGGATTCATCCCTTTGAACTCTGGTGCTGTTGACAGGAACAGTCTAAAAAGCTATCGGGATCCTCTCCTGGTTTAAGCAAGTGGATTAGAATTTAGCTCTTGAAGTGCTTTTCCTTGGAAGATCACAGGGATTACCTTGAAGTCCAAAGCTTGGCCACGTGTTCTCCAAGCTGCAGCAGCTCATGGCTGGTAGGAGGCTGGCTAAACTGTAAGCATGGTAGGAGCTGTGAGCAAGGACTTCTCTTACACACACAGTGCTCCTGGAGTTATTTACTAGGCAGGGACTCCTCACTCCTGCAGTTCTCACATCACCCCTTTTTGTTCCTCTCCTCCATTGGGTCACTGGAAGCTGTAGAACCCACACCTCGTGTTCCCATCACAGATCCCAAGTGATGCAGAAGTGCCAATGAACCAGGAGTGTTTTAGCTCAGAGGCATGTGCTGGGAAAGGTTAATTTTATCTTTTAAAGGCTTTTGTTACGAGGGAATTTTCTGCAGAGCCTTGTGGTTTTCCAGTGCAAATTAGAGGCTGACCTTCTCATTTGCTTCACTCATGCATCTGGTAAACAAATTTTAGAGTGCCTTTATTAATTTGATTGATTTACTTAAGGATTAAAGGGTGTTTTCTGCAGGATTCCAATTATTCTCCAGCCCTTCTGTGGGGGAGCATGACCAGCATAGCAGGAATGTGGATTAAGAGCACACGTGTCCTAGGAGCACACCATTTGTTTAAGCTTCTTGTATCTCCAGTCACTGCACTACAATCTGAAAGCAAATCTTCAACACTTTTATACCATCCTTATGCAAAGCTTTAAACTATCATTTATCTTGTGGCTGAAATGCAGGTGGGAAAGGGGCTATATTCATGTATTAATTATTTGCAGGGTTGTTCTCCCATCCTTTACCTCTCTTTAACCTGAGCTTGTGTATTGCCAGTGACCTTAATTCTTCTCTGGTTTGCTTAACCTTAATACTTTGTACTTCTGTGCCATATTCTAGATGCAGAAATAACCTTGGGGGAGAATAACAACTGCCCCTTTTCACTCAGGCAATGAGGGAGAATCCAGGACAATAAACACCAGCACAGACACCACTTCAAATGTGAGCAGTGCAGGCTGTGCTGGCCCATGCCTGCTTCCCTTGCAGCTGCACAAATAGCTGTTGCATACCACTGTTTATCTCCGTCCAGTTCTTAATACACCGAGTTGAAATGGAGCAGCCACCGCCTGGGCTCTCTGCTTAGAAGTTTCTTCCCCTTTTGATGTGGGAATGTGGAACTTCAGAACTCTTTCCTTTGTAGTCTAACCCTTTCTTCACTTGCTCGAGCATTATAAATGAAGGCTGGTGGAGATGGCAGGGCAGGATTGCAAACACACACCAATGACTTCAATGAAACCACGCAGGGTTTGTGCAGGAATGTGTTAGGTCATCCCTGCCATGGCTCTTGGGAGCAAGCAGATTGAGAAGTTTGATCATGATGTCTGAAACGCTTTCAGTTACTTTAAGTAATGAATTTTATTGTCTTAATTATATATATAGGTATAAACCTAGTTTTGTTGTCTCCTTTCTTCAGCCAGATGAAAACTCACTGGATTTCTCTTCTTGTATGCTGCGCCCAGGGATTAAAAATGCCCAGGATCTTGCCTGTGGAGTGTGCCTCCTAAACGTGGATTCAAGAAGTAAGGTAAGTGGAGCAGCCTTCACTATTAGACTCAGCTTTAATCGACAGCTTGGACTTTCATTTAGGCCTTGGGTGTATCTAAAACATTTTCATGGAAGTTGAAAAGTGGAAAAGGCAACATCTGACCTATAGATGGGACTCGAATAGTCCTGTGTTCACTGGGCTTTGGGTGATGTGGATAAAACGGATATCCATGGATGTGGATAAAAGGTTAAATTGTTCATAGAAGGGGGAAACTGGGATACTAAGACTTAAAAAGCGTGTGTGTATATATCTATGTATTAAAAATACAACTCTTTTAATGACTTTTCTTTATGAAATGCATCTCTGAGGCTCACCAGAAGGGGATTGTTGCACTTAGCAGAGCTGGGAGGGAATCCCAGGATGTGTACAGAGTAATGCCAACCCAGTAACATACCCGGGCAGTCTTGCTGACTTTTTGGTTTCAACATTATTGCAGAAAGAAGAGAAACCTGTGGAAGAGCTTCCTAGAAAAGTATGAACCTGTAAAACCATATTCTCTATAGACTCATTCTTAGTTGAGTGTGGGAGGCTGAACTGGCTTTCAGCTGTCATCCGCGATTGTATCAATCATTAATCCTTTTCTCCTAGTCATCTTTTGTGACCGTAACACTTGATCTGATCAACTAACATGCTCTAGAGCCTCCCCTTTGTCTTGTCTGCATGCTTGTATCTTGTGAATAGCTTCCTGGTTTTGTGCCTCTTCTGTTGTGTGGTAGGAAACGCACTGCAGTGAGTTTGAGTTTGTAGCTGCCTGTGTGTCTGTTGCAGGAGAGGGGGAACTGTAGGGGTTTTGTGCTACAAATACTGACTTCTGGCTATATGGAGTAGGCAGTGGCATTTTTAGCAATCTCTGTAGGAAATCCAGGGTGTGGGGACCAAGGGTAGAATGGGGGTTTTTAAATAGGTGGCTGTGAAGCGTTGGAAAGTATCTCCTAGCAACAAACATTGAGATGTTTTAAGCTTGTTCACGGCTTCACACACTGTTCAGAAGCTCCTATTGTAAAGCAGCTCCAATTAACAAAAGAAAGTAGATCAGATTCAACCTGAAATAACTCCAGTATCAAGAATGGCACCTGCCTAAATCACAGCCAGATTGGAGCTGGTGAAATAAATGCAGGAGGTACCCACTGGCTGGCAGAATAAGTTTATATCCTTTGTGGATCTGTAGCAAAACTAAAGGATGGATGAAACAAGGTGAGTTAGTCGCCAGGCCTCAGATCAGGCAGCAGGGTGCTGATCAGATGCCTCCTTACCAGAGTGTAAGAGGCAAAGTGGGCATCAGCTGTGATGGATGGAGCTTTGTCCACTTGTAAACCCTTTGCAGACTAAAGTAGAATGCTGGGTGTTCAGAGTGAGAGGGTCCCAGCACACTGTGCCAGTCTGGGGTGATATCTGGGCAACAGCCATTCTCCACTCGAGTTTCCAGACCCTGGAATGGATGAGACCATCACACTTGTTCCACTTCTTGTTATTTTAGGCCTTCAATTCAGAGACAGATAACTTCAAGCTGGCGTATGGAGGGCACCAGTACCATGCAAGCTGTGCAAACTTCTGGATCAACTGTGTGGAGCCCAAACCTCCAGGTCTCATTTTGCCAGACCTGCTCTGAAAGCAGTTGCACTGAAGATGGAATTTCAGGTCTGATAATGCACGACATTTGGGGTAAATGGTGTGATGGGGTAAATGGTGTGATAGGGTAAGTGGAAAGGCCTGGGGTGTGAGGTTAGTGGCTAAGATTGGAGTTTTGTACCTAACAGGTTAAAGCCACCATCACATACAAATTGCTCATGAAGAATTCCACTCGAAAGGGGCAGGGGTTTAGAAATAACCAGTGTGGCAGCATTTCAGTCTTTCTGATGGAAGCAGGTTAGTCTTTATGTGCAGTGCAGTCTGCTAACCAAGTGCATAAACCTGAGAGAGGCCAATACCCAGCTTCCAAGAAAAACTGGACTGATTTGCACAGAAGTGACCACTTACATACTTGAAGGACAGCTTTGCAAACACATATTTTCTTTCGGGGTATGGACCATGATGGTTTTCTCTGTTTGCTGCTCCAATATTACGAGTCACAGTAACTCTCAAGGCAAAATGAATTATTGACTTAGAAGGAATCAGGCTGCAGAGCCACTGTATATTTATACTTCCACTGATCTGTACTGTAAATTATACTGTATTCGTGTGTGTAACTGGTTAGTGCTGGGGGATAAGGACTTGAAGGAACTGTTGACATTTCCGCTATAATACCTGGATTCTTTAGTGCAGGCAGCTGGATTTTAGACCTTGTCTTTGCTACTCTGTTGTAAATACAGTCTCCTTCCTTGGTTTATGTTCCACCTGATCCTTTGGTAGTTCTGTGGCTGCATCACTATTGAAAACTGGACTCCATTGCCAGCAGTGTGTCTGCTCCTGTGTGTATATATATGTGTTACCTCTGTCACACCTTCATACGCCTTTCTTGATGGGATGCCTGTGTGTAACTTGTGCTCTCTGTAGTAACGTGTTTCTCTGACTCAGAGCTGGCAGCACAGGATGGCCCTGAGCTCCTGCTGCAGGTGGGTGTAATTTAACCCTGCAAGGCACTGGTGGGCTGACGCAGGCTGGGGTTTGAAGCAGGGTGTTGCTGTTGCTTACGGTAGGTACACCTGTATGAACAGAAGGAGGTCAGTGGAACAGTCTAAAATGTTACACATGCATCTAAAATACCCAGTTCTCTCTTCAGATGCAGTGTGCAGATGAGAGTGCAATCAGCTCTAGTGCTAGTAACAGAATTGTCAACCCAGCGGGAGCTTCATGGCATTAGTGTAAGAGCCTTAGCACACCAGCGTCTTCCTCAGTGTGCAGTGGGGTCTGCATCCACCAGTACAACTTGCTTCTTAATTCTTTGATTTAAGTTTCTCAGCTCTCTACAGGAATCTCCCTTCTCTCTAAAGATACCAACAGCTTTTCCAAGCCTTGCCTCTGTTATAAGTAGCTGACACTGGTTGGTTATTTGCTGGAATAGAAATTCCAATGAGGAAAAACAATGCTCCGTATTAAAAAAAAGCCATAGTTATCCTCAGCTGTGAGTTACACCAAATGGAAGCATCTTGGCTCCGAGAGTGTCTGGCCCCTTATTTACACGAATTAAAACACATCATCTTGCTGCCTGAGATCAGCTCCTTCATGAACTCAGCCTCTTGTGCCTCCAGCCACAAGCTCACTCTCAGCCAGAGCCGGCTTTCCCCTCGCATGATGGTGGCTCCTGCCTTCTGTTGCCCAGGAATTACTGCGAAGGGGCAGTCACTCCCTGCCTGCTCTGCGTGCCACTCATTAGCAGTGTTCATTAGGCAGCACCACAGCTTTCTGAGCACAGACATGGGTTCCCATCGCAGTCAGGGGCTGCTGTACCAGTGCGAGTGTTCCCACTGCTGCCAGGGCTCCGCATGGCACAGGGAGCCAGCTCTTCCTTTCCCATCCTGAATTCCAGGAGCACTTCAGCGTTGCCTGGCTGGAAGCAAACGCCTCTGTTTGCTGCTAGCAAGGGGACTTCTCAAGTGGTTTGGAGCGGCTGGGCTGACGCAAGGCTGCTGCTTATGAAATGCTATATTGGGAAAGGGAGGTTATTGTTAGCGTGGGTTTCCAGCGCCGCTCCTGCGCACTGAGCTAGATGGGGTTCTCGGTTTTCCTCATTGAAAGGGAATGCCACAAATAAAAGAAGCCACAATGTGAAACTTAAAGCAACTGCAGCACCGGCTGCACTGACATGAAAGCATTTTTCAGTGATGTGGTCCTTGCACTTGTTAAGCAGGCGAGTTCCCTTCTCAGGTGCATCCAGCCTGTCTGTGGGACATAAACCCAAGGCATGGACGTGTACCATTGTAATTGCAGCAGAGCTAAGGGGAGTATGGCACCACTGCTAAGGGAAGGCACAGGCGGTGCTATGGTGCTTGTGGCAAGCAGAAAGTGCTTGGAGCTGCACCCCTTTACGTCATGGGAATATCCCAAATGGTTTGCATGTTGATACCCTTGATAAAGGCATTGCGCAAGGAGGATCATCTCCCATCTCCTAGTCATTACAGTGACTCACTGTTGCATTCAGCATCTTCCCAGCTACTGCATTGCCAGCCAAAGCCCAGTGTCCTTGCAATCTGTATCCAAGGTTACAGTATTTTCTACAGCACTTCATCTCAGACCATGTCCCCCCCTTGCTTTGCATAGAGGCTGATGGGCACACTGCCTTTCTCTTCTGTTGTCTTGAATTTCATGACTCTAACTCCTGCTCCTGCATGTTCTTCACTAGGAAACTGGATTTTCTTCCTTGTTTTTAATGTATTTGTTCTCTGAGGCTGCCCTGGGATTACCTATGGGAAGTGATTTTTTTATCTATTTGTGTATATTTGGAATTCTAAGGGATTATTTGCTTGGCTGCTTAATGTATATATTGCTTTATCCAGTTGTATTCCCAATGCATCCATGCTTACCTGTGCACTGCAGTTTTTCCCTGGGGGAGCTGGGGAGCCAGCAGAGCATCCCCAGCCCATTCCCTGCCATCCATTCCCACATCGTGGTTGAGCATCTCCCCAACCTTGCTGAGGTTCTTTGTGGAGTGGGAATCGTTCCATTCTATGCTTGGTGCTTCCTCTCTGGCAGCAGCTCCTCTTCACCTGGCTTGGTTTGAGCAGCTCCTTCCTTGACATTGGAGTTATGAAGTGATAGTGAAGTTCAACCCAAGGATGGGAAGCAGCTCATGAGAAGCCAAGGAATGCTCCAATTCCTGGTTAGCTCGTATCAGGTGAATCAAACTGGAAACAAAACCTGCCTTTGCAATAAAAGCTGCTATTGTACAAACTGCTTCTCTCAGAAAGATCTTTGCTCTGTGTGGAATCGACATTAAAATATAAATGTCATGATTTTATGAGGAGAAGGGGTCAGAAAACTTCTCTTTGCTTTGTGATCTTCATCCTGCCCTGGGAGTGAGCCTTGGTTCTCTCGTAGAAGTGCTTTTGTGATCAGCAGTTGGAGCAGTTTTGGTTTGTGCAGTGCTGGAGTCACTGCTGGTGTTTTAAAGCCTATGAGAAGAACGTGATGGACTTTAATACATTGTGAACTCCCTTGATTCCTGCGATGGGTTTGGAATCCTGTGTCATGATTCAAACCTTGGATTCAATAAAGAGCCTGTTCCCTATCTGACCAACCTGTGAAGTGGCTTGTTCCAGGATACAGCTAGGCAAAGCGTTGGGTTTGCTGCTTGTTGATGCCAAAGGTGTCATCTCCGTGGGGGGAAGCTCCTCCATGGCAATACCTGGGCAGGGAGAAACATTCCTGTGACAAGGAAAACACTCGTCTAAAACATCCTTTGTTGAATGAACACACGAGGGACTTCTGCAAAGAAACAGCCACAAGTATTAATACCACAGTGCTGCTCCCTAATAGAATCCCTAATGGATATTTCAGGTGGATTCTTCATTTCCTGATGTGCTTTATTAGGCAATTACATTGGTTTTATAGGTTTAACTTTCCCTTTTGTTTAAAAGTCTTGCTCTTGATGCTTTCCTGGCTGATCATTAGGCTCTTCCCCTTCCCTGGGCACAAGGGCTTTATCCTGGGTATATAATCTATGTAATAATACAAAGCAGAGAATTTCACCCTCCCAGTTCTTATATAGACAATAGTGTTCAATCAGACACAGTCCTTTTGTAGGGGAAGTTTGGTTTTGCAAGCAGACCCCAGTTTTTGTGTGTCTTTCCCCTTTGAAAGGTCAGGCTCCAGCCTCATGATCAGCCTTGTTTTTTCCCTCTAGTTCCTTTTCTCACTGCCCATTTCCCTGGTGTAACCCATAGGTAAAAATAGAGAGATGAGCAGAACGTGGTTTGTAAATGGATGGTCTCCCATGTCTGTCACTGAAACCAGGACACGAGCATGAAACCTGAACTGCATGCAGCTGATGGCAAAACCCCCTTTTATTCCAGTGGGCTAAAAACTCGTGCTTGCTCCACTGCAAAAGCAGGAGGAAACTTCCATGTGCCAGTGTGGGGCTGTGCTTCCCACTCGTGATGCTAACGGATGTGTTGATACTGGTGGGAAAACTGCTGTTGGAAGTATCTGGGGGGGTTATGTGCAGTTTTGTCTAAGAGCATCCTGGATAATGGCTGAGAGAAGGATATGGAAGGGGAATGGGGGGAATAGCTAAGACTTTTTGGCTCTGGAGCCCTTGCAGGGTTGAGTTTGCACTAACTCCTTTCACAGTGGTGTCTCCACGTGCAGGATTGTCATTAATGCAGTGTTAAAGCTGTGACCAGCCTCATGACTTCCATGCCCACAGTAGCTGGGAGCACAAACCCCCTGGGTAAGTGGCTCAATGTGAAGCTGTGAACCTGCACAGCCACCCTCACTGGGAACACTCTGCTCTGTACTTGAAACCTCTGGTCAAAGCCTCTGCACCCAATTCACTCTGTTCCAGACTTTTATCTTGGAAAAGACCATGAAGATCACAGAGTCCATGATTGTTCAGTGTGGAACAACCCTTTAACCACATCTGCTGCTCCTTAAAACCTCAGCTTCAGCCGGGGCTAAATGAGATAAAACTAAAACCTTTGATACAGCCAAATGAATGGCCTGGGGTTTGTGATGAGGAGCAGGGATTGCAGGACACCCACATGGCTGTAAAGTAATCAGCCAAGGGATGGGCACAGAGCACAGCATCTTCCTCAAGACTGAGGTTCAGGTTTGTTTAAAGCTCAGTGTTACACCATGTTCTCGCTGTTACTTGCGGTGCATCAGCGCGGTTCTGAAGAGGAAACCAACACATGTTCTTCTTTAATCTTTATTGATTTTTGTTGTTTTACAAGTATAGAATCTCATTTAGATCAGCTACCTCAGCATCCAGCAATCTGCTTTTCCTCCTTCAGAGATGCAACAGAGGACACGAGCGTCTCGGCGACGAACGGGCTTGCCTTGCTCTCCCCATGTCAGTGCTTCAATGAAACCATCCGGGGGGCAGCGGCTCTGCCGTGGGGAGGCTTCTCCCACATTGGGGTTGGAATCATTCTCCTCGCACACAGAACAAGGCAAAGCCTTCTCCATGAAGCCATCCTTGCCCAGGAGGGTGAGCAGGTCGCCATTCTGCGCAGAGCAGCTCTAGAATGCAGCATAACCTTGAGGACACGGTGATGTAGAAATGGGCTAAGGCAGGTCACGACCGTGCTTAGGGCTCAGTAATCAAGAGGATTTGCCTAATTCCAGTTTCCTGGCAGGCTGATGTTGGATGACACGGCCCAGTCCCTTCGGAAGGTGGCCATGCACACAGAGTCCCCTGACCATCTCTCTGGCTGTCCAGTGCGGGCAGGGTCAACCTCTTGCTCTGTCTTGAGCCATGTTTGGACCAGATCTCTGCTTACTTCCCACCCAACAAAGAACACCAGTTTTCAGTAGTGTATCCCAAGACTATTGCCCTGGCATGGAAGGAGTGAAAAGGGATCAGGTTCTATTTGATCTGGATCGTTGGAGTTTTGTGTCTGACAAGGACTGACCTCGCTCTTTTTATGCTTTCATTGGCTTTTTGGTTTTATTTTTACTTTTAATACAGATTAAGAGCTAACTAAAGATCTCAAACACTACATACTGAGAGTCACTATGGGTGGTAAAGAAAACACCAGCACTAGCACCACAACGCCTGCCTCCCTCTTGGAACATCCCATCACCCCAGAGCAGGACCTTGCTCCTCCCGTGCTAGTGCTGCTCCCAAGCCTCTATAGGGATCTGCAAGGAAGCAAATAAGCTATAAACGAAATACCCAGGCTACCGCATCATAAAGCACACTTTGTTCATCAACTCTGCCAAATGCCTTTCTGGCCTTTCCTCCTAGGATACCCATAAACTGACTAAAAAAAGAAGGGAGGCTTTATGGAAGGAATAAACTCATAAGGAGACCTCATTCTAAATCAGAGAAATGCAGGTGGGGGAATCCCTGTAGAGAGAAATGCTTTGAAGGGGATCGTTGGCCTTGCAGGTTAGTGAGGTGAGAATGAGTTGAGGTTCTGCTGTATGGTAAAGAACCCAAGTTGGCTGTAGAAGGAGAAGGGAATGTCCCCAGTCTGGTTGACTCAGAACAGCGCGTCCCTTCTGTTGTGCTCCCCATCTGCAGTCCCATTAAATCCCCCAGTAAGGCATCAGGGGTCTCCTCTCTCTCTCATAAACGTCTGGGATGATGCCATAGGGTGTCTGTACCATTTTAACCGTCGTCTTCCCAAAGAGCTTCCTCTCGTAGTCTATCAGTTGCCTCCAGAAGCCCACGTTGGGGCGTATAACAGGGCGTCTGGACTTGACCCAGTTGTAGGCCTCAAAGAGGGACACCTTGTGGTACTTCATCAGGTAGGCGATGCAGAGGGTGGCCGACCTGCTCACGCCGGCAGCACAATGGACTAAGGTGGCACCGTGCTTCCGCGCCACGCTGTTGATCTTGTCGGCGACGCTGTCGAAGTAGAGGGAGATGGGAGCGTTGGGCATGTCAGCCAAAGGCACTTTCACGTATTCAAACTGGGGCCAGTTGAAGCTGGGGATCTCGATGGTGGCATTGATGATGCAGGTGATTCCCCGTGAGAGGAGCAGGTGCCGGTTGGAAGCGACGCTGCCCCGGCTCAGGTACAGCGAGGGGGTGATTTGGGCAATGCCCCCCAGGGCACCTTCAGAAAGCATTCGTGGAGCCATCAGAGTTCTCGGTAAGGAGTTGTGGCTTCTGGAGGTCATGGAGGAGCTTGGCACTCACGCTTCCATTATGGGAAGGGATCCAACGGGATCTTCAGCCAAGGGGAAGGATTGTCTGGCTTGGTGGTGCAAGGACAGCAAGAGTCACTGCAAAACACAAGCAAGGCCACATGAGCTGATGGATGAGACCGGGTCTGGGCATGGAAAGGGAAACCCAGCTCACCCTGCTGGGGCCTGGGCAGAGCTCTGTGGGACAAAGTGGTTCTGGTTTGCACCCAGCTTATTACCAAGGGGCCCCCGGGCACTGCCTGGACAGATCCTCACCAAAACCTCTTCCAGCCTAATTAGCTCCAATTACTCGTCAAGGGCTTAGGCAGGTACCTGTGGAAGATTACCTCTGCCTGCTCCATGCTCAAAAGCAGCAACTGCACAACTGGCCCCAGGCCAAAGGGATGGTGAGAAGCTGCTGCGGATGCCAGCAGCTCAGACAACCCTGCCCTCTCCCAGTGCCACCCTGCTCCTTTTTGAGGTGCAGGATTGGCCCCACCAAAGTACACAGGCAGCAGAGAGCTGCTGGGTGGAAGGGCCGTGACTCACGTCCATCCGCATCCGTCAGTGGCTCTCGGCTGGGCCGGGAAGTGTGGAAAGAGTGACCTGGTTATGTCAGGAGCTGCGAGTAAACCCGAAGCACAGGCTGGGACACGGGAGGCTCCTTCCCTCTGCTCTAATGACTGAGTAATGCTTTGGAGACAGCCTCGCTCTGCAGAGGCTTGGGCTTGCCTGCGTGAGCCATGCATCCCTGGCTGGGGCACCCAGGAAGGAGCCCCACTTCGTTTCCCCTGTTCCTTTAGGACTTCTTGGAGAAGGGGATGAGCAATAGTATTCCCAGTCCCTTTTAGCTCTGTGTTCTCCAGCCAGAGATGGGCCATGGGAAGGCTCCAGCCACTGCATGCTGGGGAGTCCCTGCTCTGCCCAGGTACATCTGAGCCCAACAAAGCATCACTGGGCACCACATGGAGGGGACCTGGGGACCACTTTGTCCCTCCAACCATTAACTATGGGTCAAAGGGTCCCCAGAGGGCTGAGAGCCCTCTCCTGCAGCCCTAACACGACAGCACAGCCCTGCCTGCATCCCGTGTTCCAGGAAGCAGCGGCAGGTCTCAGCAGCAGCTTGTAAAGCTGCCAGGGGATTTTTGGCATGGCTTTGTGGTACGGTAACTTACTGAGCATAACACGGGCTCCTCTGTGCCTTATCCCTGCTGGCACCTACTTGAGCAGCCCCTGAACCATGGGCCTGAAGTGCTGCTGCTGCACTTGGAGTTCCTGCCCTGACAAGAAGAGTGTTGGTGCAGGGGGGAGCGCTCAGCTTCCCCTGCAGACACCCCAGTGCAGCAGCCAGCTGGAGCAGCAGGGAAAGGCACGTGCTCCCAAAGGAATAAAGTCCTTTGAGCAGGGGGAATCAAGGAGCTGTTACCGGTAACACGAAGGATTTGGGCACTTACCCGTGGTAAGGAAGTGTCCTGCTCCAGATCACCAACGGGCTCACGGATGTGATGGGCTGCTGAAGGGTGGATGGCTCACAGAACACGTCCAACGCTGAGCTGAGGAGAGAAGAGAGTTCATGGGGTTTATTGGGATCTGTGCTGGACCCAGACTCGATCCCAGGCAGCCCCTCTGCTGAGGTATGGTTAACCCCCAGTCTGGGTGCTTGTCCAAGAACTGGGAGCAGCACTGAAGTCACTCAGAGGAGTCTGAGCTGGCACAGAAGTAATGGCTCAAACACAATAGTTTAAGTAATTAATTTACTCTCCAAATGGGGATTTTAATGGCTCACCTCCCTTGAGGATGGCTGCGAAGAGTGAGCAGAGGGTGACTGCTGGAGCTCATCATCCTGCTCACAGCCAAGGGCCTCTGGTGCAGGGCAGAGCATCCCAGGACTCACCTGCCCTATATCCATGGGGCTGCAGCCACTCCCCACAGGCACCCAGGGCACTCCTCGGGGCAGTTTGGGAAGGGCTTCAGCTGCTTTCCATAAAGTGGTTCCTGTTTGCAGGCACCAACTGATCCAGGCATTTGCATGTGACAGGCTGGGCTCGCTCAGCAAACTGGGGTGCACTGAGCACCCCCGGGACAGCATCACACGGTCAGTGATGAGCAGCTTCCTATGGGACACACTGCTCTGCTGGGAAGAGCAGAGCATGCCAGGGAGGTGTCCATCTGCCCACCTCTGCTTCCTGCCAGCAGCAGAAGGGGAATGGGATGGATCTGGGGCCCATGGTCCTGTGTCACAGTCACACACCAGTTCCCAAGGCTCCAAGGGTCTGACACTGGGCAGCAGGAACCAGAACAGAAAGAGTTAATGTTCTGGAGCAGAGATCCTTATATAAGCAAGAGATGAGGCTGCTGCTGCCCAGCAGGAGCAGATGCAGGGGGAAAGATGCTCTGGAGAGGGGCAGCCCCGCATCCCTGCCCGTGTCCCACAGCAGGAGCTGCCTGGGATGCCATCGGCTGTCTGAGGCAGGTGACAGAGCCACAGTGCCCACACGAACCGGGCTGGAAATGGGAAGGAGCCTCATGTGCCATGAGCAGAGGCTGATGCCGATCAGGACTTCCAGCAGGCTTGTGGGTGCGAGTCTCCATCTGCCCCTGTAGCTGCCCCTTCTCCCAAGCCTCCTGCCTGGCCCCAGGACAGAGGCCGCCTGAATCCTGTCCTGCTCCCATCAAACTCCCTTTGCCTTTCCCAACACACCCTCTGATACAGCCACTTGGCACCGTCTCGTGTGACACAAACCCCACATCTCCTTGGCTCGAGTTTCTGAGCGGCTCCATCCCAAAGGGATGGATGTGGTGGTGGGCTCCTGCAAAGGCTTTAATTCCTGGAGGATGCAGGCCTGGGGTAAAGAGTGGCTGGTGTTGGGCTGGTAGCAACCAGGTGCTGCTGCTCCCATCGTCATTTGCAGAGCTGATTCCAGTTAATGGGATCGTTCATCTTGCAGCACTCAGCAAATCCCTCCCTAGGCTCTGCCCTGGTCTCCCCCATGCACAGGGACCACGCTGCTGGGTGCAGGGGGTCCCTGTTGGCAGGGGCTGGGAGCAGGGCAGCCTCCTCCCTCCCAGCAGATTGGTGGCTGCTGCCTGGCTCCCATCTGGATAATGAGGGGTGGGGAACCAAGTGGGTAATTACAGCCTGGAGCAGGCTCTGCTCTTCAAAGCCTCCAGATCCTCTCCACACAGCTCCTGGCCAGCACCCTCCATGACTGGGACCTCATCCTGCAGCCAGCGGCTCTCCAGGGCTCAGGTAAGGCTGGCTCCTATGGGGCACTGTGGGTTCCTGCTGTATCTCTGCATTGTGCTTTGCGTGGTTCATCTGTGGTCAGGCCCATAGGGAGATGGGGCAATGTGGTGGTTGCTCCCATGAGAGGCTGGTAGTGTGTAATCCTGGTTTGTATCCCACCTGGGCTGGATTTCCTGGCATCAGAGTGGCTCAAAAGCATTACTGGGATGCTGCTGGCATGGCTTGTGGAGCCAGTGGTCTCCAGTGCCTCAAAGGGGTTGCTGCTGGCAATGCTTGTGGCTCTGTTCTTCCAGGTCTTGCTTAACTGGAGTTTGGTTCCCTTGCTTTTGTTCCCTGGAATGCATCCTGCTGACAAGGGCTGAAATTCCCACAGGAAAGCATTCCCGGGTCCAGGACCTCCTGTGAAAGGCTTGAAAGCACCTCTGAAAGCTTAAAAGACAGAGGCAAAGAGGCAGACGTTAGTTAAACACACTGTGATCTCTGGGGCAGGAGGGGAGAGCCTTGTTTGTTGGTCTCTAGACAATGAGCTGGCAAGTCTGAGCTTCTGCTTGCTCCTTCTGGTGCTGTGGATGGTTCCTCTGGTGCTTTGGGATGGTTTGGGGGGATTTCCCCTTTTCTATGGGCTCTGGCTTGTGAGCAGAGGCTGTGGCTTAGTTCTGAGGGACCTGAGTCAGACTTGCAGCTTGTGTTGGATTCTGTGGCTGTACCTGGCAGAGGGGAGAGCATCCTCAGGCCCTTCTGCCCCCGGACCATTGGAGCTGTGTGCCCCCATGGCTGGGGGGGGTCGGCTGGTCCAGCGCTGGCTGTGCTGCAGAGGTGTTGTTGTGTTCCCAGAGCATCACATGGGGCTCGGAGCAGGTCTGTGGGCTGCAGGTGTGAACTGGTCCGTGCTGGAGCAAACCCTCTCCCCCTTCCCCGCAGAGAAGTTACTCATTTCAGAGGTGACAAACGCTCCCTAACGCTGCAGTGAGGAGTCAGTCCTGCAGGTGCTGAGCTCAGGGCTCTCCTGGCCAGGCTGAAGCCATTTGCTGCTCACAAACTGTTGTGGAGAGCAGCACAGGACAGATCTCAGCAGAGAGCACAAACCACAGCCATGCTCAGGGTCAGGGCCTGCTTGTGCTGAGTCCAGGGGAGCTCAGGGTGGGCCTGAGGCCAATGGCTGCCTGCTTATCCTGGGTATCACTTACATCCTTATCCACCCTTATCACCTGGCAGAGCCGAGGGGAGGATGTTTGGGAACTGCTGGTTCTTGTGCTCCTCTTCCCATTCATTTTGCTGTGCTGGGTCTTTGCTTCCTGCCTTTGGCTGTTGTGGATGTGCTCCCAAAGCTGTCACAGCCTCCTCTTGGGAGCATGGCTCAGAACCATCAGCATATGAGGGATGAGTGGTTTGGATTTGAACTGGGAAGCAGGAGGGAGCAGACTGAGGCTGATGGAGGATGCCTGGGCTGAGCCCTCATTGATTCCTGCTCACAGCCTCCGTTATCCTCCCAGGCGAGCCCAGGGTGGAAGCTGTTGGGTGTTAAATGCAGGTAATAACCTGGGTACCCACAGGTGGGAGCAGGCCTGGCTGCCCATGCAGCACCCAGCAGGGCCCTGTGCTTGCAGCCACACACCGGTAACTTCACACAGGTTTGAAGCACAGGTCCTGGACTTACCCTTGCTCAACAGCCCCAGATCAAACACATTTACTCCATGAGCACAGCCTTGTTCCAAGGTGCAGCTCTGCCTCCTCCACACAGCTGGAATTCGGGCTGCTCCCATGACCTGAGCCAGCTCTCAGGGCTGATGATTCCCTATCAGCCTGTCCCAGCCTGCTGTGATGCTGCCTTTGGAGGGGTGACAGCAGCATCACAGCCCATCTCCCTCCCATGGGCACCAGGCTTGGGGAACAGCAGGACCTTGTAACCCCCCTGCACACAGGAGCAGTGTCCTTGCTCTTGCAGCTCCTGCTGCAGGCACGTTACCCCACGGAGCCTTGGTCTGTGACCGGCTTAATGCACTGAGGAAACTACGAGGGGTTAACAAGCGATTGTAAACCGCATGGGTAGCATTGCAAGCGTTCACAGACCATCGGGGCACACGTTATAGCTGGAACTTGTAAAACACATGTTGGGCTGAGCTCCTAAACGTCTAGCAGTGCTCTGGGTCCCTCCCTGCTCTGCCAGCCAAAGCCTGGCTCCTGCTTTCCTATTCTCCCAGCACCAAAGGAGCTGGAAACAAGGGTGGTGAGGTTTTTGGAAGGATCCATCTGAGGATGCTCCTCGGCTCTCCCATATGCAGGGGAGGCAGCTCCAGCAGAGCCTGCCCACGGGCACACCACACGTGCCCTGCTCCCTGCCACGCAGCCGCCTCTTCCTCACCGCTGTGGAGTGGGATTGAGATTGGGATCGGGAGCAGGCAGAGGTGCTTCCCCTCTGCTGCACAGCTGGGTCCTGCCGGCAAAGCTGCTGCCATAGGGATTGCTCCCAGCTGCCGTGTGGGAGACAGGAATAATCCAGAGCACGTTGGTCCTTGTATGCGATGCGTGTTGTATCCTGTGTGTGATACAGCCGGGGACAAGCTTCCCTCTGCAACAGGGTTTTATGCAGGAGAAACAAACATCTTTCTTGTTAAAGCAGTGCCTGTTCTATGGGAGCTGCTGGCTCCATGCCTGTTCTATGGGAGCTGCTGGCTCCAGTGTGCTTGGGGGGAGCAGGGGGAGCACAGGGCTCCCAGCACAAGTCTGTAATGCAGCCATCTGTATCCTACTTAAAACCTCTGAAACACCCTTTACGAAGCAGACCCAAGCCTTGAGGAGGCATGAACAGGATGCTACAGTTGTGTGCAGCATCGGTTCTGTGCTCAGCTGGACACCAAGGGCTGGCTTCAAACCTGGAGTGGAAACGGGCTGTGCCGAGAGCTACAGCTCATCTGGGTACCAGCTGACGGCATCTGGGTTGCAGGTGCGTTAGAAAAGCTCCTCTGCTCCATCCTCTGCTCCCTATGCCCATGTGTGACACAGGGGCTTGGAGCAGCTGCTCCAGTGGAAGGTGTCCCTGCCCCTGGCAGGGTTGGAACTGGGTGAGCTTTAAGGTCCCCTCCAGCCCAAACTATTCCATGATTCTGTGTTCCAAATGCAGCCCCACTTCCCAGGAGGGGTCTCCAGTAAACCTGACTGTGACATAGCTCCTGCTGGAGGAATCCCCTGTGGATTCCAGGTGTAGCTCATCACAGGGCAGTCAAAGCAGGAATCAAGAGCTGGAAGGGCAGCAGGAAAGCAGGAGGGGAATGGACTGGTCGTAAGGAATGAGGTCACCTCTGAGCACATCCATGGGGTTGCTTTGGCTAACAGGAAGAGAGGCTGATTTTCATCCATTAGAAATCAAGTTTCTGTGTGGCAACAAATACTCCCTGTGCCAGCAGCTGGGATTCCTGCTGCTGGCATTCCATGAGCTGCTGCCCAGCCTCCCAGTGGGAAAGGACCCTCCGTGCTGCAGGTGGGATGGGGATGAAGGGGAATATTAAGTCTCCTCAGCCCAGGAACCCCAATAGAGCACAGGGCAGGAATGAGCGGCGGCACTTGTTGAGCTTCCTGCTGGGAAACTAAAACCTGCCTCGTTGGTACTATATTCTCACTATCTATAACTATTCCTACCATTATGTTCTCCCTCTGTAGGTTTAAGTGGGGGAGCAGCTGTGTGAGACCAGCCACGAGCTGCAGGGCTGGTCCTGGGGCAGCCTCCCCCAGCCCTGTGCTGCTCAAGGACAGCAGGCAGTGCATTTGCCTTCCAGGTTAAAGCTTCCTACCTGGGGAGCTGGAGCTGCTGGGGAGGGATTCCTCAGCTAGTTCCCAACGGCAGAGCCTTATCTGCTGGCTGTTTGCATTCCCGAGCACTATGGTTGCTCAGTGGGCTGTTTCCTGAGCCAGCAGTCAGTGTGTGTGTATGGTGAGGGTTGTGTACCTGGAAAGGCACTGAGAGAAGCTCCTGTACCCGATTTGAGGCATTCCAGGGAAAACCATCCCATAAGGAAGGTCCTGCAGTGGTAGCAGGGAACTCCCTGGCTCTACTGGGGAGCGGGAGTGAAGCTGCTCCTGGTACCTGCTGCCTTTCCCAGGTGCCTTTTCCCTTCTCATTCCCAACTTCTGCCTGGGCACCCCACTGTGCCCCGTGGCCGGTTCCCTGGGATAAAGCTGGTACCGACTCAAAGCAGAGATCCGCTTGAGACTTTCCATGCAGGCTCCTGCATTTCTTCCCTCCCTCCTGCGGTGCCTGATGGTTTAGGCAGGGTCCCCCCTTCCACCCCGTACGTTTCTAGCAGCAGAGCAGCATGAGCCCTCTGCCTTTCCAGCTCCGAGATTCCAGCTGGGATCAGGTATTGAAGTAAGCCATGCAAATTCCAGTATTACCCTGACCAACGAGGGAGCAGCACCAGAGCCTGGAGCAGACCCAGCAGAGCACAGCAAGGGCTTGGATGAAATCCATGGGATTTCTCCTTTGTTCCCGCAGGAAGGATGGGATGTGCCTGCCCTGTCCAGGGCCCTTGGTGGCAGAAAGGACAGGCAGAGCTGCAGGCTCACACCTTGTAGGCGTGAACCGACTGGAACCTGCTGCATTAGTGCTCCCCTCCTGCCTTAGCCAAGCCATGGCCGGGAATGGTGTGAGCTCCCCAAACTGGGGACTCCTGTTATCCATAGTCTGGATAGTTGGAGTGTTACAGATCCCATCCTCACCTCCAGGAACAGGGATGGAGAGGCCCTGCAGGACACTCCCTGCCTGAGCAGGGACAGCTGATCCCAGGTGCCATAAGGGAAAACAGTGTTTTGTCAGTGCTAACCCAGCCACCATTCCTGTGGTGATGGCATTTAGGGATAACCTGACCCCGCAACCCGATATTAGGCCGTCCGTCACCGCTGGGAGCTCCGGCACACACAGACTCATGGGCTGCCCCGTCGAACAGGTTACAACCCTTCCCCATCTCCCTGCGGCCAAACGCCACTCATTGATTCCTGCCGGACTCCGGGGCTGAGTCAAGGCCCCGCACACGCAACCGGTTTGCTTTGGAGGCCGGCGAGCCGCAGGCACGCGATGGGGTTCGCCAGCACCGAGGTGCCCAGGGCACCCCATGGGCTCCCATCCCGATGGGAAGCGCTGCCCCCCGCGGGGGGGGGGGGGGGGGGGGGTATGGGTGATGCTCCTGCATCCCCGACCCCTGCGCTCGGTTAACGATCGGGAGCGAGTCCCCACCACCGGCCCGGCTTTAACCATCCTCAAGCAGGTTCCTGGGGTTTGGGGGCACCTCTTGGCATTGCTGCCTCGGTGCTCCACAGCATCCCGGCACCATCCCTGGGCACCGGGACCATCCCAGCCTGGCACTGGGCACAGCCGGCTCCCAAGCCATTGGGTCTCCATCCAGCCCCAGTGCCCCAGCGGGGCTCCAAGCCCCGGTACCGCGCTCTGATGGCGGCGGGGTGGGGGGATCTCCTCGCATCCCAATGGGACGGTTAAAGAGGGGGCCCAACGTCTCAGACCCGAGGCGAAGGGGAGGCCGGTGGTGTCCATGGGGACTGAAGGCAGGGAGCCCAGGGCGAGCTGTAAATAACACCCGATCGGCGGCGAAAGGCGACAAACCGGTAACCTCCCCACCATCCCCGGTACCCCCGGTACCCCCCTCCCCTCGGCCCCCTCACCATGGCTCCGCGGCGGTTCCGTGCCGGGCGGCGGCCGCGCAGCACTTTTATCCGGCGCGGCCGGGCTCGGTCTCCGGAGCTGCCACCTGACCGCGGCGCTGCCGGGGCCGCCCCCCGCCCTCCGCCCGCCGAGCCGCGGTTTCCAGGCTACGGCGGGGCCCGGCCCGCCCGGCGCGGCCCCGGGGCGGAGGCAGCTGGCGCCCGGCCCAGCCTTAAAGGCGCCGCGGCCCCGCCGGGGTTCCCGTGGTCCCTGAGGGGGGGGGTCCTGTGGGGACGCGATGGAGGCCCCATGGGTATGGCAGTGAGTCAGTGAGGGGCACTGGGGACATGGTGGGGTCCGTGAGGGGATATGGCAGTGTGAGGGTCCGTGTGGGGACATGAAGGAGGCCCATGGGTATGGCAGTGTGTCAGTGAGGGGCACTGTTGACATGGAGGTGGGGGGGGTCCCTGTGAGGACAAATGGAGGTCTCTGAAGGGGATATGGCGGTGTGTCAGTGTGTCAGTGAGGGGCCATGAGGGGATATGGAGGTGGAGGGGGTCCCTGTGGGGACATGAAGGAGACCCATGGGCATGGCGGTGTCAGTGAGGGGACGTGAGGGGCCCTGTGGACATGGGGACATGGCGGGGTCTCTGAGGGAATATGGCGGTGTGTCAGTGAGGGGCCCTGTGGACATGGGGACGTGGGGGGTCCCTGTGGGGACGAATGGGGGTCTCGGAGGGGATATGGCGGTGTGTCAGCATGTCAATGAGGGGCCATGAGGGTCCCTGAAGGGGATATGGTGTTGGGGGGGGTCCCTGTGGGGCCATGAAGGAGGCCCATGGGCATGGCGGTGTCAGTGTGGGGACATGGTGCTGCGTGAGGAGTCCCTGTGGGGACATGAGGGTCCCTGTGGACATGGGAATGTGGTGGGGTCCCCGAGGGGATATGGCAGTGTGTGAGGGTCACTGTGGGGTTAGGGACATGGACGGGGCTCTGTGGGGAGGAGAATGTGGTAGAGTCACTAAAGGAACATGGCGGGGTGCCTGTGGGGCCGTGAGGAGCTCGCAGTGAGGACATGATAGTGTGTGGGGATGTGGCCACATCCATGCTGGGTGCGGTGGGGGACATGTCATGTCCCCTGCCAGTGTGTGTGGGGACAAGGTGGGCTCCCTTGGGATGTTCCAGAGTCCCTGTGGGGACGAGGCGGGTGCCCATGGGAGCCAGGTCTCTGTGGGCTCAGGACATTCCCAAGCGGCAGCCACTGCTCTCTCCTTGCTGTGCCAGGAGCAGGGAAAAGGATGGAGTGTGGCTTGGGAATCCTGGCTCCTATGGGCGCTGTGCTGGGGGCAAAGGTGGTCCCTTCCTGGTGGCAGGATGGGCCAGGGGGATCCACACGGCAAATGGGATTCTTTGGCTTCGTTTGGAAACCACCTAAGGTGGAAGGCTCTGCTCCCACCCCCATGGCAGGGCTGGGGCAGGGCTGGCAGGGGAGGAGGAGGAGGGCAGCAGCCTCCACTTTAACTCCCCAGCCGCTGGAGTGAAGCGTTCCCACCCCGGCTCCTTTTTGCTCACTTTCTGGTGGTGTTGTCGCACGTTCTGGACCGAAATAGCGCTAAATCCCTAATAGGAAGCTCCCCCAGCCCCAAGCCCTGTGGCTGGTGTCTCACTGGAGCAGGTTTCGTGACTCAGCAGCCCAGATGGAGCCGTCCCTCACAGCCCTCAGCACCAGAGCTGTTTATTGCTCCAGAGGCTGTTTTTCCATGAGGCTCCCTAGCAGGCAGCGCTCTCCCTTCAAGCCCTGCCTCTCCAGCGCAGGCTCTCGTCACACTCCGCGCGGAGGTGGGCGAGGAACAGAAATAGACAAATTAAGAAAGCCTCAAAAGGCCAGAAAATGGAAATGTGAAGGGGTTCGGCTCTGCCTCCGCCTTGCATCAGCCCTGCTCTTCCTCTGCTGCCTCCCCGGAGCGGCAGCACCGTGGGGCAGAGGCAGAGCCGGGGTGATGCTGGGTTTATGGAGCGGCTCAGAGGCAGCAGAACCTTGGGGGTGTCACCTCAGGAGATGGGGCAGAGGGACCATGCCCTGGCTTGGGGGCTCTGAGCCATTGCACTGCACCCCCAGGGTGGTGTCAGCCACAGGCAGCCTAGGGAGTGATGAGGATGGGGTTTGGGGTGCAGCCTGGGGGGTTCCCTCCCAAGCATCTCACCCCCTCATTTCCCCCTCCTTTGACTGTCATTAAGTGAGAAATAGGCTCTTGCACAGCCCCAGCTCACCCTGAGTCGTTGTGAACTCTACAGCTGCATGCAGATGTTCTAAATGCTGGTGTAACTTGTGCTGTTAACCTTCGTCTGGCCAGGATCTGTGTGTGGTTCAGTGTGCGTGCAAAGAGGGATGGTCTCCTAGGAGGCAGATAGCACTTTTTGGGTTCCCCCCCTTCCTGTAGGAACCTAAACATCTCTGGAATGAGATACAAAGATGCTTGAAGCAGGATGAGACCCCATCGGTTACCCCTGTGGTGCCTTTGAGCACTGGAAGGGCACTGACCCCCCTCACCACAGTCCAGCCTGGCAGATACACTCTGTGCTGGGGCGAGCGTGGCACAGCGTGGTCCAGGGCACATTCCTGAAGGATGCATCCGGCCTGCAGTCCATCAACTGCTCATTAGGGCTATTAGCTTAATCACGCGGGTGTTTTCCTGCCACGCTGGGTGCTCAGCAGCCGCAGGGGCAGCAGGAGCTGAGTGGGGAGCAGGTGGCTGCTTGTGGCACAGTGTGCAGGGACCCGCCGCCATCCATCCATGCATCCATCCTCTCCAGTTTCCATGGCTACGCCAGAGTTTACTCTTCCCTGCCTTCAGCCTCCCACGCAGGCATGATGCAAGGAAAGGTCCCTGTGTGATCCTGAGGGCTCAGGGACATGGGACCTCCTGGGGTTTGGGAGCAACAGCTGCATCCCAGGGTGGTCAAACACAGAGCAGCCAGCACTGACCATTCTGGTCAATGCTTGTGTCCCAGGCAGATGGCACTTTTGAGGTGTCTGGAGAGCTGTGGCAAGGTTTTGGGGTGCTGCCTTCTCCTCCTCACCTCCCTGACAGCAGCAGGGACCCAGGGGGGAAGCAATAGAAGGGATAAATCTGGCCATGGAGCCATCAGTTGCCTCTAGTTCAGTGTGAGGTGACAGCATGGAGCAGGGATCCCTGAGCAGGCGCCAGCTCAGGCTGTGGTTTGCTAATGGGGCAGAACAAACCCGCAGTTTTAGGTCACCACGTGTGATTAAAGTGGCTGAATGTGGGTCACTGGAGGCCCCTCTGGGGGTGTCACAACACGACAGGGATTTTGTTTGCTCCCCAGTGACACCAGGAGCAGAGCAGATGGGATGTCCCAACCCTGTGATCTGTGGGCAGGGGGAGATTCCGGTTTAGGGCTCCTGGGATGTGGCTGGGCGCAGCCGGGTGTGTGGCCATTCCCAGATCCATGGGATGCTCTCATGCCTGGGACTGTGAGTGAAGGGGAAGTGTTTCCACAGCCCGCGTGTGTTGAACCCAGCTGTGGGGAGCTGTGTGTGCCAGAGGCTTAGTCACTGCTGGGGCAATCTTGTGCCTTGCCCGGGTATCCCTGCCTGCTCCTGGCTGTGCCATCACATGGGGCAAAACACTATCCCCTAAGGCCAGTTCCCTCTGCTATCCCACTGGATGAGCTGTGGTGCTTTTTCCTGCTTCACTGATGCCCATTGGGTTCCCACACAGTCCTGACCCAATGCTGCTATGGTGTGCCAACATATGGCTGGGATGTATGTTCTGGCTTGTGGTTCTCTGTGGAAGGACATTGGGATCTGTGGGGAGCATCCAGGTGGGATGCGGGCACAGCAGGACAGAGGGGCTGCAGATACTTATGTGCATCTTTGCTGTCTGGCATTCTCCATCCATTCCAGTTGAAGGGAGCAGTATGGAAAGCCATGTGATTTTCCTGTGCCACTGTGTGTGCTTTCACCACCAACAAATCCATGCTGGCTTTTCCTGCAAGGTCACTGAACCAGTATGTTGGAAGAGTGGGAGATCACTGAGTAGTTTGGATTTTCCCTTCTTGGTGTTGCACCATTTCGCACACCAGCTCCAGTGTTCCCTTACCTGCTGGTGCCGTGCCAGTGCCCTGGTGTCTGTCTCCAAAAGGAGGTTTAGGTTTCACGGGGCACAGGGGATGGGAATTCGAGCAGGCGCTGCAGTGAGGGCTCCTCTTGCCTTCGTTACCAGCATTATCCACCCCGATGCCGCTCAGAGCCCTCGGTGCTGCTGTGGCAGCTCCCACCTCTCCGGCTGAGTCACACCGGGCCCTGTGTGCTTGCTGCTGGTGTGACGGCAGTGAGAGACCCATACCCAGCCCAGCGCTGCTGCTGCTGCTAATGACAGCGAGTCAGAGCCCTGGAGAGGGCTCATACCGTGCATTCCTCCTACCATGGCTTATTAGTGACTAAGAGCTGGGATGGAGCCTCCCCGCAGCACCCCAGCCCTGGCATCCTTCGTTCTGCAGGTACCTGTATGGGGACGTGAACCCAATCCAGCCGCCCAGCCCCAGCCTTGTTCCATATTTAATCTTTCATGTTCACCTGAGTCTCTAATTAAGCCAACTCCAGTCCTTAGCTGGGAGCCTGCAGTGAACTAATGAGGTCCGGTGTTCCTGGAGCGCTGTGTGTGCGAGGCCCACACAGCAGCAGCACACCAAACCCAGCCTCCAGGCTGATGGTTTTTCCTTGTTTTCTCTTTGCTTGAGGCCTGTTGGCAGCAAAGTTCCTAAAAAAGGTGTGTGGGGAGTGCCTTTTATATTTTCCCTTTTTACAGCAAAGTCACGACTGGTTTGAGGTACCTAATTTGGTGCTTTGATTTGGTCGCTTTCTATTGGCAGCGCATGACGAGGATGCTCATGAGGTCAGACAACATAGAAACCCCATGAGTTGCTTCCCAACCCACAGCCCAAACATGCAGCCACTGCCCCTACAATGGGCAGGATCAGCCTCTGTCCTGCCCCTGCCATCCCGCCTGGCTGCCCTGTTATTCCAGCATCTTGGTTACAAATAAAGGCCCATGCCAAGGCAGTGAATGGGGCTCTGATTTCCCCGGGCTGGCACACGAGGCTGGGTGCTGGGGCGAGGTGCGGGTTGTAAATAGAGCAGTATATCCATGGCAACCCCAACTTTCCATTATTGTTAATTACTTGCACAGTGCCAGAGCCGCGCATGGCGCTTCCCGGTGCGGATAAAGATAGATCCCCCCTTTGAAAGCCTCTCCAGATGACAGCGAGGAGACAGCGTGCTCCTGGGAGGCTGGAGCTGGCTCTGGCAGCAGCAACGGAGACATTTTGTGAGGAGCTGGGATTTAAAGGAGGAGGGACTGGCTTGGGGCAGCTTTTGTCCCCAAATCCCACCTTCGCTGAGCCTTGGGAAGTGCTTTGGAGGGGCTGTAGCAGTGTGCACCACGCTGGGAAGAGAGGGGTGAGAATAAGGGGCTGTCCCATGGCTTTCCTTTCCTGTGTGTTTAATGGTGCTCATGGCAGCCTGGAGGGGAGGAAGCACCAGCAGCTTTTGTCACTGAAGGGGCAGGGATTTGTTGGTGTTGGCTTGAGCCCTTGTGCGCTGCAGGAGCCTCCTGCAGAAAGCCAGCTCTGTTGGGAAACCAGCAGCACAGCTGAGCTCACTCTGAGCCTCAGCTGCAGTGTTTGGGTCATTCTGCTTGTCTCTTCATTGGGTTTTATTCGGTTTTAAGTGCTTTGAAAGCCCTTGAGTGAAGAGGTTCATGTCCTGCCTCCCTCTCCTGGCTTTTCAGCTCAGGTTTGGGCAGTTCAGTGTTTGGTCAAACTCAGGAGTCCTGCTGGGGTCCCTTTGGGACACAGGAACATCAGTAAGTTTGCTGGGTGGGGATGTGGCAGGTTTTGGGATGGTTGCAGCAGGGACCAGTGTATTTAGCTTACCTACTGCTTTCCTGTACCAGTGACGGCACAGGAGCCTGGGCAAGAGGAAAGGGAGTTTGGCTGTTTGGTGTTAAAAGACAACTGGGAAAAACATTCCCAAGGATTTACAGCTTTCTCTGTCCCTTCCCCGGTTGTTCAGTCTATGGAGTCTTGATTTCTACAGACCTTAATCTTCACCATGTAGTTTATTACTGCTGCTTTTCTTTACGTGTTATTCTTTTCTAGGTAATTCTTTAGTGATCCATGCAGCCACTGTTGTGTATTTCTCTCCTCATAGTGTGAAGCTGATGGATATAGATACAGGCAGTTGCTTGACCTTTATAGTCTCACTCAGAGTCCAGGAATGCGGCTGTAAGGTTGTTTCAAGTCATTTTGATTTTATTACAAACCAGAATACTTCACATTCAATGGCACCTCGGGTACACGGGGTAATTGCTCTTGGAGAAAGAAACCTTAAGTAGGCATCACTACAGTTGTAGCTCAGGCTTTTCCATGAGATCCCAAACTTGCGAGCACCAACACCCCACCTGCTTTGGCTGTTAGGTTACTTATGGGATGTTACTGCAGCATTAATGGAATGGAAGCTCTTTGATAAAGACTTTACTGTCTAGCTGCATCTGAAAAGCACAGTCTTCATCATCCAGCTGTGTTTCCAAACACAAATGGTCTGTACTGAAGTCGCGATCATCTGATGTGACGGGGTGGGGAGTGCGTGTGTAGTAACTTGTAGCTCATCATTGCTTTGTTGATTAACTGGGTAATGAGAGTAAGGCCCTGGAAGGGCTGCAGTGTGCCCTGGGTGGTTTGTTGTGCTCCTTGCTTACTCTCTTTAGTGAGATGCACTGAGCATCTTCATCCTTATGTTCCAAAAGGCTGCTCTAGTTGTAACATCCAGCTTTTCCAGCAAGCAGGAGTAACAAAGACTTAAACCAAGGGATTAGATGGAATTTGACAATTGCAAATCAGGGAGTGAGCAGATGAAGCTTATTGGTTTGTACAGCGCTCTCCTGCTGTGCTCTGTGCTAATATCACATAAAAGCAACAACTGTTGAGGAGCTGCCCTGCAATGTCCTTTCCCATCCTTTGTCACAATTAAGTTAAAAAGACCGGACCACTCCAGGCTCTATTTTTACACCCTCAGGCAAGTGTCATCTCCTTTGAAAGCTGCTACTGCTTTAGGAGGGAGGACAAGAAGGGAGGGGATGGCATCTCTGTACCCCTGTACTCACACAAAGTCAAAGTGTGACTCATTATGTGCTGCTCTTCTGTCCTTATTCTGGGTCACTGCCAGCATAAAAGTACCACGCTTCTCTTTTCAGTTACAAGAGGTGTTAGAAATGAATGCCCATTCACATTCAAGATAGGCTCATATGGCATATGATTCTTCCCAGCCCTATGTGGCAGTGGAATTCTGACAACAGCAGTGTTAAACAGTGGAGTCAAAAGGAAACCAGACAAAGAGATGTCAGTTTTCATACAATTTAACACAGCTCCCTTCTTGTTTTTACCAAAAGAAAGAACCCCAAAAGATTTTAAACAAAGGGAAATGTCCTTCATTCAACACTGTTAAAACCTTTCAGCACTGTCAGAGTGACTTCAAAGCTGCTCCGCGTCTGTCTGCTCCAGCCCAAGCGCCCGTGTCTGTCCTCAGGCTTTGGTGATGTACCCTTCCCTGATCAGGAAGTCATAGATTTTCCTGGTCTTGTTCACATCGATCTTAATGAGCGCTCTGGCCTGCGCCAGTCTCAGGCCTCCTTGTTTGTTACACTCGTTCACTAAAGCAGCTTTGTATTCTAAATAGGCTCCAGGGACCAACCTCACCATCTGACAGAGCTGGAAGACAAAAGGTGGAGTTAATAAACACAAACACTTGTCGCACTCCTTCACTCTGTGATCCCTGTTGGGGGAGTAACAATGGGAATACTCTTCTGAAGGCATCTTCAATGTGTGTTTTTGCAGGGACACACACGGTAATGGCATTGCATTGCGAGCTGTTTCCATCCACAGGTAGGGAGGGGAGGAGCCTGGTGGCTGCTGCATTCAAAAACATTCCTGACTGAAGAATAAGCTAGGAGGATGAAAGTGAGCTCCCGGCTCGCAGGAGCGGAACTGTGAGTGTGTCCTGTGTGGGTGGTGTTCTTTGCAAACCAAGGGAAGCACACATGCCAAAGAGACTTGCAACCAGCAATTCGGCATGCTGGAGCAGAGCCAGGGAGGGCATCTGGTTATTAATCCCCTGCAGCCTAAGACTGTAATACCTTTCTACAAAAGCAGCGATGCACACAGCCCCCTCTGGAAGGCTGGGATGGAAACTGTGCAGGGAGGGCATGACGTGGTTGCAAGTCTGGTAAAGGGAATTGCTTTCAAAAGCCTGCTGTTGGGCTGCAGTGTTCCCATTTAGCTCCCAAATACCAGCTGCCTTCTAGCTGGTGCACTGTATTACTCCCGATGGAAATAGTGGCTGCCTCCTCCTTTTAATAAGGAAATGCTTAATGATTGTTCCTCATTGATAGGAAACTGCAGAATTCAGAGGAACTCAGACCTTCTGTCTCAGCTCACAAGGAAATCAGATTCCCTCTATAATGTCCTAGTCACAATTATTTATATGCTGAATGGAGCCAGAAGTGCCATGTTCCATGGTGAATCTGTGATCTGATTTTTAATGCTGCTATCTCCAGTGAAGGGAAACAGCTTCCACACAGAGGGGAGAAATCTGAAATACATCTGTGTTTCACATACACTGAAATCTGCTCGTGGTTAAGGGCAGGTTATGACTTCTATTGAAAGAAAGAAATAATCTTTCATTTCAACAGTTTTCTGGTGTTGCCTTTCACTGAATTAAAGAATGGGGCTATAGGTGACTGTGCCAAGGGTATGGGACTGCAAACTAGAACACCAGGCTGAGCCAACAACACATGGCTTAAAGAAAACCAGATTCTATCCTTTGCCACATGTGCATACAAAAACCTTGGTATGTGCCTTTAAACCAGAAATAGGGTGGTGTTCTTTCTATGGTTTTCCCCTGTTAAGCCTGCATGGTTCACATGAGCATTGCTGGGAAAAAAACTACCATAACTGGTTGGGGTTTGGCTGGGAGATACCTTTAACATAGAAAGAGCTCTGCTATAGGTTCAGTGATGTGTCCAGTGAAGCCCTTGAATCCTCTGCCCATTTTAAAGACAATGTTCATTAAGTAAAAATAACCTTCCTGCTCAACCCAGTCTCACAACAGACGGAGAGAAGAGATCACACTGTCGATGTTGTAATAGCACCTCGGTGCTCTCTGCCTTTCTTTGCTAAGCAAGCTGATTTGCTGCAGTAGCTGAAATTCAGAAGCCAGCTGGAAAACCTGAATGAAGGCATAGTCAGGGCATGTAAGTGGGGTGATATTCAGAGCACAGGGGACAGCTGGTGTGAGCACCCCTGCACTGTGAGGGTGGTGTTTTGGATAGGTGTATCTTTCCAGTCCTTTCCTCACCTCCTTCTCCTTCTCATTAAGTTTCTCTGTCCCTGGGAGACCCGTGAGGTTCAGCGGTGGAGCGCTCCGTCTGCCTGCAGAGACAACGTGGAAGCCAGTGAGTAACTCTGAGCAGTTTGGTGGTGACTGTTTCTTACCCGTGTTAGCACAGGGGCAATTCAATCTGGGATGTTAACCCAGTGTGATCCAAGTGGTTATTCAGGGCTTAACCAAAACTGCACTGATTTGATGAAAGGCAGGAGTTTGGAAGTGACAAAGTGCTGTGAACACATGAGACTCTCACACTGTTAACTCTGCTTCACCGGCTTTTAGGAGGAACTCAAAGACAAATTAGCACCAACCCTCCTTAAGCTGGGCTGAACCTCCTGACTAACGCACTCTTCCAACCAAGTCAGGGAGGTGGGTGCTGCATGGAGGGTGTGCACAGGATGCAGGGCTGACTCCCGCAGGTGTCAAAGGGTGTGCTCTGCAAGGGTGCTGGGATTATGTATTGCTGGGATTAGCAGCCAGTTTCTCTGGCATTTGACAACTCCACGAGGCAGTGTTCTTTAGATGCCTCCAAGTATGATGCAGATGTTGCAAAGCCAATGCAGTTTGTGCATTTCTTTTTCTCTTATGATACAAACAGTACTCATAGTTCTCTCTTTCACTGTTGGTCATAAACTTTGCTTTCCATGAGCTGCCTACTTGTAGGTTGGTTGGTTGGTTTGGGTTGCTAATAGTATTTCCCAGTGCTGCTCCCTCTTTCTATAGCCCAGAACAAGAACACTATGATGAGCCATGCCACAATCTGATTTCTACTATTTTATAAAGCTAGGAAATGCACACAAACTACATCAAAGAAAACATTACAGCTGTAAAGCCAAAGTCTCTCTATAAGTAAGGTTAAACAACGTTAATTTGCTCTCTTGTATATTCAGTATGATGCAGCCTTTAATTACAGAGACACGTGGCAGTTTTCCTGCAGTAGCCTTGCCTTATTCACTATGCAGGATGTTTGCTCAATTAGCAACTATATGGTGTTTTGTTTGGGTTTTGTTCAACATGTGATGCTGGCTGTAAACACTGCCTGCTATCTGAGCTCCACAGGCACAACAACCCATGTTCTCTTGGGCTTTTCACCTTCATGGGCCACTGCATTCTTGACAAGAAGTGAATTTCATTCTTCACACCAGCCCTTCAGCTGGGGGATGCTGTCCCTCTTTCATGGGCTTTGCATGCCCTGAGATACACAATGTTGTTTTCTCTCCAAAGAACCAGATCTTAGCAATCAGCAGCTATGCTTAAAACACGGTGCAAACTGCAGTGACTAATTGCTTGGTATTCTGACCCAAATTTCCAAGGCTTCTGGCAGGAATGGGGAAAAAACATACAGACTCAGTGTCCCCCTCTGAGTTCACTAGCATCCACATAAAAACTAGTTGTAGAGACAGAGCCAGAAGCCAGTTTTCCCTGGCAACATTTAACAGCCTTATAGTGAAACTTTATCCTGGTCTCATTCATTGCATGGTACCCTGTGAGCTCAACAAACAGGATGGAATTTCGTAGAAGTCTTGTTCATAAGGGCTTTGAGCTCTGAATCTGCTCTTTCTGGGCACTGAAAGAAGTGGGGATTCTCTTGATGGAAAAAACCCCCATAACTTGTGATTACAGAATTAAAGAATATAAAAGCATATTCATGGAAAAGGAAAACTGAGGTTACCATCTCATTCTGTCACTCCCACATCTGCCTTCTGTCAGGCTCCTATTGCTATGGTATGTGCTACACAACTCCATTAAAACCCTGGATTACCTTTATCTTCTAAAGACAAAACTTTGTTCCCACGTGCAGATTCTTTCCTGCCTTGTTAACATAGCTCTATGGTGGTTTTCCACCTGTAGCCAGAAAGATCTAGAAGCTCAGCAAAAAATCCTAGAGGCTCTGTGAGTGGAATGAGCTGTGGATTAAGGCAGACTTAAGCAGAGCTTAACCGTGAGGCTTGAGGACTGATGCTTCAGCACTCAAGCACAAGAGCCACTCTCAGAACAGTATTGCTGGTGCATGGCTGGCTTTTTATCATCATCATCAAGAAGCAGTTACCTGAATTTGAAGGAACTGGGACCGTGGGGGTCAGGCCAGAATCACTGAAAAGAAAGGAAATATTTAATTGCCTTCATGTTTTTCTTCTTTAAGAATAACTGTATGTATTGGCTGTTTTCCCCTCCCCCCCCCAGTTTCTAATAATGATACAATTCACTTTGCATAACCCAGGCCCTGATCTGAAGTCAAAAGGATTCCTACATATTCAGCACCCCCCCAGAGGGAGAGGATGACAAAAAGTCAGTGAGTGGGGAAATGACAAATGATCCTCTCAGACCATGTGTGTTTAGGATGTACTTCCTTTGCCATGCAGCTTACTCCTTAAATCAAAGTGCTCGTGCAGGGTGACTACACATTAATAATGCCACTACATCTAAAATCATCTGAACCATCTCAAGTGTCATCTCTGCACTCATTACTGTCCATAAAGCCCTCACTTCCCTCTATGACTTTATTAACAGTGGTTCAGGTCCTGAAATATAGAATACAGAAAACTGAAACTCTTGAGCCATTACTAGTCACCTCCCTGTCTGCACTTCAACAAGCACTATTGCTGCTGCCCAGTTTCTTGCCCTACTGAGTTAATTGGAACTGGAATAACTGGGAATGAATCTGTTGTTATCACACAGAGCAATGTGTTGTCTGCACCTGACTGGAGCAGAGGGGTGTAAATGCACAGCCTTACTGTAACCATACATATCAGCTTGGCGACTGAGCCACTGCTGGCAGGCACTGCTGTCCTGGATGTACTGCAGGACCTCAGAGAGCATCGTGCGCTTCAGGCGCTCCTCATCTCTTGTCTTCTTCAGGTGGTCGTATGTCCTGGCACCTATGGCAAACAGAAACCACGTCTCACCAGCTGCCTTAGTCAGGATTTGCAGGCTGTTGTTCTACAGTAGGAAGTAAATGAGAAATTGTTCTCTAGGTCTGGACCAGACTCTGCTATTCTCCCTCATGACAACTGCTTGGCATTAGAAGGTATCAGATTCCACCCTGCACCCATCCCCCTGTTAATTTCAGGCCAAAAACCAAACAAAAAAGCTTCCACGATCCAATGCCAGGATAAAACAGGCTATTTCGTTTATGTAGAGGTCTTAGGCCTCTCTCCAGACATCACGCCTGTTGACAGGCAATGAAAGTGTCCAGAGATAAAGCACTGGGGAGCACTGTGCCGTGACAATATATATATATGTATTCTTTCTGACTCTTTGCAAAGTGAGACAGCACATTCTCCAAGCTGATGGCTCAGGCTAGCTTTATAAAAGCACAGCTGGACGGAAGCATTGTTGCTAGAGCCCTGTTCAGTTAAAGAGGCAGGCACTTCACAAAGAAGTCTCTTTATTCAACACATCCTAAATGTTGTAAGATCATCGTTCCATACCTCAATGAATGGGAATAGGCTGAATAATGCATCAGGTACTTACTGCAGAAGTTGGTGATTCCTGCTGCTCTGTATTCCTGCAGTCGCTTTATTTCCCTTCGCAGCTCAAATTCCACTGGTTTGCCCCAAGAGCAAGCAAAAGGGAAAGCCAAAAAACAAATGTGGGTCAGTGGGAGTGGCAGTGAGTTGTGGTGCACCAGGAGCGTTGCTGTTAATCCTCTTTGTCTGCACAGGTCAGCTATGCAGTACACAGAACCACAGCCCAGGTTAATCTTCCTGTACAAGTCTGTATCAGATCTCATATTCACTGTGTTTTAACCCTCCTTGATCACAGATTTAACTTGTTTCTAGCATCTGTGTCCTTAGACAAGTTTATCTTCATGCTTTGACAGTTCCTTTGTCACACCCTGGACAAGGCAAGTAACAATAACATAGGTTTTCTGGAAGGCAATTCAATAGGTCTGAAAAACTCCTCCATCCAGGCTCCTTATAACATCTAATATGGTCTTTGAATTATGATTTTCATAACAGGACCTTCCAATTTTTTTCCTTGCAGACAACTCTTTTCCTGCAGTGAGTAAGATGAAATACCCATGTTCTTTTGCTCAGAGGTATTTACTACTCTAGCTTTTATCAGCTGGCTTCCAGGCATGGCTCAGTTTTACAGGGAGCGAGTTTGCTTCTCTCAAATTCGTCTATTCATACAGCTCAGGAGAACTGCATAATGCCTGAACTTGAGTCTCAGGTTAAGTTGAGGACTTCGCTGTCACTACAATAACAAAACTAGGTTCCAGGGCTTGCACTCACATGTGGGACTCCTAATTCTGCAGGATCATGCTTTTGGTATTTCACTCAGGGTGTCCTGAAAACACAGTCACAACTGTTTAAATGCTTTGTGCCTCCTAATGAGCCACAGTTTTCCCAGTTTAAGTCACAGAATTAAGCAGGATATAATGACTCCTACTGGAATGCGGCTAAATGCATGCTATGATTAGGCATAAAGACTTGAGATGATTCAGTGATGGAACAATGCCTCTCCCTTTAAGGTAAGGGACATAATGACCACAGTACTATATAATTATGTAGATATGTAATAGCTTAACATGGATCTTTCAAAGAATCCACCATTTGCTGCCAGCTCCCAATCTCTCAATACAGACATACATACACTTTAGGGATTTT
Source organism: Melopsittacus undulatus (assembly GCF_012275295.1). Lineage (NCBI taxonomy): Eukaryota > Metazoa > Chordata > Aves > Psittaciformes > Psittaculidae > Melopsittacus > Melopsittacus undulatus. Next base: position 6,758,296 of record NC_047539.1, on the reverse strand, counting down.
GTTCTTCCAGTGGTACGGAGTCCCAGTAAATGAACAGTGCTCTTTTGATATGAAAATGTTACTTCTAATGCACGTTAGAAGTTAGAATGTTCAGTCCACTGAGAAATCCAACAAGGAACTCAGAGTTTAGTGGAAAAAACCACTTGCTGCTCATTTAATGCATGAAACCACAAATGTATTTGTTTTTCTGAGGTAGGTAGATGGGGAGGAGGAGAAAAACAACCTCCTGCCCTCCAGGAGTAGTATATATTTAGGAAAGACTGTAGATGATGCAACTCCTCATTATGCTGATGGAAGAAGATATATGCTAAAATCCTCCAGATACTTACATGCATGGCTTTCAATGAACTTATCATGCTCCACTGGGCCGAGAATCCGGGCAAATCGTCGCATGGTTTCATAGAGGTCTTGAACTTCCTTTGGATATCGCCTTTCCAGAACTAGGGAAAAGAAAAGAGTGACACTCCTTATCTCTCCTGCTGTGAGAATAACTGCAGTAGAACCTGAATGAGTACCAGCCCCTGTGATCTGCCCAAAGGTCCACATTTGGTACGCTTCCTAGAGCCAGATTCCGTGCACTTCCTAGATCCACATTTGGTACACTTCTTGGCCATTTTGCTGCCACAACTACAGATTGCTGGGTACACAGCAACACAATTATACAGCCCTTAGAATTCTGAAAGCATAAAGGCTGATGTTTAAATGTTGTTTGATGTAGTGCGATGCACTTAAAAGGTCTAGATTTCACCTTCATCCCTCTCCATACTCAGTGGGAGCACTGAAGAGCAATTCCAAGGCAGTAACAAAAACTGAGCTGGGAACAGTTAGAGCCATCTGGTTGGAAATGGTCAGAGCAGGAAATCTGCTGGAATTCAGACCATCTGAATAGGGTCCAGCATGAATAAACCACACAGATGCACTGGAAACTGGGAACATGCAAAGCTGTGCTTCCCAAGTAGAGGCCCCTTTAAAGTTAATCAGTTACAACTGATACTCACTCTGAAATTTCCTGAGGTTGATGAGGCCGTGATCTCTTATAATCCTATAATTAGGAGCAAAGTGGTATTAATAAAAGGCATTAACTTGTGTATTACCTCATAACTGCAAAGGCTTCAGAGAAAACCTTGGTTCAGAGGGGTCTAAAACCAAACAGATGAAATCTCCATAACCCCTGAGCTGGCCAGCTGAGAAACATGATGCAGTGATGCAGTGTGGCTTTAATCAGGGTCAGTTTTGGAGGGTGATGTGCATTAGTCCAGCCCTGACAGCACCAAGCACAAAGGGAGCTACAATTGCTTTAAAGGTTTGAAATTGCTTCTTTAGGCACAGATTTTGCATCTGTGGTGCCTTACAACTTGTCCTTCCAAAACTGAGGTAATGTCTCCTGAACCATGATTTCCAGCCTCAGGGAGGGACAAATGTCCTTCTGCTAGAGCAAGGGTGAGAGATGGACTGTACAATTCTGTGATAGGTTAGATGTTAAAAAGAGGGAAATGATTTGGGTAACTCATAAGCTGGAAATGCCCCTGTCAGCATCAGGGAAATGAGCAGAGCAAAAAGGCAGGTAAGAGATTCACAAGTGCATGACAAATACACCTGTCACAGGTTGCAGCAATGTCATGAGGTTATTGCTATGTGGTGATTTGATAAACACCCCACTTTTGCAAATGGTGAGAGATGCTCTGGACCTGGGTTCATCGAGGTCAGCCTGGAATTTGCTCTACAAAATCATTCCATTTTCTTTAGTATGTATAAGAGAATACTGCTGTCCTCTGTACAGGGACCTTTCTGAGAGTGACATCAGCATTTCAGTGCCATTCTCCAGGTTTTTGTCCCATCCTGCTGTAGAAACTTAGGAAAACCGACACCAGTTTATGTAACTGAGCCTCATGGCACTTTCTTTTAGTGTGATGTGATTTATCAAAATGGAAATTATACCACAAATGTTTTTTTTTTATCTATGACTTCTAAAGAACAAGGTGAATACGTATCAACTCCTACCTGTCATTCAGCAGAACTCTGCTGTATTATAAGGAGAAGGCATGGAGGAGTCTTACTCCAAATTACTGCTTCTTCCAGCAGGGAGTAATACAGCAAGATGTAATTTAAAATATTGAACAAAGTCTTCCAAAGTTAAAATAGGAGTTAATGAACAGATTGAGTCATTCTCAAAAGCTGTCAAATGAACTGACTAAACTATTCAACCTCACGTCAGCAGTACGGTTATCTTCATTCCGCAGAGGGGAGAACTAACTTAGGGGCCCCTAAGAATTAAAACTAATGATTCAAACATTTCTGTGGAGAAAGTAGGGGTTTAGCAATTACTTACAGGCTGGCAACTTTTTTCCTCCCCTGAAGCAGAGAATGAATTGTGGGCAGTCCATCAGCATTATGCAGGGAACAGAAAGAACAGAGATTTGCCTCTTTTTTGCCCTGGATTTGTGGCTGGTTTCTTGGGTGCTGTTTCAGTCTCATTCTGCAAAATGCCTATGTGACTTACAAGGTGTGTTAGCAGCTTAGTTATTTATGTGGATTTGGGGTAGTAATATGAGGAGAACTGTGTACATGACTTTTATGCACTAGAAAGGACTGGAAAATAGGCTTTTCCCAATTAATGAGTTGGTTTGAGAGTTTAAAGAAGTTATGGTGTGTAGGAATCTCTTGTGTACAGCTAAGTATCAGGGTCTGTTAATCTGTCTTTTCTGGGCTGGTAGCACTGCTAAAACCATGTGCCTGATCTTCATCTGTGCCTGAAGGAGAACCACACATCCAAGATGTAGCCTGTTATGCAAATCTCATAGAGGACAGTCTCCAGGCATGGAAATTGGCCGGAATGATGCTACAGCAAATAATGATGTTTAGCATTAGGACAACACGGGGGACAAAAATGTGGTAATGAAGCAAAGGAACACAGTGATTGCTTGAAAACTCACTTTTTTCTTCTCTGTCTTTCCTTTAACCTGGAATGGTAGATATCTACAACTGCAATCTTCAGAGCTGCAAAGTAATAATAATAATAATGAATACTAAATAATATTACAGAATGCATAAGTAATCTTTGCATTACGCTGATTTCCAAGCTTTTATGTTCATGATAGGCTGAAATGGTCACTCTGCTTTGCTATTTCAAATATCCCACAGTGATTTTAGAGGAGCATAAACTCACTAGAGGATAACCTTCTGCAGAAGCTTTCTCTTGCATACTCTTTCCAAATACATCACTGCCTGCACCTATGAGCCTGGGTAGATCCTGAGAACTCTTCTTTCTTGGACTGTTTCACTATTGAGACTTATTTGTTCAGTCATACATGCAATTGTTAGGTATTCCTTCTCCGGAAGAGCAGACTTGTCAGGTTTAAGGAGCTGAGGTATCATCCTTGGACAAAGGCTTCTTTGCAGAGAGCTAGAACTCCAAAACAATGGAAAGACAGAGTTCTGTGAAGATCTTTGCTGCAGTTCTTAAAAACATCTACAAGCTTTTAGCTTGTTAACTTCTAAACTTCTCTGTCTGCCAGAGGAACAAAGGGGATAGTACATGACAATGTGAAGTAGCACAGGAAAAAGCCATGCTCATTAGAAATCAGATCCTCTCCAAACTCTGTCTGCTCTCTGGCTGATCCACTCAGAGATCCTTCAGCTTCCTTCTCCTGTAACCACTGGGTTAATGAACTTGTTTTGGTAAAGTCTTGAAAGGAAAGATAAGGAGACCCCTATCCCCTTCCCTTTCCTCATTCTGTTAAATAACACAAACTTCTAGGTCATGAATAAGTGTGGAGTTGGCTGCTGTATTGGTTGGCTTTTTTAACTTGAATATGCTCTCGGAAGGAAGAGGTTTAAGACTTGACAGTGGGTTTACAGGCTGTAGAGACAAGAGCATGTCCCCTTTGAGCCCAGTGTGTTGCAGAAACAGGGGTGACCCCAGTGACAGAACCCAGATTCTGCTCCTCTCTAGTTAAAAGAGCAAAACTGATACTGGTGTTTTATTGATTGCACTCTCCAATAAGTAATTAAGAAAGCAGTGTGGTTATATGTCTGTATATTATGATATATTACATGTTCTATATTTCTATGTAAACCTCAGGAAGCTCCTTGCCAATTCATCTGTCGAGTCCTCTGGGTAATAGACTTTCTTATAAACAGGGACAGCTAAAGCCCAAAGGCTGTGTGTGTTTTAGCTCAGGAAACAACAGTTCTGACTTACACTTGCTGATCCTTTACATGCAAAAAAACCCCTTCAGTTTATACCAACCTGATGTGCTGTTAATCTAGGAGGAAAAGATCATGCATGAGGACAGGAGGGGGGTACAAAATTCATAGCTCTTTTTGCAAATCTCTTCTAAAACCAATGCTCAAGACTCATAGAATGCTTTGGCTTGGAAGGGACCTGAAAAGCTTTTCAGTAAGAGGTATTTAAGGTTCCTAATTTAAGAACAAGCACAGGTAGCAAATTCTTCTTCTTGCTTAAGTGTGGGGACAAGGAAACGGGACAGGCAGCAAGTTAAGCATGAATGAAATCTCTTCCTAAGTGCTGGAATCAGTGCCAGTTTATGGGAAATATTTTTCCATCTTTAAACCCTCTGCAAGCTCAGCTCACACTTGATTTCCTGGGGTTTGTGTGGGCAGGACTTAGAAGTACAGGCAGAAACTGCACTGAGAACCTCTATAAATGTCACAAGTAATTATGCACCTACAACCATTGCCTTTTGATGCTTGCACCTGAGCGCACAAGGGGAGGGGAAGGAACATTCCTGATAGCAAATGAAGGGGAGAAATGGAGCTTCTGCTCACAGAAAAATTAGTATTTGCTGCCACATGTGCTTTTTGGAGGGGCTTTTGTTTTTAATAGACATATTCACCCAGGAACAGCCAATTACGGAATCTGGAATGCATGAATAACTCAGGCTACTATACTGTTCCATGCTGCATTGAAATGAGAAAAGAGATGCTGTATGAATGAAAATGATTTGCCTGTGCTTTTCCCCATGGATTACGCTAGGGAGGCAGTTGTTTGTACTGGTAGCTTAAGATAATCCAAGCTGACACCATGTTCAAAGTGTCCATTTTGGGAAGGGATAAGGTTCTTTGAGCTGGTCGGAGTAGCTCGGAAGGATGCGGCGATAGGCAGGAATTCAAGGCTCCTTTCTTCATTCCAAAGAATCCAAATATTTTGGTTTGTGTCCAAATCAGTTCCTTGGCTTTTTATTCCTCTTCAGCCTCATTTGCTTGGCACAAACTTTTCTGAGCACTAATGAGCAAGACCTTTGTTCACACTCACAAACCTGTTTGGGATGCAAGGCCCAAATAATGGGAAGAATGCAAACCAATCAAAGCTAACAGGCTGTGTGTCCAGTGTGGGCAATGGCTACCATCCAAATTCACCCTCCCTAGAGGAAAGCAGGACCCTGCCTTCAGAGCTTCTCAGGAGAATATGAATAAAGAAAGAATAATTTCATGTAGGATTTAGAAGGACATTGACTGCCTTGTATCTTGTACAATGAAATGTCCCTGCTCTCCAGCCACAGTTGCAATCTCTTTCCACTAATTTCTTGTGGTTTCAGCACTTACTTTCCAGTGTTAGAAGTAAAAATCATTTACATGAGAAGGAGAGGGCAGAAAAAGCCAGGAAAAAAGACAAATTACTGATGTTATAATTCATTCTGAGGCAAACTTGTAATTCATGAAATATTCAAGCGCCCCGGGCTGACTGAGATTTGTAACTGGTTGTTTCTTTTGATCCATCCATTATATTTGTGTTCAACTGCAATATATGCTTGCATGCACTTATTGCAAGAACTGAAGTTGACAGTTCAAGAAGTGAACTGAAATCTGAGGTTTCAGACTGTTTATACCATCTCACTAATACCGAGAAGTGAGTGAACAGCGTCTGTGACCTCCTGTGTGGTGGGAGGAGCTGGTGTGTCAGAAATACAGGTTTCTGTGGTCCTCCTAACAGGCTGCCTGGAGGCTTTCCACCTGGTGTTAAATTGCACTTTTCTTTCTCGTGGGAATACTGAGAACTTGTTCAGAGTGACACAGGAAAATGTGACAGGGGAAATGCAAGGGTATCAGGAGATAGAGGCCACACAGCTCAGATCCAGAGCTTTTCATGGAATCATTGTTACACCGTTTCAAGAAAGGCAGAGCAATGTGGAGGGGGAAAGGGAAGAAGGGGGAATTCCATTCCAGTGCAAGCAGCAAATACTCCCGTGTGTTGTGTGCGACTGAGACATTGCAGCCCTAATCTGTGACTTGGGAAACGGAAGAAACGGAGACCATAGAAATTATCCTGCAGTCAGAGCCAAATACTGAGCCCTTTTCTGCAGTAAAAAATCCCAAACTAGGCAGCAAAGTATTCTCAAGCAATGAAGCAAAGTCAGCACCTGAGATGTTTGAAACTGTGGGACAGGGAGGATGCAGCTCCTTCCTTTTTCCTGTTAACTTGGAGAAGGGCAAGACCTAATCCCACAGGTTTCTAGAAGACAGCTCTGTCCCCAAGAGGCCTCTTATAGAAGAAAAACAGCTGGTTAGACCCTGGGCTTCATCTTTAGAGGCATTCTCTCACGTGGGCAGATCCAGGACAGCTGTGGGAAGGAAGATGCCAGAGTTCCTGAGCTAAGAGATCGAAAATGTAGCTGGTCACGCTCCATAACCTCTGCCGAAGAGTTTTCACAGGGCAAATGCCTGTCATCCCATACTAAATACTGGAAACAACTGAAGAATGGACTAGAGAACTCCAATGAAATTATGGGGCAAAAGCTCTGTCAGACAAAAGGAAGTCTTTTTTCACACAGCACATAATGAAATTGTAGAACTCCTAACTCGATTGCTGAACTGGCTGCTGCAGGATGCTCTGGGAGCAGTACAAATACACACAGTTCTGCCAGTAGTTAGGGAAGTACATGGAGGACAGGTACCTTGGTCAAAATGGCCTGAGCACAGCCTGTGGCTCAGGGAGCCTCCAAATGGGTCACTGCAGGAAATGTGGAAGATATGCCAGGAAATGGGTCTGTCTGTACTTGCCTTTTCGTGCATTCTTCTCCTGTGCAAATGCTCTTGGGTGCTAACAGGAGATTCTTTGGCTTTTTCAGTTTACCAGAACTCAGGAGAGGATATGGAAGCAAGAAAATACATCTTTTAATAGGAATAAGAAACAGCATAAAAATGGCTTGATGAATCTGACATGTCCACAAGCCATCCCTGTTTCAGTACATGTTAAAAGGGAAGAGAGTCTGCCATATGAGTCTCCTAACCTTTTTTAGCCAAGGGAGTTTGCATTCCTTAACGCACTGCTAAATTTCAAAGTGATTTTTTAAGTTTGGAAAGACTTTTTGTATGTAACAGGATTTGTCTGTCTCCAAGGGATGCTGAGGCTTTAGCTTAGAACTGCCTGACATAGATGGGGGAATTCTGGGGCATAAAGACAGTGCTTTCAAACACTGAATGCACTTATAACTGTGGGGAAAAGCATGATCTCCTTTTCTCTATGGATTAAAACATCATTTTAATCATTCCTGTTATTTGGTATTAAGGCAGCTACGTTCACAGAAACTCAGCAGCAGTAATGCAACAACCATCCCCTTCACAATAATAAGTTGTCACATTCAGCTAATGCTACTGTAGCTCAGTGTTCATGTTTAACACATGAAAACCAAAAAGCTTCAGGAGTAGAACAATTTCAATGTGTTGCACACAGTGTTAAACTACATACCTGCTTGCTGCCTGTATTAATACCTATTCTGATACCAGATCCCCTAAACTAACAGAGGTTAGCATAAGTGACAGATCTAAGAAACCAGATATAACAGTGGAAATAGGCTGTTAGCACCAGAGAAGGAAGTGATGCTCTTTCTGGATCAGAACAAAAGTTGTGCTTTACTATGATGCTCACAAACATTATGCAGATGGAAAGAATATCTTTCAGCCACGGAGAGGAAGTAATATCGAGGCATTGATGTTTCTGGTTTTAATAGGCCTTTAGGTCTATTTATTCAAGGTGATGTGCTGCTGTTTCCAGACAAACTGCTGTTTCAGATGATTTGCTTCTACTTAGCTAAGCTTTCCTCTGGAGTTTATACCGGATAAAACATCTTTTGTGTCTTTCCGAAAGAGGTGCCTACTACTGGTGGAAACTGGTTTCAGTCATGTTCTACTTTACAACTGGCTGTATTTCAGCAGTGAGTGAAGTGCATTATTCTCTATACAAGTACCATTTGTATGTCAGTTGATTAAAAGCTTTTAAAAGAGGTTTGAAAATGAGGACTGTAGAAAAGCCAGTGTTTAAATCCCAGCACACACAGAACCGAGAGCATTAATAGATGTATGTTCATTCTTTAGCGTGTGGAGAAAAAAGAGACCTGATGAAATTCTGGCTGGGCAACTCTGAAACATTGTTTTCAGACAATGTACATATGGGACTTACCATGCAAAATGTCTGAATCATCTTCTACAAAATCAATATCTCTCAAATCCCATTCAGCATAGTTGTCAAACTCCTGTTCAGAAGTGATAAATAGATTAACACTAACTAGCAGTAAAAAATGGTATCAAGTTCCAGTACACACAGAAGTACTGAAACCAGAGATATTTACAATGTTCCATCCTTGAACAACATACATCACAGGGGATATTTAACTAGGGAATGTATGATGTGCACCCCCATGGCTGGAACGGGAACAGGATGCTGTGATAGGATAATGAGAATTAATCAGGTAATCTCCATGAATCCCACACTGGGGTGGAAATTCTGCTCAGATGTAGAAAACCAACAAGCCCCTATATGGTTGAATTCATGGCTTCATGTACAAGAGCTTGTTTTGCAACAGGAATTGGGGCTCTGGGCCCACAGCTAAAACCACTGAAAACAATGCAGGTCTTTCAAGGGATCTTTGGATCAGCCTCATACGTGCTTCTCTAAGGCAAATGAAACAGAAGCATGCTGAAGCTGACCCTTTTTGCTGAGCATCTAATTCACCACATCTAGTCCACTTACATAAGAGCCATTCATTGCTGGACATCTGGTGGCAGCAGCACGCTTGACGTAGAGCCCCTGTGCACAAGGGCAGGGACTCCTTGATGCCTGCCAACAGCTCTGCAGGGCTGCAGCACCACCTCTGCAACTAAATCCTTAATAAGCACTGTCCTGTCCTCTGATTCATTTTATATGCAGAGTAAAGACCTATGGGCAGGAGCAAACAAGTGTGCTTTGCTGATCTTGCATTCAGTAGTAAATTTAAAGTAATGGGAGAAGAGGGAGTCTTACCTCAACAAAGTCTGCTCTCGCTGGCATGTACCCAGCCATATCCCTGGAGAGCAAGGAATCAAACGTAGGCCGTGGGGGATCATCAGCAGCTGAAAACATAAGGGGTTGTAGTTGTTGTGTAGGGCTTTTTTCATGCTTTAAATAGGTGTTTCTTTTGCAGGAAAAGTGGGAATAATTAGTTGAAGAAAAACACCCTGATTGGGCTTTTATTCAGCATTACATGGAGAGCAAGACTGAGTTTATCCAGGGAAAAAGCAGTCATCTGAGATCTTCATAGGACTCTCGAAAGTCAAACACAGAAATCGGAGGTAATGAATAGGTTATAAAATGTAAACTCTACATTTCAGAGCTCAGCATCGCCCCAGCAAACCTCTGCAGATCACTTGGTCTCAGCATGCAGGTTCTTTCAGTTAATAGCAAGAGGGGTGCTAAATCTGCCATCTTCTGGGTGCTATTTAGAGAGAGCTGCAATTAAAGCCACATGACCCTGATCTTTTACAGTGCTTCCCAACTGAGGAGCTCAGTGTTTTACAGACAATAAGGGAGTGAGGCTCACAATACGCTTGTGAAGGAGCTAAACATTACAAGTCCCAGGCTACAGATTAAGTAAGTTGAGGCACAGAGAATGTGGCTTGGCCCAGGTCACATAAAATAACAACAGCCAGGGCCAGAACCAAAATTGTCCAGTGCTGCTTTAGCTGAAGCCACTTCAGCATGAAATTTAAACCTCCAGATACCCAGCCATTCTGGGGAGCTTTACAATGGAACAGGTGCTAGATGGGGGGCAATTCTAAAGATGATACATATAAGGAAAACTGGAAATCTGTTAAACTGATGAAATGTAGCAGATGCTTTTGAAAAGGCAGTTTTAAAGAGAGCGATGTGAGAGGGATAGTTTAAAGGGAGTGATTTTAGGACAAATCACATCTCTACTGAGTGGATGATCAGGTGAAAGGTTTTAAAGGCAGAAATGCCTTCTCAGTTAACATTGCTACACAGGGTCTAGACAAAAATAACCACTCCAGGGTGAGAACTCACACTGGTATTTATGATGAAGGAAATGCTGTTTTATCATGTTCCATGTGAATTAGCTTTGGGGTAGCTTGTCCTTAATGAATATGCACATCCAGGCTTTTGCTGTGGTCATTTCTGTGAGTGACCATTGCACTGGCTGTGTGGGAACTTCTGGATTTGAGAACCTGTTGTTTGTATCAGACCATGCTGTTCCCTCCCTTTCCCCCCTGAACTGTCAGTTGTGTCTATTTGGTACACCAGGGATTTACTAGCCTGAAGAAAACCCTACTACTCGTATTATTTGAGTTAGTGAAAGCAAACTGAATGTGTGATGCATGCCTTTGTGTCCACAGCTTGCTCATTCCAGTTTTGGAAGAGCAGAGATCTTAGGGGGAAGCTCCCTGCATGTGCTAGGAGATACTCACGGTGGAAAGGAATGGCTGTTTCGTTGTGCTGCGCCTCCTCGGCCTGCTTCAGGTTCAGCAACGTAGATGCAAACAAGGGGTTGTTGATAAAGTGTTTCATATAATGTTTCTCACACTCCTCCTTGGACTTGGTACACATCTGGTTGGCTACGTCCTGCCTGAAGTGAGGAGAGGGGGAGGCTTAATATGGAGAACACAGAAATGTTGAGGGGTTTTTACCTTTCTCTAGTGGGAAAAGGTTATTATGGACAAGAAAGTGATGGTGTTGTGGGCAGCAAACTGCTCTGGGGTACTGTCTGAATTCACGTTTCGCATACTAACACTGAGCCAATACTTACATGTTTTCTAAGAGTGCCAGGGAGCCCTTTTCTAGTGGTCACAAGCAATGCAATTCACATTTCTGGTGGTCACGAGCAATGCAATTCACATTTCTGGTGGTCACGAGCAATGCAATTCACATTTCTGGTGGTCATGAGCAATGCAATTCACTGTCTTTACAGGTGAAACTCCCTGGCTGACAGCATGTACCAAATCTTGTGTAAGTGTGAAACCTGAGTATTGTGATTTGAGAGGTTTTCATACTTTTTATTCATTTATACATTCTACCAGCTGCAGGTAATGGTAAATTCAAAGTCTGGAATTGCAGTTTGCCTCTCTTGTTTCTCTTGCGATTTTAACTGGAGGGCAGTGGTTTCCCCTTTCATGCAGCAGTGTTAAACAGGCTTCTTCCAACAGCAAAATGGTTTCACAAAACCCAGTCTAGAAATCTTTGGCAAACTTTCTTGGAAAAGTGGTTGGCCAGAAACATGAAATATTTTGTCTGGGTAAGCTGAGGACTTTCAATACAATAATCCAGCAGCAACAATCACTTCAATTTCTGTTCAACTAAAAACTGGATACACAGGATTCCAGGAAGAAAAGTCAGTTTTTCCTTTATTTGGTAAAGCCTGAAAAAAGCCAAATGTTTAAGGGAGAAGCTAAGGTTACTTGTATTGCTAAGTAGGGCAAAGTGTACTAGACAGCATACTTGCAGCACATAACTGCAACCAGTTTTCAGTCTTAATCATGACAGCATTGTACACACAAGAACTCACAGTTCTGTTCCAGTGGAGTCTGGAGTTCTGTACTTTTAATACAGCTATTTTTCCATGCCTATTGCTCTCCTTTATTTACAAGTGCATAAAATTCCTGTTGGACAACAGATGTGAACATAACATAAAATATATTTAATGTTTCCAATGCTCTACCCTAAATATGACACGGAAACAGGAAACCTCCAAAAATAATACCCAGCTGGTCAGCTGTAAGCAAACTGAAACCACCCTAGGGAAGAAGTTCTGTAGTTGGTTTTCATGTAGAAGTAAACTGAGGCACAGAAAAACCTTGTGCAATAGCTGAATTCCTTCAAAACACAGAGACTTTAAAGTGAACGGAGGGAACTTTGTCACTGGAGATGCCCTGCATCTCACAAGAAGCCTTTACCAATTTCCCTGTATATCTGACAGCAGATTTGAAACCAGAATCTGCTGCCCTGGTCTGCCATTTCAGCTGCTGAATCAGTGTCTTACCCACAGAAAATCACTGAACATTCAGTGTGCACTGATGGATTCAGTAGCAAGATCCAATGAAATGAAAGGAAAAACTACTCATTGTTCACTGAAGTTGGCTGAGCCACTAAATTCTCACCAGTTTCCAAATCCACAGTCCATCACAGCTTCTAGGAGTGCCATTTCCTCTTGAGCTGTCCAATTAGGATCCAAGACAGGGAAATCTGAAGTCTAGAGAAGAAAAAAACACATAAGACTGCTGTGCTCCTCTATTCTAATCCATCACATGAAGAGCAAGGAAGTTCTAAACTACAGGGCAACAGAGTATATAATACTGACAGTTTTCAACTTTTACTGTGTCTAACAAAACCTGATCAAGTAACTGTTGAATTATTTAGTCACTGGGCCATCAACTACAGCAAAAAGTAGTCTGTCGCTGTAGATCTTCTGCTGCACTGTTACATGTTGTGTCGACCAGCTGCAATGGAACAGTGTCATGCTATGAAACACAGTAAAAATTACTGTTAAAATTGATTTGGGACAAGAAAAAATAGGAATAGAGAAGCAGAAGTTGATTCACATGCTTGAAGAAGTCTAGTGAGGTGCACTGTGCTATCCAGGAGCAATCAGTTGTAGCTTTAAATGTCTCCACTATTCCATTATGTTCCAGATGGACAGTTTGCTTTGCTTATAAGGATGATTCTAAACCTCTGAATGAAAGAACTGCATCACTTCACTTAACTTTTCAATGTATATTAGTAAGCAAGGGTCCAACTCCTGGGAAATGATGAAAGCTCAAGAGTAGGAGTTATCAAAAAAGACTATTTACCATTATCTCGTAAGTGTGATCACTTTGGTGTTTCTTGTATTCAAATCCTCGGGTGAAACACTGCAGAACAAAAGATGAGCATGATGTTAGTCCCTTACTTCTGCCCTGAAAACATTTTATCTGTCTCTTTCTTCCTTTTATTCCCTAACCACTGGGTACCCAAGCCTGCCCACCTGAGAGGCTGAAAAAGGTATTAATCTTTTTCTGATCCCATTTTAGAAAAAACATAAAAAGTAGGAATTTTGTGTTAAAATTGTGTTCAATCTTTGTATCTTGCTTGTCTTTTGCACCAAGACAGAACCCCTGTGAATCAACATGCTTATGGCAAAGTCAGGCGGGTGAAATAAGCTCGGTGGTATTTGTGAAGTGGCTCGTTCCAAGAGGAGAGTATTGAAAACAGTTTTCCTTTAATCTTGGTTCCCTGTTTGAAAGCACCAGCATGCAGTTACAGTTGTGGGGTTTTAAGTAGAGGTAAATGAATACAAGTACCCCCAATGTACAAAATATGGGTTTGTGTGTTTTGTACATATCTGGGCTCCTCTTTCAGTTTTAGAGGTTATTGCCATTTTTAAATAATAGAAGATAGAGCTTAATTATTTCATAACAAAACCTACCAGCACTTTCTGTGCTTATCAGATCACACATACAACTTCTAAAGAACTGTATCGGCTCACAACAATTATTGTTAATATGGCACCTTTTTCCCAGACATCCATTTGGGAGGGGAAAGAAATGTGTGGGGACAGGGAATGGGTGTTTCTTGATGGCTTTTCTTTTCCATGCCATAAAAAAGGACAGAAACGATACCTCCCTAGACATGCAGCAGCATGCTCTGTTACAGAGTCGGGCTGACTGCATGCCCTTACAAAGATCTCCTTCAGCTGCTCATGGCTTGTTTCTTCTCCAGCATTTTCTTTGTCATTTCCCTGTCCCTGAGCAAATAAGTGTGTTGATCCACGTTTACAGAGAGCAGTTATTAATGTGTTTATGGAACAGCTTGCACCAGACAGGCCTTTGATGACTTTCTCAATGAAATCAATGCTTATGCTTTAGGTTTACACTTACTTGCAAGCAGAGGAGGAAGGGAGGAGGCCCACACTCAGCACACTTCACATAGGGCTCCGTGAGGTACGATGAGCAACCTCGGCATGGAGGCTTATCGAAAGGGTCATCTGCGAACCCAGAAAGAAACCTTATGCAACACAAACACTGCACTGGTTTTGCAGTCACCTAAATTCACTTGTGCCTGGTCATCCTAAGGGAAATCACATAACCTCTTTGAGTGGACACAGAGGGAAATCTCTGTATCAGACCCCTGGTACAACTCATCGAGCTGTGCTAGCTGGTTGACTTGATCTAGTACATCACAAAGAGCAGACCCAAGACCTTATGTGCAGAGGATACTGCATCTCCCATCCACATCCCTCAAGTACCTCTAAGAGCACACTGCTGTGGCTGCAAAGGCATCACAGGATTGTTCTGTAAGTTGTCCAAACCTCAGGCTCTGCTCAAATTGCTGAACCAGGAATGAAGCATTGCTCTGCAAGTTCTTAATTTTGTTCATGGCAAAATAGTTAAAAGACTGTCAAGTTATAAGGCACATTTTTCCCAAGAAAATGGATTTGAACCAGCCCAACTATAAAAAGTAGATGCAAAAAAAGACCTGAATTCTCACTGCATCATTCATGTACTCGTGCTCTTGAGAATAGGATCAAAGAAGTGACCCTGTGGACCAGACACCACTACTTTTCTGTCTCCTTCCCCCAGACAGCTGCTAATGCCTTTAAGCAACGGCAAACACTTTCCAAATGTCATCTTATGGTACTTACTACCAAAGGAGGCCAGGCGCTCCATTCCTCTGCCTCGGTAGTGTTCTTACTCCTGTGAGTAAAACCCGTCCTGCCTAAAAGCTTGCAACATAAGCCTTGCTCCAGCCAGGATGTGCAGGAAGGGTATTCTCTCCTGCAGACGTCCTCTCACACAGCCCTCACAGATGAGATCCTCCCAGGGTGTCCTGAAGCAAAGGGGCTGTCAGAAGAGGGACCATCTGATGTGGCTGAGAGTGTTTTCTGTGTATAAGAGGAAATCAAATCCAAGGTAAGAAGAGATGTGGTGTGGATATAAACCAATCCCAACCCGAGGCTTTTGGTGGGAATGCACTGAGCAGGAAGCTATGAACAGCTGTTGTGCAAGGAGGGGGTCTGCACCTCTAAGAAGCACCAAGAACAGGTTAGAGGTGGCATAGACACAGCATAGCAGAACTCAAGCATGTTCATGTTGACTACATTTTCAGGGTTATTCCAGTGTTTTAGCTTCTGTGAACAGGCCTGACTGAAGAGCACTTGTAGAGTGATGTTCTACACTGCCACACAGCCCGAGGGAGCAGAGCTGTGTTACACATCTCACTTTGACAAGGTAATTCTGCTTCTCATTTGTTGAGATTCGTGTTTCTCTTTCTAGACCATTCCTCTCCACACACCACGTGGCGAGGCATGCTCCTGCGTGCAGGGACCACGGAAGCTCTACTGCCCCTCCACACAGATGGCAGCTGCTTCAACCCCAGATACACATCCCTGCTTGGATCCTCAGGGAATAGAGAACAACTTCCTGGCTGATTTTCACCCCATGCCTGTAAGTGACACCGCACAACACCTTCGGGCTCCCCTCTGTGAACTGCCACCTCCTTTAGCCCTATCTACAATGCTGCCTGAACCTGTACAACAGGCCATTCCTGCGGCAGCCCCGTGCACTCCCCGTATCCCAGTCTCCAATCCCAATATCCCAGTCCCTGTCCAGCTTGGCGGACCCTTCTCCCCATCACCACCAGGCGGCGCCCTCCGCCCCGCCCCATCCTAAGCCCCGCCCCCGTCCCAGGCCCCGCCCACACGCGCAGCCGCTGGGGCTGCCATAGGAAGCTGTCGCTCCCCCGTTCCCTTCTCCGTTCCCCGCCCCGCCGGCTGCCCTGACACCGCCCATCCCGCTTCCCTCCCGGCCCGGGGCGGCTCCTCCCCGTTCCGGTGCGGTCCCGACTGCCCCTCACTGCCCGGGGCACTTCACCGGCCGCCTCTCACCTCACGCCTCGGTGGCCGGACTGAGCGCGCCCGTGCGCATGCGCCGGGGCGGACGTGCGTGCGCGCGCGTGTACGAGCGTGCGTGCGTGCGCGCGCCGCCGGCACCTTCCCGCTCCGCCCCTCCCGCCTGAGGGGAGCTGAGGCGGGTGGGGGGGGCTGAGGCTGAGGGGAGCGGTGCGGGAGGAAGAGGAGGAAGAGGAGGCCGGGGCTCCCCCCGCTGTGCTGCAGGTATACCTGGGAAGAGCTTAACTCCTTCCTGTAGCAGTTAATGAACCCGCGTTCGGTGGTTCCTGCCCATCGGGTGTTTGCGGGTTCATTCACCCTTCAAGTTTCTGAGGTAGTGAAAGGCAAATCCTGGCTGGTTGGCAGTTGGGAAGGGCTTGTAGGGATAGGGCAAAGGGGAATGGGTTAAACTGAATGAGTTTTGGATTACTATTTAGATTATCTAGCTCTTAGAATCATAGAATAGTTAGGGTTGGAAAGGATCTTAAGATCATCCCGTTCCAATACCCCTGCCATAGGCAGGGACACCTCACACTAAGCCAGGTCACTCAAGGCTTCATCCAGCCTGGCCTTGGACACTGCCAGGGATGGAGCATTCACAACCTCCCTGGGCAACCCATTCCAGTGCCTCACCACCCTTACAGTAAAGAATTTCTTCCTTACATCCAATCTAAACTTCCGCTGTTTAAGTTTTAACCCATTACCCCTTGTCCTGTCACTACAGTCCCTAATGAAGAGTCCACCACCAGCATCCCTGTAGGCCCCCTTCAGATACTGGAAGCTGCTCTGAGGTCTCCATGCAGCCTTCTCCAGGCTGAACAGCCCCAACTTCCTCAGCCTGTCTCCATACAGGAGGTGCTCCAGTCCCCTGATCATCCTCGTGGCCTCCTCTGGGCTTTTCCAACAGTTCCATGTCCTTTTTATATTGAGGGCACCAGAACTGCACACAGTGCTCCAGGTGAGGTCTCATGAGAGCAGAGTAGAGGGGCAGGATCACCCCCTTTGACCTGCTGGTCACGCTTCTTTTGATGCAGCCCAGGATACAGTTGCTTTCTGGGCTGTGAGTGCATGCTGCTGGCTCATGTTCATTTTCTCATTGACCAACACCCCCAAGTCCTTCTCCACAGGACTACCATGAATTTCCTTTTTGCCCAACCTGTAGCTGTGCCTGGGATTGCTCCGACCCAGGTGTAGGACCTTGCACTTGTCATGGTTAAACTTCATGAGGTTGGCATCAGCCCACCTCACAAGTGTGTCAAGGTCCCTCTGAATGGCATTCCTTCCCTCTAGCGTATCAACAGAACCACACAGCTTGGTGTCATCGGCAAACTTGCTGAGGGTGCACTCAATCCCACTGTCCATGTCAAAGACAAAGATGTTAAACAAGACCGGTCCCAACACCAATCCCTGTGGGACACCACTCGTTACTGGTCTCCAGCTGGACATTGAACCGTTGACCACAGCTCTTTGCATGTGGCCATCCAGCCAGTTCTTTATCCCCCGAGTGGTGCACCTATCAAATTGATGTCTCTCCAATTTAGAGACAAGGATGTCATGTGGGACAGTGTTGAACGCTTTGCACAAGTCCAGGTAGATGATGCCAACTGCTCCACCCCTCTTCATCAGTTCTGTAGCCCCATCATAGAAGACCACCAAATTGGTCAGGCAGGATTTCCACTTAGGCAGAAGCTCTTCCCTGTGAGGGTGCTGAGGCACTGGCACAGGGTGCCCAGAGAAGCTGTGGCTGCCCCATCCCTGGCAGTGTTCAAGGCCAGGTTGGACACAGGGGCTTGGAGCAGCTGCTCCAGTGGAAGGGGTCCCTGCCTGGGACAGGGGTTGGAACTGGATGAGCTTTAAGGTCCCTTCCAACACAAACCAGTCTGGGATTCTATGATTCCTTGACTGCAGGCAGACATCATGACATGTCCTGGTTGTTTCCCATGTGCACAGTGGATGTCCTTATGGACTAGGTGAACAAAGTAGGCTTCCACTTGTTAAGAACATCCAGACAGAGGGATCTGACCAGGGTTTAACAAGTCTTGCATTGCATAAGACACCAAAGCTCACAAATGATTTAGCTAGTTGCTTTGTTTAATTGTTTTCACATCAGACAGCCTGCGCACCAAACCCTGTGCAGTGGCTGTACGCACCCTGTGGTATCTCCCATCACATCTGTGGCAGCCCTGTGTGCTATATTGTGTTGCACATGGTACATTTACTGGTGAAATTGTAACAGCAATGCCAACAGTGAAAATGCAGTTTAATGAAGATACTAAGTAGATTCTATATATGGTTTTGGTGCCCTGGTGCTGGCAAATGTAACTGGTATTCCATGCATTTCAAATCCTTGCTTACGCTTAGGGTCTGTTCTTGCAGTAAACTCAACCTGCCCAGGACATCTCATGTGGCCAGGGCTATGTCAACCCCACATAGCACAGTGACCCCCTACTTCTTCCACAGAAACCTCCTGTCATTACCATTTCTGTGCAACATTTTTTATGCTGTTATGAGAAAATGAGTAATTTTGTGTGAAATTCTTGTGGTGCCCTGCAGAGCATGGATGATGTTGATTCAGATGAACAGGATTTGCATCGCTGTGGGGAAGTGGTACATTGTTCACTGAGAGGCTCAGAGGCTGCCGTTGTTCATTTATGCAGATTCTGGGAACTTGATGAGAGCTGTTCTCTGTAGCAGACAGATGTGGCCTTTGGCAGTTCATATCTGAGGGCTGACAGCTGTATTAGATAGAAGTACCTTGCAAATAGATCAGAAATATATTTTCTGTCAGCACATGGAAATGTGATGCACCCACTCAGACTGAGAGAAGGGCTAAAGCTCAACAATTAACATCTGCATTATTCTTGTTGAGGCTGGAGAAGGTGATCTGCTATTTGTAAGATGAGTTTGCTGCTTGTCTGAACTATTTCACAGCAAGATTAAAAATCCTGGAAATTATGCATGTGAAAAATTATGGGGAAAAATTAAGAATCTGGAAGAGGCAGAGTTTGAAATGGCAGTAAATATTTATTGATTATTCTTATTCATAGATTCTAACAGCAGCGCTGGCATTGTTCAGGTCTGGGGGTTAGTGGTGTGACATCTCCTGGTTGGACTGAAGGGAAGTTAACAGCATGCCTGGTGTCTCCTGGAGGGAGCAGTAACACAAAAAGTCTTTTACCTTATGTCTGTTCAACTGGTTTTCAGCTTGGCAGAAGCCCAAACGTGTTACCACCCGGTCAGTGTTCAGTGGCTTATGTGAAATAGCACTGAAGGGTCTCAGTTCAGTTTCTGAGCCTCTCACTACAGCACGTTTTTCACTAGTTACACTGTGAGAAGATCTGAATGAATAATTTGTAATGAATAATGTGCCTTTTTTTTTACT
The DNA here is from genome assembly GCF_012275295.1 of Melopsittacus undulatus. Lineage (NCBI taxonomy): Eukaryota > Metazoa > Chordata > Aves > Psittaciformes > Psittaculidae > Melopsittacus > Melopsittacus undulatus. The sequence continues at coordinate 6,738,766 of NC_047539.1, read as the reverse complement.
CAGAAGTTCTAACAAATGAGGTAATTTTCATTCGCTGTTTGAAATTATTTACTGCTAATTTCTGCAAGTTGAATGCTCTCAAGTAGTTTGCTCTGTATGTGTGATATCCAGGGAGCTTCTTGTCTGTCAGCAGGGTTGAGCCCAGCCTCACTACAGGGCAGTTGTTAGAGCTGCGTGACAGACAAGTAACTGGATAAGCTGAAGTTAAGTGACTTGATCCCAAGTCTCAGTGAAAGGTGGGCGTAAAGTATAACTGTTCAACCTCAGTAGTTCACTTAATGGGTAGGAAGAACAGGATTATTTAATTTTTGCATGAAAATGCACCTTAATAATTCAGGGATGTGTAATTTTTTGAGGGGGGAGGGAGAGGTCTATCTTCAAGCCCAGTAACTTGCACCTAAAACCAGGTTACCCTGGGAGGAGCAGCATGGGTTAGCCTATCCCCATACATCCTCCCCACGCCAATGGTCCCAGCTTCCCTTCTGTCTCATTTAGCTCCCTTCCACCTCTGCTTGTGACCATGGGCATGATGATGGCATGTTCTGCGGGTGCTGTTTGCCCAGCATGGGGATGGCTGAGCCCACCCAGCTTCCACCAGGGACTGGTTTAGCTCTCTCCTTACTATCTAATCACTTGGAAATTCCTTTACTTGGAAACTGCTTGCATTGAGGCCTGCTATCCCTCTGTCAGATTTGGATGACCATGACCAGCAGTACCTGGAGAAGGAGACTCAGACAAAAGTTTCCTGTGGTTTCTTTTCCGTCAGAAATGGAGTTAAAAGCTTTGCTGTTTGGCCATACGCTGGCTTGCGGCCTGCAGGCACGCTTTTCTGGATGTTGATGCCCAAGCACTGGGGGAAGGAAGCAAAAAGCAGTTAGGGGTCTGTAGGTCTTGGTGGGGAATATAGGGAATACCAACTGTTCAGAACTAAAACAGCTCTTGTTTCTGAAGGGGCCATGCTGATGCTACTGGATTTTTAGGCATTAAAGCAATATGGCTTCAGGGAGGAAGTTGGCATATTGCAACCCCTGGTGTCTTTTGTTCTAAGTATTTCCTTCTTATAGAGACACCCTCCACCAGCATGCTTAAATAGTTCATCCTGCAGCCTAGAAGATGAGAGAGGATGACCTGTCCTTTGAGCATGGGCATCTGCTGGCCATCTGTGAGACGTCATCCTGACGCCTGAAGAAGGACAGTTTAGAGGTGGAAGACTTTCGAAGGACTCAGCTCATCAGTCATGCTTACAAGGCTGTATTCTGGATGAGCGTGAGGGACTAAGATGAGAAGCTGTTGTGTTCAGAAACTTACCGAGCAGGGAATTTTGCATATAGCAAACACTATATAGCATATTACGAAGGCTATTAAGATAACAGCGATGAGCACTTTGAGGATGATACTAAGTTTCAGTCTGTTCAGCATATCTTTGTCATCTAAAATGAGAGAGAGAAGAGTATTTCAGGTGTGTTTACAGTCTTTGACAGCTCAAAGTTTTCTTCATTTTGGTTGGGCTGGGCTAAGTTGCATAGACCTGAGCAGAGGAACAGTTCAGAGTCTCCTGTAGGCTTTCACAGGAAGCCCTAAATCTCTTTAGAATCTCAGAAACTTTTAACCTTAAAATACCCCAAATATCTTTGAGTTCCTGCTGAAATGGGTGTGCAAGCCCAGTCACAGTGGTAAGGCTTGTAATTTCCCACTGAAGCCAGGTGAGGTTTTTAAGGAAAGCCGGAAGCCCTTGTGGGGCACACTTGGACACAGGTAACTTCTTGTGAAGGTCAGGGCTGAAATGCTGTTCTCTCATTACAGTCATGGACTGACAAAGTGCCAGGGACTGTTGCATCTATTGGGAGAGGCAATACAGCTATTCACAGAAACGGTTCTTTGGGAGAACTTCATCAAAGCTGTGTGTGTGAAAGCTTTATCTTTTCCTGCCCTTACACTGCCCCTGTGCTGCTTGTGTGACTGCAGGGAGAAGTGGTACTTACCATACAAAGTATGGTTTCTGAAGTGCATCGTCGGGACAGCCAAACCCTCTGCAAAAACTTTCATCTTGGGCAGCTTTGCTGTTACAACACAATCTGACATCCCTTCCAGGAACACTAGGAACAAAAAGAAGGTTAAAAGCAGATGTATGCTTCTGTGTAAAGGGAAGAGCCAGAAGCAGCTAAAGTGCATGCTGACACAGCTGGCAATATGCAGTGAAGTGCTAGAAATAGTTTTCTTGCTTGTGTGGAGTTTCCAGTATACAGAATTTTCTACAGGTATTAATATTGGAGACTCTTATTTGCCAAAATGTCCTGACCTTCCCAAAGGAAGTGAGAACAGCAGCACAGAATTGTCCCAAACCCTGAAGTTTTCAGTAGTGTTAATTCTGTGTCCTTACTTTCTACTTAATAGAAAGGTACAAATAGGTTTGTTTTTTAGATAACTGCTGAGGAATCAGCTGTATGAAATAGGAGACTGCCATCCTCTGACATACCTAAACTTCTCTTTGTTATATTGAACTTTCTACCTTTTTCTCTAAGAATAAGTTTTCTTGGAAACATCTTCCTCTGCTGTGTTTGTGAAACACAGGTATGGCCGGTGACAGGTTTCCCATTTGCATTGCTGAAGGTGTTCAGGCCATGTAGGATTTGCTTCTCTACTGTCCAGTCAGTCACATATCCACACATCTTCTCCAAGTACAGCACATCTACGTGCACGGGGCTTTCATGACTGTAGCATACCAGACTCATCACTTTTTGGGTTCTTTTTATCTTCTCCTTGGTTGCTGCTATTCCAGGGCCTGGAAAAGGATAAGAAACATTAGAAATGGCTTCTTTTAAATTATTTGCAATTCTTCTCACAAGAGGTTCAGGCCAGCCCAGTTAGCTGAGGTTGCTGTAAGGGTCTCTTTGAGTTGGTTTCTTTCAGCAGAACAGCTAAAATTTTGCATGATCTTTTATATGCTTTTTGGTCAGGTGGTTGAGGAGTAGCTGAGACAGATGAGAACATTAACCTCATGGTGCAGAGCCCTCACAGCTTTCCTCTCTCAGTGATTCTTTACCTTGCAGGAAGATCTTCAGGCTCCTTACTCTGCTACCTATGTCTGAGGCATTTTCCACATGACATTTGTAGTCTCCGAGGTCTGAGGGAATGAAGCAAGGACCATTTTTACTAACAATGCAGGGTTAAGTCACTACTCCCCTGTTTTAGTAACTACTTTTAAATGTTAACCTTTAACTGGCAGCAAAAGTGCAGAATTTGAGGTCAGGGTGTAAGGATTAAAGACATAGTTCAGGATATCATAGAGGAAAGTTAAATTACAAAGGTACATTCCTAATACTACAGAGGGAAGTCTCTTAATCCTTAGTTTAATTCAGTTAGAGCTTGCAGGTATGTGACCCACTCACCTTCTCTGCTGAGATTGTTGACCGCAAACACTAAGCTAAATATTAATATTACGAACATAATTGCATCTCTTCTTGATAATCTTGAAGCTTTTTTTATCTTTACTGCTTCCTTTGAGTAATGTTGTAAAGGTGTTTAAGCAGATACTGAGCGATTAGGAGAGATCCCGAACCTCTGTTATCATGCACCTTTAACCTGGTCAACATATGGAGAGTTTAAAGTTAGAGCCTGAACTCACTGTAGATGGTTCTACAGGAAAAAACTGTGTAATTTGGTAAAAAATGTACCTGAAAATCTTCTCTGTGGGTCAGATTTCCTTTCAGTAGGTACGTCACAGGTTAACCCTGGTCCTGAGGCCCAGAATTAGGCACTGAAACGGGTGAAACAGGGATAAGTAGTGTCCTGTGGGAGGGAGCTCTGGGACACACTAGGGTCCTTGGTGCAGGCCACTGGTTGCCATGGGTCTAGAATGGGCCCCCCCATGGCAACACCCCGTTGCTGAAAGGCAAACAGAACCCTTACCTAAAGCCTTTTCCCTCAAGGAGAGGGACCTCAGGAGCCTCTCCTGGCCCTCAACACCTGTGGGCCTTGCTGCACAAACCTGGCTCAATACACAGTAAAACCAGCACCACGTATTCCCTCAGCCACCATCACCTGGCCTCACAGGTCTTTTGGCACTGGCAGGGATTTCCACTGCAGTGGTCATGCCCAGCAGGCTGGTCCCAAGCCATTTCCTGCTTTTCAGATTGTTAATAAAGCCTAGAAGTGCTTAGGAAGTGGAGGGAGCCTGTGTTTACCTGCCAGCCCTGGTGCTGGCTGCTTTCAGGACTGGGTGTGCTGCTGGGGGTAGCTGTAGGAGCATAAATAGCTGGTCATTAGATGTGCATAAGTACAGAAATAAATACAGAAATAGATCAGGCTACTGTCTGCTGGTTCAATCAGAAAGTCTTGGTGAGATTCCTTAGGCTGTTGTGCAGATGGTTTTTGGGGACTTGGCATTTTCTGTCTTAGACAGAAGGTGGCGATGCAAATCACTTTTTCCTCCAAAGCCTCCGCTTTTAAAAGGCTGATTAACCACAGGTTTATGGCCCCCATCACGGAAGGATACAATTTTGCAGTCCAGTCGTCTAAAATAACACCTGACATACCAAAATGTGACTGATACTCTAGAGACTCAAGAAGTATTGATAATGTTTAAGTAGATGTTTAAGTTTCAAAAGAGAGCAAATGGAGTGGCAAGGGCTTGCATGTCAATATTTATTTTGCATGCCTATTAAGTTTAGCTATTCATGGTGGGTAAGAATGGATTTTAGTATAAATATTTAATATTTACAACCTGTCAGGTGCTATAGAACCAGATTCTTGCAGGATTTTCCTTTGAGTGTATACAGCTGCTTTAGTTCAATGCGATTTTTTTCAGTGAAAACTGAAAAGCCAGCAGTAGAATAGGAAGTAAAAGCCCAAAACCACTATGGTAAAGCTGTGAAAAGATAAGATAGTTTGAGAATCTCACATGGGCTGACTCGTGAGGTGCATGTGGTCTGCTCCAGACCTGGCAGGGCTTCCCAATAAAATGGCCCTTGTATTTGATTGTGTCATGTTTCACTGAAGTGCTGTGTTTGTTTATTACTGGCAGCCACCTACCATAAACTGCAGCTTGACACCAGCCACAAGGAAGGAATGTAAAGAAACCATTCCCCATCTTCCCAATAAACACGGTTTTAACTCTTCCTGACACAGTCCTCCCCTTGAGTGTAGTACAATGAGGATGTAGCAGCAAAGCAACATATTTAAATGCTCACTCATCTGAATGCATCTTTTGTTTAGGAAATAGCATATTAATGCAGAAGCATCAAATAAAAATGTTTGCTCACATTTCTCTGCCTGTGAATGCAGTTCATGGATCTCCAAGGATCCTATCAGGATAGTTTATAGAGGAAGATTTTGTCTTCTCCATGTGTTCTCACTCAGCTGATCAGAAACATCTTTAAAAATGAAAGTTTGGATAAGACACTTCTGTGTCCTCTTTTTAAGGACATTTTCATACTTGCTAATTCTTATGCAACTTCAGATGGAAATAATTTGAATCAAAAAGCTATTGGAAACAGAATTAGATTATAATTAATTTCAAACAACTAAATATTTCTTTTGAATGTGGTTAACCAATACTAAATGTTCACCATCCCATCTACAGTGCGCAGTCTTTCTTTCCAATTAGTTCTGCTGTTCCCTTCCTGGGCTGGGAATGCGGAGACAATCCTAACACCAGTTTTACAGGATGATTTAGGGCTCTTCCTGAAGCTGTAAGGAAACCTGGGACAAGTAAGAGCGCATCTCGTGCCTGGGTTAATGATGGCGGCTAACCTACCAGCTGGAGAGAGCGGGGTGTTTTGTTAGTGAATATCATTGAAAACAGGCAGATATTGTCAGCGTTGTGGGGAGTAATATTTCATTCCTAATGTTTAAAACCTTCTGGAACATTTTCTAAGCAGCTAAAGCAGGATTTTGCTTTAAAACATGCCATGACCTTTCTCTCCTTTACTTGCCTGCCAGGACTTGAGGTGTGCCAGGATGAATGGCGTCACTCACCCCCCAAACCTGGGATGATCTTTTCTGTGTTTGCACTGGGGATGTTATCTGAGCCGAGAAGAGACCTGGAGCCCTAATTTGGCATTGTAAAAGGTACTAATGTTTTCCCTGTATTTGTTTGGCAATAATTTCCTTGCATTATTGAAGCTACACTTGCTTTTTTGAGTTGTGTGGGTGGGTGGTAGGGTTGCACATGTAAGCAGTGCATGTGCTCATAACTCATGCAATAGGAGTAAATAATGTCTAGTGTACCCAGTTTAAGAGCTTAACAGAAAAAGGACCAAGCAGAAATGCATTTACAATTCATAATGTGATAAAACTATGGGAAAGGATGGCTGAAGTTTGTAAACAGTCTGCCTGTATTAAACCACAGGTCAGTGTGAGGCTTAAACACATTTTAACTAGTCCTTTGTAGCTATGCTTTTACATGCTTATGTAGAATTCACATCCTGGAGTATTTTGGGATCCATTCTATACTGTACATACACAGGCTCTTAACAACCATGCTTCAGTATGATGGGTGGTAGTTACAGTGGTAAATGAAGTGCTGCTCTGAGGCCATCAGAGCTGAGCATGGCCTGGGGCTGTTGCTACTGCCTAATTTCAAAATCACCTTCCAAGTCCCCGCTTTATTTTTAAGGTTAATGTATTTGATTTGCTGCTCTTTTTCCTGTTTTCTCTTTGCCCTTGAACTGGGAGAGTTGCTACAGGTTTTAATTACATGGAGCAATCACTCCTCCAGCAGTATTTGAACAGTATTTATTAACCGAATGGGTGAGATGGGCAGGTTTTAGCATGACCAGGGTACTTGGAACACTAGACAGGTTGAACCAAGCACCTGTTGTAATCTCTGGTTTTGTAAGATCTGCATGTAGTTATTATCAGTGATTTAGGACACGATCCCTCGGTGTGTCAAGTACTCCCCCTCGCTTCTGCAGGGACTGAGCACAGTGTATGAATAACTAACACCAAGTAGCCTTTAGGTCCTTCATAAAAATACTTAAATAGAGGAGGATTTTTTAAGTAAAAGACACATCTACAGAGACATAAAGTGTCAATGCCCAGAACAATCCTCCAGGTTTAGTCCAGATGGAGGGGAGAGAACAGTAACCCAATGATTAACCACAAAGCTCCAATCAGGTTTTCTGGATGTGGAGTACCTGTGCAGTGGGCACAGACCCCACAATATGCTCCAGGTCAGTGTTTCCTGGGGGAGCAGTTCTTGCTTATCCTGGAACCGCTGATTTGGCCTTAAAACACAGTTTAAGAAGAAATTATAGAATCATAGAATAGTTAGGGTTGGAAAGGACCTTAAGATTATCCCGTTCCAACCCCTCTGCCATGGGCAGGGACACCTCACACTAAATCATATCATCCAAGGCTTCATCCAACCTGGCCTTGGACACTGCCAGGGATGGAGCATTCACAACCTCCCTGGGCAACCCATTCCAGTGCCTCACCACCCTTACAGTAAAGAATTTCTTCCTTACATCCAATCTAAACTTCCCCTGTTTAAGTTTCAACCTGTTACCCCTTGTCCTATCACTACAGTCCCTAATGAAGGGTCCCTCCCCAGCATCCCTGTAGGCCCCCTTCAGATACTGGAAGGCTGCTCTGAGGTCTCCACGCAGCCTTCTCTTCTCCAGGCTGAACAGCCCCAACTTTCTCAGCCTGTCTCCATACAGGAGGTGCTCCAGTCCCTGATCATCCTCGTGGCCTCCTCTGGGCTTTTCCAACAGTTCCATGTCCTTTTTATGTTGAGGACACCAGAACTGCACACAATGCTCCAAGTGAGGTCTCATGAGAGCAGAGTAGAGGGGCAGGATGACCTCCTTGGACCTGCTGGTCACGCTTCTTTTGATACAGCCCAGAATACCATTGGTTTTCTGGGCTGCAAGCGCACACTGAAGCCGGCTCATGTTCATTATGCAGAGTTTTAAACTGAAGTGGGTGTCTGAGGAGTTTGCTGTTCCGTTACCAGTCCTGCTGCTGCTGCTGTGAGCTCTGAGCAGTGTCCTGGAGCAGTCCCCAGGCTGGGGTGCGCTCTCAGGGGTACCCTCTCAAACCTGGCAGGGGTAACGAGTCGAGCATATGTATAAACGACACAAGAAACCCCCGTTTCCCCATGAGGCAGAGGAAGGCACAGCAAGGGACGGGTGTTGTTTCTCTGAGCACGCCAGGAAGGCAGCATGGCACTAAGCCCTGCCAGAACATGGGATAGAGCTCAAGACTGCTTGTGTGGATGCTCAACAGCACCCCTGGCAGCACTGCCCATCGCAGCGGGAGGAGGCTCTGCCTGCGCAGGGAGCGGGTCCGGCAGCATCAGGAATCAAACTTGAGTCTTTGGTGTGGCTTTGAGGAGCCGGGCAATGCGGCCATCTTGAAATGAGACTTACAACCGCTGCCCATCCGCACAGCGATGGCTCCAGGTCACACAACAGGCAGAAAACACGCGGGCAGCGCCTGGCCTGCTTCCCAGCCGCCTAGCACGTGTATCTGCTCGGTGCCTGGGCCGGTGGTCCCGCTCCACGTGGGTCCTCCCCTCCGGGCGGTGCAGAGCGGAGGGTGAGGGGGGGTCCTGCTGCCCGGTCCAAGGCCCTGTTACCGGCCCTGCTGCTTGCCGGTGGTACGGCCCGCACCGTGCGGGTACCACAGAGGTTTGGGGACCGGGGGCCGTGTGGGGAGCTCGGGGTGCAGGGGACGAGCGCCGGGGGTCCCGAATGTGGGGAGACTCCGGTGTGTGTAAGCCAGCCCGGCCACCGGCACCCCCCGAGCACCGGCAGCCAGTGGGCGGGCTCAACCGGCCGCTCAGACCATAGGCGTCTCCTCATTGGCCACGCCCTTACGCGCCGCCTGATTGGTCACGCCCCCCGTTGTGTTCCTTCCGGCAGCCAATGGGAGCGGCGCAGGCGGGGCAAGGTTGGAGGTGCCTGACCTGAGGTAACTCCGTGCATCACACCACCGTGGGGGGCGTGGCCGGACGCGGGGGGCGTGGCCTGGACAAGGGGGCGTGGCCTGGCGGTGGATGGGGGCGCCGCGCCGCGCCCCCGCCAGCTCCACCGCCCAGCCGCAGGTCGGGGGCCCTGTGCGGCTCCGCAGCGCCCGGCACGCTGAGGTGAGCACCGCGGCCCGCTCCGCCGGGACCCCGCGCTGGAGCACCGGGAGCCAGCGCTCAACGTGGGGCTGGGCGGGGCCGGGCCCGGGGGAGCGCGGCATGATCCGCTCACGTTGTGCCGTGCTGAGGCGAGCCGCGCCGGCCGCTTTGTGCTCGGGGTTATAGGCTCCGCAGGGCTGCCTTAGGTCCTGGAAGGTGGTGGTGGTGGTGGTGGGGGGGGGGGGGTATCCAGCCGCGGGGAGCGGCGTGGGGCCGCGCCCGTGGACCGGAAGAGCGGGTTCGTTTCCTCCGGGTGCCCCGCTGCTGCCCGCGGCCGCGCTGTGGCCGGGCACCATCCCTCGTGGGGCTTCCCCGCTACTCCAGCGCGAAACAAGGCGGCATGGAGGCAGCATGGCTTTGGCTGTGGTTCTGTCTCCTGCGGGAGGGCTAATTCACCGCCGATAACATCGGGAGTGTTGCAGCCTCCAGAGCAACGTGGGGCCGGCGCTGCTCTGCCCGCTGCTCATCCCCGGCATCCTGATCGCGTTTCAGGATCTCAGGGGAAGAGTTCCGGCCCGTTTCCTCGGAGGGCCTGGGAATGCCCTCCCGAGGGTGCTGCGGAGTCTTTAGAGACAATGAAGTTGTAAAAGCACATTTGCAGGACAAAACACATCGTTATTGTCACCTCTCCTTTTGTGGCATCTCTTAAATCTGCAGGAGAAAGTTTTAAAATGAAATATGCCACGTTAAAAAAGATTAATAATCCAAAGTAATAGTGTGGTCTGTGCCAGTTTATCTGTGAGTGATCAGCAAACTATTTAGGTTATGACCAGTTCTCTCAGAGACAATGGGATTTACACATATTCTTGAGTGTCTTGGCAGGTTAGGATGGCTGTAAATATAGGCTCTTTTTTGTCTTCAAGTTCTTTTGGGGAGACATAGACGTATTTTACCTGAGGAGACCTAGGAAGCATAAATTCCACTTGTATATTTAACTTTATATGTTTAAGGTTGGTACAGTAAACCTGAAAACAGAGTGGAGCTTCTAACCTGTGGACCTGCAGTTTGTGAAGTACCTGTCGATACATTGGAAGTAAAAGAGCCTCATAAGGTGCTTGGTACTTGCAGAGGATGTTTTAGGGTAGGGAGTGAAGCAAAGTGCAGTTACTAACTGAGAGGCTCGGGCCTGGGAGAGCAAGGTTTGACCCATCAGCTGTGCCAAACCAGTGCTGCAGGGAGCTGGCCTGATGGAACATGGGCAGGAGCTCCTTGGGTTTGATGTGTGGTGATTTCTCTTGGTGCAGAACTCATCCCTGTGCCCATTCCCAGCCTGGAGCTCTGCTTCCAGGTGAGCACTAAAAGCTGTTAAGTACTTGTTATGCAGATACATTGGTTTTTACTTTGTCTGTACCTTTGTTGGTCCTTTGCTTTCTGTTACTCATCCAGTTTGGGTGGTGTAAATACACGTCCATTCTGTTGGTTCATATTTGTGTTCTTTAGCCCCCTAAGCTCACTAGGAGCTGGATTGAAGGCACAGATCGCTGGCCTTTAAACAGGAAACCTTGAAATAAAATCAGTTCTGTTAATTTCCTTTTCATATGACATATCATAGAGGTGCTATTCTGAGTCTTCGAAAGAACCTACAACTTATTTTCACTGAAATAATGCCCTTTTCAATAGTGTAATTGTCTTCAGAATGGGATGGCTTGGAAATAGTAGAAGCTGAATTTCCAACTGGCATTATTTTTGTGCCATAGTGTGTTGGATAATAATGAGCTTAAAATGAAACTGTTACAGAAACTTGCGAAGTCTGTCACTGTTCCCTGTCAGGGCAAACATTGTACTAACGATAGTAGAGCCTCAGGCAAAACCAGATATGTTACTGTTTGAATTTGGATTGCAGAGTTTTTATTGCTTGTAGCATGAACACCATGTGGGTCTTACACCACGATGCCATCAAAGCTGGGGAGTTGCGGAAGTGCTGGATGCCTTCAGACCTGTAACACAGGCAGATTTCTTCAGGAGGGAGGGCAACACGGCTCAGGCTCTGTGTAGGTTCAGCTGTCATTAAAACTTATCTCTGTAGCTGAGCAGGCTCAGAGTGCTCAGTGTTACCTGCTCTTAAATCTCTACAGTGTTGAATTCTCAATCTAAATCCTTCTGTAAATCACAGGGGGTTTTCCAGTCTCTCTGCAGAGTTAGCCTGTGTGCCAGGCCGTTGCCTGCAAAACTATGTCTAGGGGCTGTGTTGAGGATCCTGACTGTTTGAGGTTTTAGGCTCTGGTTCATCATTATTAAAACAAAGAGTACATCCACACTGGTTAATGGTGAGTGTTTTCTTGGTGGTCAGCTGAATTCAAGGTGCGTGCTAGGAGCTGGGGCAGTTGTGTCTCAGGCAGTCAGTATAACGTGCAGAGGTTTGATGAGGTTAATTTAACTGTGAATAATGCGTGCTGAGAACAAGTTTATGTCTAATTCAGAGCAGTCCTGAGTTCCCAGCTGATTGCAAAACATTAGTGGGACTCCTGGCTTTGGGATGGGGCTGCGGGGGGTTGGAAGTGTGCTGGTAAGTGGATTTGAATAGGCCTTCATGGATAACTAACTGCTTTTGAACAGAGTTGTACAAACAAGATGCTTGAGCAACACTGGGGCTCAGGAGCTGTGGTGTTAGTTTGATGTTTTCTGCTGGAGTATTGGAGTGAAACACTTCACTACCTCTTTCTCTGTTTCCTTCTCTGCTTAGCAAGGAGAAGGCAAAGCCTCAAAACTTGTTTATTAATGTGTAAGTCCTTGATGTGAGAAGGGGTTGAAGCCTTTGGCTGTATCCCAGGTTCTTCAGCACTGGTAGCTGTGCCAGCAGTAAATTGTCTGGATGTGATTTGATGCCAGGCTAAATAAACACGTAAATACTATTTCCAGGTTTATATGTACAAACAATATTGGATTAAACTTGGTGCTATCTGAGCTGCAAGTCCTGTCCAAGCACTCAGCTAAAGAAATCTTTCTGTGTAGTTTAGTTTATGCATTGATTTTAGTTCATGCATCAGTTTAGTCACTGATGGGTATGCAGGCTTTGCAGCCACACTTCCCCTTCTTCTCCATCACCACCCTATTGGTGACCCTTTCAGACAGATATTTGTAGCATTTTGGTCACAAAATGATTAAGTGTGTCTGTAAAATGAACCACCTGTGGCCCCAGTGAAACCGGAGTTTGTGGGAGTAATGATGTCAACACAAGTTTGGGTGTACATAGTTCAGTCAAGTACATTCATGGTAAAAGTGCGTAAGCCAGTTGGATCAGTTTCTCATTCTCAGTGATGAAAAGAAAGAGCATGGTGTTTAAGGATTGCACTGCCTATACATTCCTTGTCTGTGCTATAATTAAAGCTACTATCATGTCTTACTTGTGTTATAACATCGTTTAGTTTTGCTTGTGTACCAAATGAAAGCTGTTATGTTCCTATCAGACATACCATGCTGCATCCTTGTGCTTGGCATAACATGGCTATCATTAGCAAGGACTGATGAGTTTTTTGTGTCAGCTTAGGATGTAAATGTCACTTGGGAGTTAAGGGCATCAAAAGAGTCCTTCTGCATAGTGGAGTCCATCTTGGGAGAATGGGACCCTGAAGTGAGTATCCCCTCATATTGCCCTTGTCTGTGTTGCTGTATCATGGTTTGTTTTACTGGTGAACTAGTGTCAGCTGTGTCTTCTTGCCACCAGTTCCTCATGAGATTTCTACTCATCAGGGTTTACTCCTGACCATCAAATGCAGCTGAAGGCAGCAGCACTTTCAGAAGCTGACAGAGGAAGAGACTGACATACATAGATAGCGCTGGCAAAAAACATGTTTTCTTCTAGAAGCAGAACTAGAATACACATGGGATGATGAGGTGTGTGCCAACACCTTGCTCAGAAGGTGCCAGAGAGAGTTGACTGGCAGGCTCAGTCCTCTGGTACTCTGTGACCTGGAGCAAGGCCATCAAGTCAGTTTGGTACCTGTGGCTTTTTAATAACAGCTTTTTGTTCCAAGATTCAGGTAGTTTGGAAAACACAGAGAATTCTTCTGTATAATAATATGTACTTGTTAATTCTTTTATTTTCCAGTTCGTTTTGGAAGTGGATAACTGCTCAGCTGGCAAGGATAACAAGAGGTTAGTGCACACCTGATCTTACAATGCTGTGATTTCCAGCTGCATGTAATTACCATGTAAGTGCCTCAAAGCCAGGCAGAGCAGGGCTATCAGAGCTGCCCCATCCCACCTGTCTGTATGCTGTGAGGTACTCCTTTGGTTTCTCCATCTGTCATTTCTCACGTGTAATTATGCTATTCTTTTTTAACTTTGAAGCAAACACGTTCATTCCCTGTTGGAACAACATTGGATGTTTGATAGTCAGAGTTCTCTGTATGAAGAGATTCTTCTCTATGAAATATTTTTAATGGAAAATGGAGACCTGAACTTTTGTATTTTCCAGTGACAGTTGTAAATCATGCCACTAAGTTTCAATATGTTACCAAAAGGTAGATACTATCCCCTAATTGACATGGATGTTGTGGGACCAGGAGGTTAAAGTCAGGGTGAAGGTACAGAAGATGGCTGAGCCAATCTGACAGTTCACTGCTGCCAGGAAGGGGAGGTTTTGCTTCTGGCCCCATCATTCCTTACCAGTGTCTTTTTGTCTGATCCCCTTGCTGCTCCTATTCCACATGCTAACCTTGCAGGAAATGATCTTATGTTGGTTACAGCTCTGATGATTCTGTTGAATCAGAACAGAGGGTGGACTGGAAAGCACCTTATTAACCCCAGGGTTTGTGTTTCGGCTTTCTTTTGTCCCTTATAGTGCTGAGAGCCCAATTTGTAGGAGCCATGGAAGAGTCTTCCCAACCCACTAAACCTGTGGAGAACCCTCACTCTCGCTTTATTATTGGCTCTGTGTCAGAGGATAACTCGGAAGATGAGACAAGCTCCTTGGTGAAACTTGACCTGCTAGAGGAGAAGGAGAGGTCTTTGTCACCTGTATCTGTCTGCTCAGATTCCCTGTCAGATCTAGGACTTCCCAATGCTCAAGATGGTCTGGCAACCCATATGAGGTATGGATAAAACAGTACTTGGATTCAGTCTTCTTCCCCATCCATTCCAAAGATAATCCAAAGATTCAACTTTATATCCAGGTTTGGCTCCAATTTTTGTTGTCCCAAAACATCTTCTGGCATTCTGTTTCTAAATGACTTCTTGTATGTTTATTTGTATCAAAACCTTCTCTTTTCTGTTGGTTTTAATGAAATAGCTGTGCTTAAATTCCTTGAGCACCTTTCAGACACCTCAGCTGTTGAGTGTTGTGGTGGGTGTATTGACACTGCCTGTCTCTTGTCCTGCCTTTCAGAAAGATGAAAGTTGTCGACTGAGTTCTTTACAGGTTTCACTTGTGTGTCTTTCAGATGGGTCATGTTTGTTGAGAACAAGAACATTATTTGCTTATTATGTCTTTATGGGGGATTTGCTGTTTTATACATAACCAGAGAATTGGCATCACCCCTGGAGAAGGTCAATGACTCCGTACTGCTTTTTGGCTTGAATGGAGGAAGTTTTGTTAATGGTTAAATAAAGGCTGTTATCCTGCAGGGTGGTGGTGAGCCAAGACTTGCCATGATAGCTGCTGCTTGAGGCTCAGGCTGATGTTGGTCTCCTGGCTGGGAGAAGGGTGATGTTGCTACTGCTCCTAATTCTTTGTGGCTTAAATGAACTATGAAGTTGGGCTTTTGAGATCCTGGTGTTAATATTTCTCTCTCAAAAGGCCCCTTTATTTTTACAGTGGTGCTGGTTTGCTTACCACTAGTGGGATGTGTCCATTCGATTTGCTCTGTTACAGAGGAGGTGTCTTGTACTTTTCAGTGTGTACAGATGTTTCTTGGTGTCTGGTCAGTATCTTCCATGTCCCTTTCCTTTGCTTCCCACATCCCAGGAGGTCTGGTGGTCAGTGCTGTACTCGAGGCCTTGCCAAGTACTGGGTAGAGCAAGGAGGTGATGTATGTGGGGAGCAGCAGTCCATGAACAATCACCACCCTGTATGCTGATAAAGTTATCTTTTACTAGATGTAGTAGTTGCACTTACCACCACTGAGTTGTGGCAGCTCATTTCAGGTTACTTTGCCACCTTGTCAAATGCCTTTAGAATTAGATTCTTGATTCCAAAGCATCTTCAGTCATTCCTGATTTGATGCTAAGCTCATAACTGATAAATTTAAAATGACAATGTTAAAAGAGTGTTGGTGTTGGAATGAATCCTTACCAAAGCCCCACTTGTGTCCTTCCAGTTTAATGCTTTCTATCATCTGAATTCCCACTACCCTACAGTTGTTTCATGTCTACTTGTTCTGTTTATGAAAATGGATATGTGACATGTCCAAAATGTCATTCTGGATGCTGCTGGAAGTCTTCCTAACACCCAGATTTACCACAACACTTGACAGTCCCTCTTCACAAACCTTCTTAGCATGGTAAGGAAGGAAATGCATTTCAGAGTCCATGCTTTACTGAGCTGTTCTGGTCCTGCTGATGGATATGTTCAGCCAGCTGGCACTAACATAACAGATGTAAAATCTTAAAGCAAATTTAAAGGGGATTACCTTTCCAAAGGCTGCCAGTTTGGCAGCACAAAAGGTAATTTTGAAGCAGGAAAAATTCTAGCCCTGTAACTATATTTGTTTTAGGAACAGAAGAAACTGGATGAACACATTGTCATTAGTGTGGAAACAGACAGTAGGAGAGCAAGAAACTCAAGCAACCTTTAGGACACTGCCTGGCATCGGGGAGCTGTAATGCAATAGGTGTGCAACCTTGAGCTCCTCTGTTGTAACTTGCTTGCTTTGGCACTCTCTTTGGAGGGTGCTTGACTTTCAGTTAAGTTGGAGAGAAATGCCAATTCAAATAAAAAAGTTCCAGCATTATAGGCTGTTTTTCTAAGATAAAGCAGGATGGCAGTTCCTTTCATGAGGAGATTTCCAAATAGTGTTTGCGGATGGAGAAACTGAGACAAAGAAGTTCAGCAGCTTGCCCGCGATCACTCTGTGACAGTGAATTAATGGAACACTGGTGTTCTTGCTTCCAACTTCCTTTTGGTAATCACAAAGGTACCCCACTTTCTGAAGTGACCGAGATAGAGCTGTGGGGAGTTGTGTGCAGTGTGACCAGTGGATCAAGCAAGAGAGCGTATCCTGTTTGAAGGAGTTACAAGAAATCTTTCCATTTGGTGGTTAGTTTCACACAGGAGATTTTGGTCAGGGAAAGGTACAGGCAGGTTGTATTTGAAGTGAGGGGCTTTGCTGCAGAGGCCTACTTGGGGAGCAGTTATGTCTAAAAGCCAGAATTTAGTCAGATGAAAAAGAGGTTGTGAGTTGGCTATGGCAACAGGCATTGCCACTTCTTTATTGCTCTTGGAAGTGACATCGTGTTGCCAGTTCATGAAGCATAGGTGCTTCAGTAGACTGCTTGGTGTGTGTTCAGTACTGGAGCTTTGCAGGTCTGAGCTGCTGGGAGCCTTCTGTGATGTGTAATCAATCAGTCCTGACCCAGCTCGGGATGCTCTGTGTGCCAACTCCTGTTTCTTCATTTGAGCATGCAGAGTGTGTGTGCTCTGTGGTGTTCCATCATCTCCTTATTGATCTTGTTAGGTGTTTATGCTCTTGCTGGGTCAGGTTGTACAAACCAGGCTTTAATCCCAATAGAGGTCTGTGGACAGCTTTGAGCCAATTGGCTGCTGCTATAAAGGATTGAGAAAGCCACACTGATAATGAACTTTAAATTCGTGCGTGGAACGGTAGCACTCAACAGAGGCTGTGTGCTGGAAGAATAACCACGGGGACTAAAATATGCTGATTCTTTTCTTGCTTGATTTATTTAGAGTTATATAGTAATAAAAATCATGTAAATGCCCTCCTTGCTGTGTTAGTCGCAGCATCTACCATTGAAAACAGGTGTCCTTGAAGAAAATGCCCTACTGATGTGCAGTTCACATCAACGAAGTTTACGCTTGTTTCATTTTTGTAGAAACACGGAGTGGTTTGTGTTGGAAGGGACCTGAAAGCTTCCAGCCCCCTGCCATGGGCAGGGACACCCTCCAATGACCAGGTTGCTCCTTTACATAATGAGCCCAACAGACAATTGTTCCTTATTCCTTTCGCTTCCAGGCAAAATGATTGTGTTGTCTTTAAGTTCAGAAGGTTCCATCAGCACTTCCAGCTGAAGGCAGTAGTTCTGTTGGCATCCAGTTGTTGCTCATAGTGTAGTGAGCTGTTAGCCAGTTACTCTGTTCCATCCTGGGATTTCAGGGGTAGATTAAAACCCTTCTCTATAAATGCCACCTGGAAAGTCTTTGGGTCTGTTTGTTTTGTGATAAATTGTTCTTAACTACTACTAAAATTAAATTCCAGCTTCAAAGGTAGTATCTTATATCAACTTCTTGTTTAAAATAGACTGAAATCCTGCACGCCTGCTGGTATTTATACATGAGGGCTCTGGTTTCAGAAGCAACAAAATGGGTGTAGAACACCTGACAGGCTCACAGTGACTGAAAGCCAAATTTTAGGAAGTAGTTTGTCTGCTACTTCTGATATTAAGCCCAAAGAGGCTTCAGCCTTTAGCATCTCACACTGTTTGGACTTCTCAGGCAACAGTCTCAATAAGTTACTGAGGCACTTAAGAAGAATGAATCAGCTATTTAAGTAATTTTGGAAGAATGCCTCAATTCTAGTGTGGATGCTGGTGTGTTGAGTGTGCCCAGCCTGGCACTGGGACACTGCCTAGAAACCGGTCCCTGCTTAGAAACCAGTTGTAGAGTGACTGCAGAGTGCTGAAAGTAATAAAGGATCCTTTTGAGCTGGTTCTGAATTAAGATCAATCCTTTTCCAGTCCAACTGTTTGTGGTCAGGAGAAGATTACACTTTAGAGCATTGATGTGGTAGAGATGGTCTTGTAAGAAGGTGGTGCTGTGATTGTATGCACAAATGTCTGATAGAAATACGAGCACACTTCAGTATCTGCAAGGCTGCATCCAAGACTGCTCCAGCTGCACCAGAAGGGATTTCTACTTTGCTGAACTGAATCCTTCCCATTCCACAACCACTGCTGGCATTGAAGGCTCCTCCTCCTCTGGCTCTGCTGTCCATGCTCTCAGTTGCCGTGGTGCTGCTGAGGTTTTAGTGCAGGGGTTAGCATCTCGGGGACCAGGAGGCCAATAAATAAACTGGAATTCCATGCTGCTTGCTGAGATGTTTTCCTTTGCTGTGATCAACTGCTGTTGGCTCAGCAGGTAGGGCAGAGTGGTACTGCTGCATGTTTCTGCATAGAGCTGTGCATCCTCAAGGAACCCCTGCCAGACCAAAGGCTTTGATTCCATTTTGTTCCCACTTCTGACAGTGAGGGACATTGTGATGTATGTTTAGAATTTCATCCACCAGGAGAGAAAGGCTGAATTCCCTCCTGTATCTGCTGGAAAAGAAGGAACTTGTCAGGTGTGCTGGGTTCTGAACTGCTCCCAGTTACACTGACCACCTCTTGAAAGCTACTCCGTTTAGGGAACAAATCCACTTTAAAGAACTTTTCTTCTGCATACTTCTCAACAGGGAGAGTTTTGTATTGCTGTAAGAAGTATTTTACTGCCTTTGACTCAGTTAACGTGGCAAACATCCTCTCTAAACTCAGTAATTCGTAGGGAGGTGTTGCAGAGATCTGCGGGCTGAGGTACCACAGCAGTGACAGCAGCCCTGACTTGCTTACTTGTCTGATATTTATAATTGGAAAGATAAGGAGGTACTATTTTGCCCCTATCAGAATATGCTGTATCAACAGCTCTGTAGTTTGGGAACCAAAATAGTGTCTTAGGCTAAAGACCTGCCCCGAGGCTGCTCAAAACCTGCACTAGCAGGAAAGTGAAGTGGTACTCCAGGAGTAGGGAGAGGGCTGAGCTTGGCTTTTTGTGGAGCATCCTTAATTTAATTCCCTGAAATCCTTGTGCTCAGTGCTTTATCGGAGTTGGGTTGAGTTTTGTTGCCTTTGATTTGTAGGTTGAAGCACTGATATCCATCAGTGTCTGCATTCAAGCCAGCTGCTCTGTCTCTTTAAAATCATGGGTGAACACTGTCTCTGAATAGGTCCAGTTTGCTGCCTCCCAGTGCCTATTGCCCAAGACAGAGTGAGCCATTTAGTCCAGCTCTGGAATTCTGCATTCCTTACAACACTGTGGCTGTCCTTGCTCTTTCTGCCTTTCTGTGAAATTGATTTGAAAGGCAGATCTAAAACAGGAGCAGATATGGATGCTTCAGCTGGCTCAAGTCTTACCACCCAGATCAGATATATGTTCACATCAGAGCTTACATATTTATGAAACATAAAGCCCAAACTGATGGTGCTGCTGCCATCTCTCCACATCCTTTGCAGGCCAAATACAGAGGGGAAAAAATAGAGTCCATTCTGAGGGTGTGTGTGTGTGCTGCAGTCTCCCGAAGGCTGCCTTTCAAACAAGGCAGCTGATGCATCACTCACTGCCTTTGGAACAAACCGCTACGTCACTGATGGCACTTGGCATGTTGCAGTGCTGGGATCAATGCAGGCTCCTGGCTGCGATGTGCGTCAGGTATGTGGCTCTAATAGATGCTTTTTATCTTGGAGGGAAGAACAGGAGAGAGCTGCGCAGGCTTCCCCTTTGTCTGCCAGCAGGCCGAGGGACTGAAGAGGGAGGATGGTTTTCATATGCTGTTTGCCTTTTGGGCTCTGAGTAGTGTTACGTTTAGGAAATGAGGATTGTAGGGAGTGTGCGTGTTCCATGGTAAGTATTGTATGAGAACAACATCCTGGGGTAGCATATTTGTGCAGGGATGTCACAGCAAATCGTGGCTGTTGATTTCCCAGTGGTGAATTCAGCTGAGAAGGAGGCAGGATGGAATGGCTTTGAGCAGTGCTGAAGCTGCTCCTGTAACGTCAAGCTGTGTGTGTACGAGTGGGATTTGTTTCCTTGCAGCTACAATGCTCAGACACTGTTTGGATCAAGGGCTGTGGGTGGGGCTTTTGGAGCAGGTATTTGGGAAACTGCTTTTGTGAAGCCTGAAAAATAACCTTTCAGTTGTACTGTGTATAAATTTTAACCAAATCGGGATCAGAACCGGAGGAAATGTAACAGAGCTGTAGATCATACAAGTGTTCTGATTTGAAAATGATGGAATATAGCATTTACTGCTTTCATGCCTGGCAGTGTTCAAGGCAGGGTTGGATGGGGCTTGGAGCAACCTGTACTAGTGGAAGGTGTCCCTGCCTGTGGCAGGGGTTTGAACTGGATTAGCTTTCAGGTCCTCTCCAGCCTAAACGAGGCTGGGATTCTATGAATATCAGTTGGGTTTTACTGGTCTCACATGGTGGGAACCAGAAGAGAAGGTGGTGCAGATTTTCCCAAGCAGAGTCTGTAGGTTCATGATTCTCAGCCCTTACGATGGCTTCTTTGGACCTGATGGAATGGTGGGTTTGTGGTGGCCTCCCTGCAGAGGTGAAGGGAAGTGGGAGCCTGGAGAACCTGGGAGAGCAGGGTGTCATGGCTCCATCTGTGCCTGCTGGGTGTGGGAGCAGGGTCTGCAGCACCCCTGGCTGAGTGCTGTGGCCAGAGGCCCCTCAGGGTGAAGCCAGTACTGATTTTTCTTGCATACTGCTGTTTTAAAAGGAGTTAAATGGGGAAGTTGGGTAGTTTGAGCAGTTCTTCAAATAGGAACAAAGGCGGAGAGGTGCGAGAGGCATTTAGTTATTAGGTAGATACATAACGTTGGGGTTTTCGCCCTGTCTCGTCTCTGGTGATTTCTCTCCCCTCTCAGTACCACAGTGTGTCGCTGTCGCCTTTAACCTCCTGCTAACAAAGCTTGAGGAAACTGGATCTGCAGAGGGGTTGTTTTGCTTACAGTCTATCGGGCACATGCTGGTCGTTGCTGATTTTGTCTCTGCTGTTCTTAGCTCCCTGTCCCCTGCGGTGACCTTACCTTGCCCTCAGGGTTCCGTGCTGTCATCACGTGAATGTGACACTTTTCATCCTTGTTCCTTTTTTTAAGTGATCCTGGCCTGGGTGATGCACACACATTCCAAGAGTGTGTGCTATGGAATAAAAGCTGTGCTGCCCGCGAATGGCCCTGCACTGGAACAGACCCAAATGTCATGGAATTGAGATATGTGAGCCGGTTGCTGTGTCTAGTTCCAGGCCAGGTTTGCTCCTCACTGTACTGCTGCAGTCATTGCCCTTACCCTGGTTGTACCCCAGAACTTTCAATTTATGTATTCACATAGGCTCAGTACTGAGCAAACTTTATTCCTTTCTCCAATGATGTTATTGAACCTTGGAACACTTTATTTTGATAGCACTTGGAGGAATCTCATTTCCATTTTATAGGTGGAGAAACAGAGGCACAGAAGCTGTGACTCGTGCAGGTCTCACAGCTTCCAAGTGGGTGCCCAGCACGTTCTGTTGTCTCTTGGCTGGATCAGTATCGTGTCCTGTGTACCTGTGCAAACTGTGCCTCTGACTTTCTTCTTATCACCTCTGGAATTGCTTTCCTTGCCACCTCCCCACCCCTCCTGGAAATGTGGTATTAAATCCTATGTGTGGCTTAGATCCTTTGGGCAAACCAGCCCCTGTGCTGCATTTATTCTGTCTGCCTTTGCTGTCAACAGTGAGGTGCCTGCTCCTGTCTAGGCATGTTGGTTTCTGTGAGTGTTGAGGGAGCACATGAGGACACCCTGCGCTCTCCACTTCCTTGCATGACCTCTGCTGTGGGGAGCAGGAGCTGGAGCTCACTGCTGCTTGGAGGAGCCGCTGCACATCACCGGGGCTGCAGCAGCAGTGCTGGGCGTTAAGCCTGGTTGCGTAACCTGTAGCTCATTTTCTCTCTTTCCTGATTAGCTGCTTTCCTCTGAATGCAGAAGGGGGAAGCTGCTCCCTGCACTGTGCGTGCTGTGTCACGGGAGAGCAGCTTGCACACACAGAGGGGTGGTGGAAAGCAAGGGACAAAGGTTAAAAGAGTGAAGCAATCTGGGAAGCGCCACAGCTTGAAGGAGAACTGCACGGAGCTGTTTGCAGCTTTCTCCTGCAGGGGTTTGAGCTGCAGGGCTCTCAGAATCAAATAGCAGCAGCAGCAGTGCTAGAGGAGCTGTAAGCGAGCCTGAAATCTGTTCATTCCCTCACTGAGACAGCATGGAGGATTCTGCAGAGCAGAGTCAGGAAATGAGATATCACATGCTGCAAAGGTAAGGGTTACGGATGCGAGCGTCTCCTCGGCGCAGCAGCTCTGCTGGGCTATACGCATGAAGATACTGCTGGGCTAGACAAGTAAAGATACACAAAAAGTGAGAATGCCACTCTGCATTGGGACTGCGTGCTGCTGTTTTTCCATCTTCATTTCATCCTTTGAAAGGATCCTTATCCTTCATCCTTGCCAGTTGCCTTGAGGTGTCTGTGCATGCAGTCTGCAAGCAGGATGCTAGAATACATCTTAGCGAGGGAATCAGTGTTAAAAGAGTTGGAGATTCTGCATGACCTCCTGCTCTATCAGCTCCAAAGGATAGATGGGTGTTTTGGAAGGTCTTGCCTAACAAAACACAGCAGCTGTGAGCTGGTGGTTAGGAGGGATGGCTCAACTCAGCATTTATTCTGTTTTGTTTAGAGCTTAGTATTCTTTTTGCTGTGCTGCCCAACCTCTACCTCATCTTGCCCTGCAGAAAAAGAATCATCTCTCCTGTTTTGACACAACATGCAGCCAGTGGTTATTAGTAAATAAAGCTAATGTAAAGTTCTTGGTATGTTTGCTGCCACAAACTAAACTGAACTCTACTTGCTTGTAAACAAGTATTTGTGCATTATTTTGGATGATGAACCTCTGGTTCTTTTGACATTTCAGCTGGAGCAGTATCTTCATGTGTATAGTAGAAATTACTACAGGCAGGATAGTTCCTATTCATGTGTGTTCACACATTCTGATCCCAGGATTTTGATGTCTTATTCCTGGTTTTGGTGTGACTGCCCTAATAAACCTGCAGTGAATAAACCTGTCTCACTTGTTGGACTGTGCTCCTTGACATAGAGTCTGACCCTTTTAAAACACACAAATTTAGTACAAATTCAACCTTAACTGCACCTTTCCTCTTTTCTTGCCTGTTAGCTCCTCACCTTGAATTCTTGAGCTTATTACAGCAGTCTGTGAACTCTTGCTGATAGGGACAAGTTTTAAGTTCATTGACAGTGTTTATTTCTGAAAGTGCAGTTAAGAAGGGAAAGTAATACAGGGGAGAAGGTTTGCTCACTTCACTCGATCTGTGCCTTTCTCTGGGTATCAGCTAGCAGGTTACTGGACTGGGTGTGCAGCCAGTTGAATATCCCTGAATCTCACTGGAAGACAGGCATCTGTTTTTGTTACATGCTTTAAAATCACCCCACTGATCTTGTTTTTCTGTTGCCTTCTCCACTCTTGGCTTCAGGGATTGCTTCAAGGCCTCTTTCACTCTGCATAGAACAGGTTTTCACTTATACCAAGACTCAACTTGAAGTCAAGCATGGCCATTTGTCATGGGAGGAAAAGAGTGATACATCTGAGCTTCAAGGGCTGCTTTCTGGTTGTTCTGGAAAATCTTAAAAACAACACTGGAGTTTGCCACAGTAGAAGGGAAGAACCTGCTTCATCCTGTGTCTGATAGATTGGCATGTCTTTATGGTCAGATCTAGGCATTGATCTTGCCTTACCTGAAAATGTCACCTTTCCTTCTCATACAGGTCATGGTTGATGATACCAGATTTGGCATGTAGCTTTTTGAGTAGGTTGTTCTAGATGACGTGGGTCCAGATCTTCCTTGTTAATGTGTACTGCAAGGTGTAGGCTGTTTTAGCACTGTGATTGTTCAGAAGAAGCATGCGTAAGAGAAGAATCTGGACTTAACCAGACACTTGCTACAGTTAGACCAGGGCTTCTTTCATGAGCAAGTTTCTTAGTCAGAACACATGTTATTGCTGCACAGTTAAGGAGGGTCTGCATTCCAGATGGGTAAATCTTCATAGGCCATCACATATTTATGGGGAAAAGTGAGGGGGAATCTATTTCCCCACAGGCTGTCACAGGGTGCCTCTAACAGTAGCTCATTTCCAGCCAGGAAGCTCCAAACCTCATGTGAGGCAGTGAGCCCCACAGTTACAGCTCTCAGCTACCTGACCTCGGTGGCTGTGCATATGAAGGGAGAATTCTAGATGCTGCACATGGCTTGGCTTGTCCTTGGCTTGGTTTTCCTGTCATGCCCTCCCTGTGGTGTTGCTCAATGGTAGCAGCTCTCCAGCAGCTGATCAGGGCAGAGGTTAGGGTTTCCCATGGCCCAAGGGCAGCCAGGACTGGGCCTGCCTGGCTCCTGGGGACTGATGCTGCAGTGGTACCACTGCTCTAATAACACCGACCCCCTCGGTTGCTGTTGGGTCTTCCCAAAGCACTGGGTTGTTTAAATACCTTCCCACCACTCATCCCTCCTTCCTAACCAGTCATCCCTGTAAAAGCTGAAGACCAGGTCCTGGTGGCCCGGAGGTAAAAAGTGATCTGCTTCTCTGTCTGGGGAATATGGTCAAGGGGAACTTTACCAATGATCTGTGTACATCTGCACTGCCAAGTTGCCTTTTTCTGTCTCCCACGTTTTTCCTAGGCCCAGCATGTCTGGTTTACACCTTGTAAAGCAAGGCCGGGACAGGAAGAAAGTTGATGTGCAGCGGGATTTCACCGTGGCTTCTCCAGCAGAATTTGTTACTCGGTTTGGTGGGAATAAGGTTATTGAAAAGGTAAATTATTGACCTCATTCTCTTTGGCATGTTGCGTTGTTTTCCCTTCTCTTGAGCGAGGATGTCTCTCGAGAAGGCTGTCCACTGCTGATACCAAACTCAATACTCCTGAACTTGAAAGTTGTGCTTGTGCCTGTAACCACTGTGTTCCCATTTCATTTTCTGTGTGATAAATAAACATCCCATTATTTTAGCTTAGTGTGACGGGGGAAAATTTGTGTGAGCCTGAGCTCTTCTGGAGCTACAGAAGGATTTATGGAGAGCTGTAGCAAAGTAGACTGGAAAAAAACTGAGAAATGTGTTTAGAAATACAGACTCATTTAATGGATGATGTCTCTTCTTATCAGACAGTGGAAGTTTCAGGTACTGGTTAGGCCTATTTTCCTGTGTCCTTCTGCTCTTTAATCCAAATGAGACATAACACATTAAAGTCTTTATGGTCACGTAAGAGCCTATTTCTAAATTGACTGATGGGCTGTTAAATATTCTTGCTGAATTGAATGCTGCCCAAGGAAACTGCACAGCCCCAGAATTGGACCAAGAGTCTGCAGAGAACTTTTTCATTATCATTTGGTGTTGTTTGGACTCTGTTTCATTCCTGCTTCTAACATGCTCAGGTGCTGATAGCAAATAATGGCATTGCAGCGGTGAAGTGCATGAGGTCCATCCGCCGGTGGTCCTACGAGATGTTTCGAAACGAGCGGGCCATCAGATTTGTTGTTATGGTGACTCCTGAGGATCTGAAAGCAAATGCAGGTGAGTTATGAAGACCCCTGAAGGTGCAGAACTCTCTCCTCGCACAGATCTCTGTGCCCACAAGAAGTTCAATGTTTGTCCGTGCATCACATCCCATTCTGGCAAGTAATTGATCCTTCTGGGAGGAGATGGAGTACTTCCAGTGCTGTAGATTTAGGGAACTTTAGACCAAGTCCTGTTTATTAGATTTGCAATCTAAAAGAGCCCTTCTTTGTGTTTGCAGAGTATATTAAAATGGCAGATCACTATGTCCCAGTTCCAGGAGGACCAAACAATAACAACTATGCAAATGTGGAGCTCATTCTTGATATTGCAAAGCGGATTCCAGTGCAGGTGAGAAGGGTCAAAAGTACTTCTCAAAACAGGTGCTAACATACTTCTCTCTGGGGAGAAAGATCAAAGAAATTGAAATCACAGATCTATGGTAGCACCGGAGGGCACAATGCTTATTACAGTGCAGTGGATTTCCCAGCATGAATACCTGCAGGAGGTGGAAGGTTCCCTTCAGCCTTTTGCTTCCTGCACTTAGTTGCTCTTCGACAGCTTCCTGCAGCAGCCTTCTTTGACTTGTCTACAAGATGCAAGGCAGTAGCCCTTTAAACTGAACTTACCGTGTAGTTCAGGGGACTGGTCTGGCTCATGAATGTGATGAGGCTGTTTCCAGTGGGGAAAAGAAAGACGTTAAGTATCTGCATGCCTCCTGTTTCTGCTTGTTCTCCTAAAACAGAGAGTAAATTATGCTATTTTCTTCTGCAGGCTGTGTGGGCTGGCTGGGGCCATGCATCCGAGAACCCTAAACTACCAGAGCTTCTCCACAAAAATGGGATTGCTTTCATGGGTGAGGATATACTCTTCTGATCTGATGTCTGGTCCCTGTTTTAAGATGGGGAAGTTTAGGGGGAGAAAATCCTGAGTCTGAAAGAGAGCCCTGAGGGATGGTTTACAAGTGCAAGGTGAATTATATGTTCTTTACGGTAGTCAGAGCAACACACTGTGCTGTCTAATGGTGTACTCTGTTACCAGTCACTGAGGCTAATGAAAACAGATAAGGTTTGGACATGTGCTGGGAATTAGTTCTTGTATGGGAGAACTGGCAAGTTCTCCAACACACCTTTGACTATTGTGGATCCAAAATCAGAAAAGATTCCTGTTAAAGCAGGTTGTTTCACAAGCTGAGTGTCCCTGTTGTCATTTTGAAGAGGGTGTTTGTAGTTAGGGTTTCTGGAAAGGGTGGAGTTTTCCATGAACAGTCCAGGAAGTTTGTGATTTGGTTAGCAGTGTATTAACTAAGTGCTGGAGATGTTTGATGTGGTAAACCTCATCCCCAAACCACAGGATTCTGCATGTTAAATGAAGTTTTGGACAAGTGTGATGTTTAAAACTAAAGATAGGCATGAAACCTAGATTAGACTTCTGGATGTTTGACTAATGGCTACTGTCTCTTGTGTTTCTCATGTGTTGTTTTTGCTCTTTGCAGGTCCTCCAAGCCAAGCAATGTGGGCCTTAGGTGATAAAATTGCTTCTTCGATAGTGGCACAGACTGCTGGAATTCCAACTCTTCCTTGGAGTGGCAGTGGTAAGAAGGAAACTGCCATGTGTTTATCAGGATCATTCTAGTAGTTTTTCTTCCTCACGTCTAATCTTTAAGAAGTGTCTCTGCACAAATAGGTGCTCCAAGGGATGTTCCATCTGTTCAGAATTTCACACCTGTATTTGAGGCTTAGCTACTGTGATACGTATGGGTATGCCAGGCAGAATTTATGCATTGTGTAATGGGCTATAGGTCTAACAGAACAGCTGTACTGTCTGGCATTTCTGCAGTCTTCTAGCATGGAGCGTGTAGTTTTGGAGCACATGGCCAATACTCTGCTTCCATGGAAGCAGTATGCAGTTTGAAAAGGCTGTAAATGACAGCAGAATTGCACAGGGGAAATGAAAGAGGGTATCACTTGTTGCATCTGCTCCCCAGGAAGCAGAAATATCTCTTTGCATTCTGCACTCTCTCCCTTTTAAATGCTTCCAGACCAGTTCCTTGTGGAACTGGTTTCTTTCTGCTGTGACTGTGTTTGACTGCTGTTTATTTCACTCATGTCTGCTGTGTGAGTTCTCACGACCTAAGAAGATGCTGCTTTTATTTCAGGTCTTCGAGTGGACTGGCAGGAGAATGATCTGCAGAAGCGTATCCTCAACGTTCCTCAGGAGCTGTATGAAAAAGGCTATGTGAAAGATGCAGATGATGGACTGCGGGTGGGTGGCTGCTGTTCTGGAGGTATTTGAGGTCTTGCTGCAGACAGCTAGAGGTTTGATGTATTTGTAATGGGAGGACGAACTAGAACTAGGCTGTCAGCCTCACAGAGCTGAGTCTTGGAATCTGGGAAGTGATCCTTCACATGGACCCAGCCTGCAGAATGAGGTGGGAATGAGGAGAGAGACAAGATATATGGAACCAGAGTTTTATTTCACTAAAGACTCTCTTCTGGTTTTTGGGTAATGTAGGAAGGAGGTGTTTTTAATAACGACCCATGACCTCATACTTGATCTTATCTTTTGCTGAGTTTCTCTTTGAGGAAGATTTCTGGAATAAGGAATATTCCTGGCACAATGCAGGGTTTGGGAGTTTTCCTTTGTGAAGAAAGGGAGTGGGATACATGATCTTTGTGTTACCCAGTGCAACGACTTCCTGTATTTTACAAAAGCTTTTCTGTGAGTTAGTGAATTTAATGACAGAAGATTTTGTGATCGCTTTGAGAAGCAAGAGTCACAAAAGCACTGCTCCTTTTTCCAACTTCAGGCATCCTCTCAAACTGGGATATTTGGTTTCTATCCCAGTCATGTCTTGGTTACTGAATAGTCAGGCATAGAAGCTTGGACACAAATCAAGAGGAAAATAAAGATCTTTTCAACCATTTTGTACTTACCCATGTTTTTCTGCCCATCTTGGTCAGGCTGCTGAGGAGGTTGGCTACCCTGTCATGATCAAGGCTTCTGAAGGAGGAGGAGGAAAAGGAATTAGGAAGGTTAACAACGCAGATGACTTCCCCAACCTATTCAGACAGGTAACTTTTCCTGTTGATTTGTGCTGTCTTGTTCTGAATGCTCAGGTTGGGTGATTCTGAGACCTATGTATCAGAAACGTTAAATAGCTGAAGAAGACTGCATTATGTGTCCAGAGCATGTTTAGCTACTTTGAATCATGAGTTCATGCTTTCTTTGCTCTGTATGCTGGCAGGATTTCACTCTATCTGCATATCCAATACAGTTGTCAAATGCCCAGACTTCACTGGAGATGCTAAATAAATCCAAGTAATGGAGGGCATGAGCAGTGTAACTCTAAAGTGTTGAGGGACACAAACCTTCTTTAGCTTGTGAGTTACTTAGGAAAGCAGAAAGGAAAGGAAATGGTACTGCAATTGTATACGAGTGAACAAAGTGTATTCTCAGCCTTAGGTGGCCCAGGGGATGCACTGTGGATGTTCCTTGCTTAAAAAATCAATTGGGATGATTGTGACTAAGGTGCTTATCAGAAATGGTCATTGCATTTGTGTTGTCTCTGTTGTAGGTTCAAGCTGAAGTCCCAGGCTCTCCTATCTTTGTGATGAGACTGGCCAAGCAGTCCCGGCACCTGGAGGTGCAGATCCTGGCAGATCAGTATGGCAATGCTATCTCCCTCTTTGGCCGGGATTGCTCTGTGCAGCGCAGGCACCAGAAGATTATTGAGGAAGCACCTGCTTCTATTGCAACTTCGGTGGTGTTTGAGCACATGGAACAGGTGAGCGGGGCTCTGCAGGTTCTCTGCCTTGTGGGACTCCAGAAACAGGCAGGACTTAGGGTTTTTTTTGGCATCATCAGGAGTTTTGCACTCCTGAATCTTTTAAAGGAGCAATATAGGGTTGTGTGTCCCACGCTGGTTAGCGTGGGCTCAAGTTCCCAATGGGACTCACATTCCAATACTGACTGAGTCCACCATGAAATAATATGACAATAATTTAATACCACGTAATATGACAAAAAACATCTAAACTGCACTTCTCTCCTCTTTTTGGGGTACATGCATTTTAAAGGCTGCTCCACAGCTGTCATATTAAAAGCAACCTGTAAGAGTTACATGAATTGTTTGATGCTGAATAATAAATATTTGCTTAAACTCTGGCTTCTGTAACTTGTAAATCAAAGCTCATGTGCCCCGTGCTTTTCTCTGAGCAGTTTTTAGGCCTGTTACAAGCTTTTGGGTGTTTTGGAATGCCAACCAAAAAGTCTGAAGTAGGAGGAATGGAGCCCAGTAACTGAGCGCAGGGCCTGGAAATCAAATACTTCTTTTCCTATATCCTAGTGTGCAGTGAAGCTTGCCAAAATGGTGGGATACGTGAGTGCTGGCACTGTGGAATACCTGTACAGCCAGGATGGCAGCTTCTACTTTCTGGAGTTGAATCCCCGCCTGCAAGTGGAGCACCCCTGCACAGAGATGGTGGCTGATGTCAATCTGCCTGCAGCACAGCTCCAGGTGAGTCAAGTGCCCAGGTCTTGGCTTCTGGAGGCTTTCAGAAGTACTCAAACTGTATGAAGAGGCCCAAGCATGAAAAACCTGTTTTGCTGAAGGCTTAATAAAACAGGGGGGTGGATTGTTGTCTGAGTCAGAGCTCTGTGTTAAAACCAGATCACATACTCACACTCAGATGAATAGATTGTGGTACTGATAGAGGAGAGAATATAAAGCCAAATGTTAGAGAGCTCTCGTAAATATGACCTATATCTGCATGTGTGGATAGGTGATATGTGGCGTGTCCACATTTCCTCCTCTAAACACCCAATGATTCAAAGGCCTATTTTGGTCCTCCTGTACAGAACACCCAGCAGTTCAAAGGCCCATTCTGGTACTCTCAGCTTGGGATTGATCTTTTATGGCTGGAGCAAAGCTTTGTTCAGTATTCCAACGTATATATATGCATGTATGTATCTATCTATATGTATATGCATCCATTCTATTACAACTGTTTCACTAAGTTATGGCCTTGCTGTTGGGCTCTTTCTGATTTGGAAAGCAAAGAGAGGTTATTTTCTAGTTGTTTCTCCTGGACTGCTTCAGGAAAAAGGAGTGTGAAGACAAGCAATAATAGAGGAGTAAATAGAGGTAGGAAAACTGGTTTAAGGAGATGTTGTGTGTAAGAAAACTTGTCTCAACAGTCTTTAACCAAGACTTGTAGGTCAAGGGAGATGATCCTGCTCCTCTGCTCTGCTGTTGTGAGATTCCACTTGCAGCACTGTGTGTAATTCTGGTGTCCTCAACATAAAAGGGACACAGAGCTGTTGGAACAAGTCCAGAGGAGGGCCATGAGGATGATCGGGGACTGGAGCACCTCCCCTATGGAGGCAGGCTGAGAAAGTTGGGCCTGTTCAGCCTGGAGAAGAGAAGGCTGCATGGAGAGGCTGTTCATCAGGGACTGTGGTGACAGGACAAGGGGTGATGGGTTCAAACTGAAACAGGGGAAGTTCAGGTTAGGTATAAGGAAGAGGTGAGGGAGGTAAGGTGCTGGAACAGGTTGCTCAAGGGAGTTGTGAATGCTCCATCCCTGGCAGTGTTCAAGGCCAGTTTGGACAGAGCCTTGGTTTAGCGTGAGGCGTCCTTGTCCATAGCAGAGGGGGTTGGAAGTGGATTATCTTAAGGCCCTTTCCAACCCGAATCATTCCATGATTCTATGACTAGTTCAACTTCAAGCGCTGAAATTATTTTGTGAAACAAAAGTTGACAATTAGGAGCCTTCTGTCTCATGAGGACCTTTATATAACAGGCCTTATGTGTGCCCATCCTCAGCTGAGCCAGCACTGGCCAGCTTTCTCTGGAGCCTTTTAATCACTCAATGGAAAATACTGGCTGAAGGGCTTACGATGGATATTACACTGAGCCCAGCTGTCCTGAGAAGTATGAATGTTCCAAGACGTGTCAATGGAGAAGGCTCACATCAGAAAACAGCCATGTGTGTGTATCTGCTCCTGCAGAGAGTTGGTGAAGTTAATTCCTCAAGGAATAAGCACTCTTAGCTAGGAGGAAAACTTACTTAGTGGTGCTTTATTATTTGCATAATCATAATCACTATTATTACATGTATATTTATATATTTCTATTATATTTTTCCTTAGATTGCCATGGGGATTCCCCTCCACAGGATCAAGGATATCCGAATGATGTATGGTGTTTCTCCATGGGGAGATGCATCTATTGACTTTGAGAACTCAGCCCATGTCCCCTGTCCCCGGGGCCATGTCATCGCTGCACGTATCACCAGTGAGAATCCTGATGAGGTGAGTGCTTTAAACTCGTAGTTACTGATCACACACTGAGAACTGGGGCCTTACACCAAGGTTCAATCCCTGCTGCTGCTCCTTGCTGAACATTTTGGCAGCAAATAGATTCTTCCTTTAGCTCATGTAGCTGATGATTCTGTTTAAACACAGCCTGAACTTGTTTGTGTATATGTGATATTGCAGCACAAAAGTGCTCTGGCTTTCAGAACTCTGATTACTTCCCTAATTCTGGCTTATTTACTTTTTCTTTAGGGTGTATAGCAATGTCTGTCTGTCTTTACAGGGATTTAAGCCCAGTTCTGGAACAGTTCAGGAACTGAACTTCCGCAGCAATAAGAATGTCTGGGGCTATTTCAGTGTTGCTGCTGCAGGAGGGCTGCATGAGTTTGCTGATTCTCAGTTTGGTCACTGCTTCTCTTGGGGAGAAAACCGGGAAGAGGCCATCTCGTAAGTAGTCAGAAAAGTGGGAGAACCTTGGTAGTTGCTTGGTTTTGTCCTCTTTGATCC
Source organism: Melopsittacus undulatus (assembly GCF_012275295.1). Lineage (NCBI taxonomy): Eukaryota > Metazoa > Chordata > Aves > Psittaciformes > Psittaculidae > Melopsittacus > Melopsittacus undulatus. Next base: position 6,706,298 of record NC_047539.1, on the reverse strand, counting down.
AAAGTGCCATGGAAAAACAAGACTGCTTCCTTACTTGTAGGAGTTTGAAGTTTCCCTCTCTTCACCTTGTTTCCCACAGCATGCTCAGGCTTCTCGTCCTGTCTTGATTCGCAGTTCCACTGTGTTGCACCTACATTTCTACACTTTTTTGCTTAGTTTATGTTCTATCTTTCTGTTTCATTCCTGCCTCGTGTGCCTGCTGCTGGTTATGGTGCAGCCACTGTTGTGTTGAAGTCTTTCCTAGAAGGCATTTGGGTGGAAGGCTTCTAACAGGGCAAACACTGATAACTTGTTAGGCCAGTGTCTTATAAATGTTCATAAGTCACTGAGCCTCCTTTTGTTGTGTGGAATGAGGAAGCATCCAGTCACAAGACAGGACTATCTGACCTGTCATCCAGGCTCCTTTTGCATCCATAGCCTTTCCTCTCTTCCATTCTTTGTGGGATGGAGACCACATCTGTCTTATCTACGCTCCTAACATGTGGTAAATGCCTATGCGGTAACAGTGGGAACGCCTGATTTATAGCTTGGCTGGCTGAGCTGTTCTTGCTCCTACCTGCACCAGATTGAAGGAAATTAACACTCCTTCATTCCCAAGCTTTTTAGAGGGAATCTTGGTCCTGTGCACATGTTCTTCTGCTGTTACCTTCAGGCTGTTCTTTCCCAGCAGCTCCTAGGGTGAAACTACCTGAAGTTAACCAGTTTGCACATTGTTGCTGTTAGTATGGGGTAGATAATAGGTTTTCTTCTCTCTTTCAGAAACATGGTAGTGGCTTTGAAGGAGCTGTCCATCCGAGGGGATTTCCGAACCACTGTGGAGTACTTGATTAAACTCCTGGAGACGGAAAGCTTCCAGCAGAACCGCATTGACACGGGCTGGTTGGATCGGCTTATTGCTGAGAAAGTTCAGGTGCAGCTGCTTCCTTTACAGACTGCAAATTGGAGTGAGAATGGAAAGGGGATGTGAGGTCAAGCTTGGTGCATGCTGGTTGCAAGAGAATAAGGATTTAGGAGTGATTGATTTAATCTTATTGCTTTATAAATTAATATTTTCATTGTCCTCAGTTCTTATTTATAAGAAACCATCATGAGATAGATCAGAAAAGCATCTTAGTGTACATGGGAATTAAAGCTGGTATTTTGTTTTGCAGTTTGGAACCAATTTAGTGGACATCTAGGTGGAGCCTCAAGGTGTGATCCAGGAATTAAGAAGTGTGGTTTTCTTTGAAGGAGTTACAAATGTAGTTCCTTCTGTTTGTATTTGCATGAATTCCTCATCAATTAAGAGAAGTTGGCCGTGAACCAGAAGTAAAGCTGAGATTTGTTGTTTCTGCAAGGGGTTGTCCAGAATGGACTGAAGCTAAGGGAGGTGGAATGGTGTTGTGTATTCTTCCTTTCTAGGCTGAAAGGCCTGATACCATGCTGGGAGTGGTGTGTGGAGCTCTGCACGTGGCTGATGTGAGCTTCCGAAACAGCGTCTCCAACTTCCTGCACTCTCTAGAAAGGTAAAATTGCTGAGAAGCCAACAGTCATGAGCTGTGATTTACAAGTTTGATTCAGGTCCAGTCCCGAAATACACAGAGCTTGTTGTCTGCTGACTGTTCTCTGGCAGACTCCTCCTAAGAAGAGGTGGTTTAAAAGCTTGCTCCCATCTTTCTGCTAGTGTTTTCCAAACTCTTGCATGCATCCTTGAACCTGCTTGGGCCCCTGGTAGCAGTTTGATGGCTTCTAAAAGACCAGTTTTGTTTCATACTTCACTTTCAAGGGGCCAAGTCCTGCCTGCTCATACACTGCTGAACACTGTAGATGTGGAACTCATCTACGAAGGACGGAAGTATGTGCTGAAGGTATGATGCACAGTGTGGTTACCCATCCTCTTGTCTCTTTTACTTGGAAATGCCTGTGCTGTTCTTGCTTAATCTTTGTAATGTATAATTACTGGAACTGGAATTACTCTGTGCGGAGTTCATTTTCTCTGTTGTAGTGGGGTTAGGCAATCAGTCCAATCTCCCTTATAATGATATCCCATCATGTCTCTCCGTTGCAATATCTCTGTAAGTGTTAGTCTTTCAAGGTCAAGAAATGCTCTGCATAGGGTGAAGAAAACTTTGTTACTGGCAAAGTATACTGCCTGTTGGTTCACCAGAACTTTTGACTGATGTCTCTGAACACATAGATCTGCTCTGTTGGTGTTTGAACCCACTTTCATCAGCATGACCAGAATCTGTAGCATTTTTTCCTTCTAGTGGTGCTTTTTCTTTGCTATGTGCAAAAAGACCATGTTAGAAACACTGTTGAGAGGTTTCAAAACCAAGTGTACAAGGGTTAGGAAATCCTGCACTGAAGATTGCCTGTGCAATCTCAATGAGCTTACTTGGGCAAATTTATTATGGTGCAGCTTTTAATGACGTGGCCGTACACTGCTTTTTGCAGCTGTAAATATTCTGCACCTCCATGGTTGTATTTTGGCACTCCTTTGGTGAGAGGCACTGAACAGCCCTAAAGGGTGTTCTAAGCATTTACTCAGCTTCAAGCAGGAGCTCTGTGGCAGAGGCTGTGACAGGATGCCTTTCTCCAGGGAGAGCTTTAGCTGCTTTCTCCATAAGACTGTCTCTTTTTTGTTGCTTCTCTTGTTCATTAGGCAATATTAGTATATGACAGTGCTTTGTGTGTAGATCAGGGTGAAGAAATGGTGTATGATTCAGTCCTGTACTATTAATGCATAGGTGTGAAAGGATTTAATCAAGATTAATGGACAGCATTAGTTCAGGCATCTCTCAACTGCTAAATGCTTGGCCTTGTGATCCTAAATTCTTCTGCTTTTCCCACCTAACATGAGAACAAGTGGCTCTGTTGCCCTTCAGTTCCCACTGTTGGAGTGCTGGAAAACTGTCTGTTGTGGCAACCAAGGCACTATAAATGCTGGGTTCATTTCATGGGCTCCATACTGTTCTTGCGGACCTGCAGGTGACCCGACAGTCTCCCAATTCCTATGTGGTGATCATGAACAGCTCCTGTGTGGAGGTGGACGTGCACCGGCTGAGTGATGGAGGACTGCTCCTGTCTTATGATGGCAGCAGCTATACTACCTACATGAAAGAAGAAGTGGACAGGTAGCAACCTGCAAAGATCACTGTTTAATTTGCATACAAGCCAGAATTAGGTATATTTGTAACTTTACACATCAGTTGGGAATGGAATGCTCTGCTAGGAAGAGGCTACTGGGTGTAGCATGGATGAGCTTAAAAGGAGAAGTTGCTTTCACCTGAAGAGCAGATCTTGGCTACTGTTAGAGCAAAGATCTGGATGTGTGTGGAGTCCATGTTCTCCTGCTGGTTCTTTGAAAGTGCCCTTTTGGATTATAAAAAACCCAAACAAAAGCCAGAATATGAAAATCTTTAAAATCCTTGAAACCCCACAAGTGCCTCAGAAACAGACCCAAGATTTGCTGTTCCAGGGCATTCCCTCAAAACTCCCTGCAGGGATCATAACCATAAGGTCCCTAAATCTCCTGTCTTCTGGAACATGAACCAGTGCCCCCTCTGCTGCCTTCTTTTCTGTGACAAATGCAACGAATCTGGTCAGGAATACAAGGAGAATTTGGGCAGCTCCTGCTCTCGTAGGCTTTGTGCTGGACACAAGATGATTTTGCATGGGTAGTTTGGTGCATGTGATGAGTGTTAATGTGTAGCAAGTGTCATCTGCAATAACACCAGGCTTTGTTTATATGAAGTCTGGAACTTCCTTGGTTCTGGTTCTGGCAATGGATGTTTTGTGGAGAAGCAGCACAAAAGTGGCACACAACCAACCTTGCTAAGGGCTGTTGTGTCTGGTTTCTGATCCTTGGCTTCCATAGTCTTAGTTTGATACAGTTAACGTGAACTTTCAGATGCAGGGCTGGGCCTTCCAGCTCAAAGAGCTGGTTGAGGGGGTGTTCTTCAGGGAAAGAGAGAAAGAATTTTCCCCTTTGCATGTTTTCCCCAAGAAATTCTGTTGCAGTGATTTATCCCGTTCTTTCCCAGGTATCGCATCACTATAGGGAACAAGACCTGTGTGTTTGAAAAGGAGAATGATCCCTCCATTCTGCGCTCCCCTTCTGCTGGGAAGCTTATCCAGTACGTGGTGGAGGATGGGGGCCACGTGTTTGCTGGCCAGTGCTTTGCAGAAATAGAGGTAAAAGAGTCTCAGAGAACTGACTTGACTGCAGATGCTGAGTCTGCCCAGGCAAAAGCTGGTGTGGGGGGTGAGAAGTTGAATGTTTTCAAGCTGGGAACTGAGCACAAGGGATAAGTCACAGTATTTCCTTCCTAGATGTTGTCTGAGCTAACACAGGAATCAGCGGTGACAGTTGACAGGGTGGGGAAGAAATTAAGAGCTTAACAGCTGAAATGGGAGTGTTGATGCCTGTATTTCAAGTGATAAGCAAAATTTCTGTCAGATAACCATAACCATGATTATGCTCTTGCTGTGACACCAAGGTAGAGTGGTGTCCATGTGTTCTGTGTTTTCCAGCTGTGGTAAAGAAGGCTGTGTGTAGACTACTGTTTAGCAGTGACACAGACGCAGAAACAGTCACATTATAAGATTAAGTAGCAAATTGAGAGTTCTCTGATTACCTGTTTATTTATCAGGTTGATCTGATGAGTTAATCAGTGTCACTCCTCCCTTCTCCCTTGGAAGTTCCTTAACTCTTGGAGAAGAGGAGGTTGAACAATTTCTGCATCACTGTGAGGAAAGCAGGAGAGATTGTGTAGGAGTGAATGGCTCAAACAGATTTGAGGGAGGGGAGGGTGTGTGTTGACAGAGGGGCAATTAAACCCCTTGAGGACAATGTGTAGGAGAAAAATATCAAGCCAGAGATCCAGATATTTTCTGTAAGTGTTTTTACACTGCAACAGAGCTGTGGCTAAGAAGGAACCACCTACTCAGTTCCTGTGCTCCCAGTTGTGTTGTGTAGTATACCAATGGTAAAACTAAGCCATCTCCCCTCATACCCAGCCCTTCTGCACTGCAGGCAAAGAGCTTTCATGTTGATGTGAGGAAGAATCTCTGCGAAGAGCAGTCCGAGACCTGTGACCTCTAGAAAGCAATCCTGGTTCTCTCTGCTAGAAGTGAATGTGTTGCTGTAGCCTTTGCAAGTGGCTCACTGACCTCCAGCCCTTAGAGCGCAGTGAACTCTATTGCCACAGTAAATTGTATCTGCTTTTTTCATCGTGTTGAATATGGGACCTTCATGAGTACCTATTGGTCTAGGCAGTGTGGAACAGATGACATTCCTGCTGCGCTAGTTTGTGGCCAGTTATTCCATTCTACCGTTCACTTCATTGTCTGGGGTTTCATTCCCAGTGCTTGTGTTTTTAAGCCTTTGGAAAAGTCTGAACCCAAAAGGTACTCATGGAGCTTTGCCTGTGGTAGGATACTGGCTGCTGGCTCACAGAACTAGAACCACTGGGGGAACGTGGCAGCTGAGTGGGTAACGTGTTTCCCTTGCTACAGGTAATGAAAATGGTGATGACACTAACAGCAGGAGAATCAGGCTGCATCCATTATGTCAAACGCCCAGGAGCCGTCTTGGATCCAGGCTGTGTGATTGCCAAGCTCCAGCTGGATGATCCTAGCAGGGTTCAGCAGGTGAGAAGTTGCAGGAAGCACAGATGTTTGTTGTGATTTTAATAGGGGAGTGATGTTGAGAGTGGTACAAGATGGTCCTGTGTAAGAAACCAATTTCAGATGTGTGCAATGTACTGGAATTGTCACTTTACCACTCCTTTGTCTCAGATGAGGACTAGGACTCAGATTATTGTCTCTTCCTTTGATTCAGGGTAAAGTTACGTATATTCTTGTTCCCTTCTTACTTCAGTAGTAGTGTTAGCCTATTTTGTGTGTACACAACATGGAACTGTTGGAGATCCAGCTCATAACCTTTCTGTCTCTCAACCAAGTGCGTTTTTCACACTGGAAATTCTTCCAAGTTCAATCTGAGTCTCCAGTTGATGGTAAACTAGATGTTACCACCATGGATGATGCCATGCAGGTGACAAACTGTGCCGTTCATTGTGTTTCCAGGCAGAACTGCACACAGGTACCTTGCCACAGATCCAGAGCACAGCGCTTCGAGGTGAGAAACTCCATCGCATCTTCCATTATGTCCTGGATAACCTGGTCAATGTGATGAATGGATACTGCCTGCCAGAGCCCTACTTCAGCAGCAAGGTATCCATTGGTTCTTTATCAGTCCAGGGTTAGGCTGGGCAGTTTGCATGTTCAGCCAGTACTACCCTGCTAGTGCCAGCTCAATTCAGTTTTCTTTCTTAGACTTCCTCCCAGTCAATCTCACCAGAAAGTAAGATAGGAGAATTCCATTGATGATACCCAAAACAAAGACAAGGAGTTGAGCTTGTCACTGCAGCCTTGTAGATGGGGTAGAAGTCCTAGAGGGAGGAGGTAGGAAGGTGGACAAATCTGAGTCAGCTCTTGGTTTAAGATAGCACAGTAGCTCTGTCATCTATCCCAGCTGTCTCTCTCAATTCCTGGATTAGCTGTGTGATAAAACAGTATTGAAGATGACCTCAACAAAAAGCCTTTTCTCCCTTTTTGCTGCTTATTCTTTTCTTCATGCTTGTCTTTACACTGAGTTGTCTCTCTCCAGGTGAAGGGCTGGGTTGAACGACTAATGAAGACACTGAGAGATCCATCTTTACCTCTGCTGGAGCTTCAGGACATCATGACCAGTGTTTCTGGACGGATTCCACCCAATGTAGAGAAGTCCATCAAGAAGGAGATGGCCCAATATGCCAGCAACATCACATCAGTCCTTTGCCAGTTTCCCAGCCAACAGGTGATGAAACCACACTTTATAGGGGAACAAAAATTGTTTTGTGTTGGGGCAAGGAGAGAGGGAGGGAAAGCTCCTTTAAATTATCTGGAGGTTACTTGGACCTGAAGGATGCATTTCGACATGGGATCTACCTGTATCACTTGAGCTTGCCTGCTTTGCCTGTACAGAAGGATGTGTGTTCCCTGCTCAGTGTAGCTTTAAACAGGCAGTTTGGCAGCAGTTTAATCCTATCAGTGGCCTTGTGGGCATTTACCTATTTGCTTTTCGCCTGGTGCGTGTGCTGCAGTGCAATATGTAGTGTCAACCTTAAAAAAGAGTGATTGCAACTAAGGGAGGCCTCATTACGTAATGAGGTGTTGGAAGATGATTTCTCCAGTATATGATATTGTGCATTGATTTTTGTGTCACTGTCAGGTCACTAACTTCCTTAGCACTTTATAACGCTTCGGTCTTTGCTGGAGCTCTGGTCTGTTTGGAAGAGCTCAGTTTCTCTGCTGGTTGTTCAGCCAGATTGTCCCACCAGGGCAGGGACTCTGATGTGATTTGATGGCTCTCTTTCAGATTGCCAATATCCTGGACAGCCATGCAGCCACCTTGAACCGCAAATCGGAGCGTGAGGTCTTCTTCATGAACACTCAGAGCATTGTGCAGCTGGTACAGAGGTGAGTCTTTTTCAGGGCTGCTCCCTAACTGCTGGGTGGTTGGTTGGGGTGTTCTGCTGCTGCTTGAAAGACCTGAGCCTGCTCATCTGTATTCACATGGTTTGATTATGCTCAGAGTCTAAATCACAAGCAGTAAGCCTGCACACTTCCCTCAGGTCCACAGTGCGGAGGATGTGTGTGGCTCCTGGCTGCCTGTGGAATACACACAGGCACATCCTTCCTTTTTTCCCTTTGCCATATGAAAGATTTAACTTCTGTCCTGACACTGATCATGTCTTTGCCATTTCACTAAACTGCTGGTGTGTATTACACCTTCCAATGTATAGAGTTTTCAGTATTTGTAGAAGAAAAAGGACATTTGGTTGCAAAGCATGAGCCTTGCTTCCCACGGTATTAATGGCAGGAATTAGGGATTCACATAACAATTGGGGTTTTCAGGTATGCTGCTTTCTGTAAGCCAACAGGTTTGTTCTGCCACTCCTGGTGAGTGTTATTTACTTGTGGATCGTAGGAGCTGTGCTTGACCAGTCTCAGTGAGTGCTAGGTTTCACTTACTTGTTTCTGCAGGTACCGGAGTGGCATTCGAGGTCACATGAAAGCAGTGGTGATGGATCTGCTCCGTCAGTATCTGAAGGTGGAGACGCAGTTTCAGCATGGTGAGTCTCTAAGAACATCAAGGATTTGACTTCTGAAAGAACCACACTTGGTCCCAGAAGGTCCACATGGACGCCCTTCAATAAAGACTAACTTTGTGGTCAGGGTTAGGGTTCCACATGTAGAAGCTTCATATTAGAAGCTTGATTTATTTCCTGATTCCTGAGCATCTGTAGCAAAACCGGAGTTGGAAAAAACTGTTTAAATTCACCACCCTGTTTAGCTCTCTCTTAACTGTTTATTAAATTCTATGGGAAGAAAATCAAGTGCTGTAAAAGAACCCCTAAAAGATCACTGAGTTGTTTGCACCTGCAGTAAAACACCAGGAAGCTGCTTGCTGTTCCCAAGAACAAACCTCAGCCTGAAGCACAATCGAACTAAATGCGCTGCACTGCTTCAGGCAGGCACAAGAGGGCAGTGGAGCACTAGGTGATTTTGAGGCTCCAGCTCTTACAGGTAGTTCAGATTCTGCTCTTCTTTTGTCCTGCTCCATTACCTGCACCATCCTAATGGTACCGCAGCTTCATTTCCACTTCAATTTGCTGGTAGTGGAGGATGGTGCAAGTCTTTTTGCTGTTATTTTATTTTGGTTGTCACTGGAATGAAAGAGTGAGCTCACCATCCCTCCCTTTAGAATTGCTCACAAAGGAGGTATTTGGTGTTGGAACTGTTTTAACAAGAGTAGGATGTTTAAATTACAGTTTGCAGTTGAGGGCTGGTGGAAGGAATGCTTTATTCTCAGAGTTGTGTGGACCATGCAAAGCAGATTCTCAAAACATGTATGGAGAAAGACAAAGACACATCTTGTAACGTGTATTCCTTAACACAGGGGTGTGAAGACTGGGAAAAATGTGCCTTTCTGATTGCAGGTCACTATGACAAGTGTGTCTTCACGCTTCGGGAAGAGAATAAAAGTGATATGAATGCTGTGTTGAACTACATCTTCTCACATGCTCAGGTCACCAAGAAGAACCTGCTTGTTACAATGCTCATTGTAAGTTGCCTGTTGGTGCTCTAGAAATTTGCTGCTTCTTGTAGTTGTGTGTTTGATGCTTTGAAAGGTACTGAATTGACAGCTCTGTTTCTCAAAGATGGAGGCTTCTGACTACAGAAGCAGTGGCAGCAGAGGGGGGTTTCTTCTTGTGTTCTTGGGGCATGTAAGCCATGTGTTAGAGGAGACCCGGGACTCACTGTCTGGCTCAGTGTCTGTGCACCTTCTGGTTCATGACTATCCTGCAATAGTTGCCTATGAGAGGCAAGTGATTTGTGAGCATCTGTGGAGAGATAAGGATGCAGACTTCACTCTTACACTGGGAGAATGCTAGAGGGCTATGACTTGGTTTAGTTCGCTTCTTCATCCCCAGAGGCCTCAGAGAGGTCCTGTCTTTATATAGCTCATGGTACTCAAACTGGAGTTGCTTGGAACGCAAAGCAGTATGCTGCCAGCACGAAAAGCAGATGTTGTAATAGCAACATTTTTATGGTCCTTCTTTACTAATGAGGGTGATACCCTGGTAGGGAATAGCATGAGCCAGCCCATATGGATGCTGCTGAGGAGTTTTATTGAGCTATAGTTTAGTCTTAGGGGTTGATGGTGACTTTCTTGGCTTCTTCCTGGTTATGGTCTCAGCCTGATCTCAGACTTGCAGTGGTGCTTTTGGACCAGTATACGCTGGTCTGCATGGTGGAATCCAACTCACTTTCTCAGCACAAAGCTGATCTCTTCACATCAGGCCTCTGACCCTTGGTATGGTGTCCAGGGGGCTTGTGAAAGGATGGGGAATGTCCTAGGGTCAGAATTCCTCTTGGACATGCATAGATTCCACCCTAGAAACACAAATGAACCCTCATGCCAGCACCCACCATCACCTTTGCTGCTTCTTCGGGCTTGTTACTCTATGAAAACTCTCAGTTTCATCTACTTCAGTCCCACTCATGGGTAAAACTCCCAGTAAATGACATTCCCAGGAAAAATAATTAAAACCCAGTTGAGTCCTGTCTCCTTTATTTCATATTTCATAAAAAGCTTCAAGAGCTGCTTGTCCCACAAAACGCTTTGAAGCAGGATGAATGCCCCCTTCCTCAAGGCAGGCTGAATTTAGCTGTGACAGACTACAGCTAGGTATCCTGCTTTGTAAGAGGCTCATTTCAATACTATCTCCCTTTTCTCCACGCTCCTTTTCTGTTCCATTTTACAAGCACAATATGGGCTGGTACTGCCAAAAATCTGCCCAGAGTAGCCATGCCCAAAATAGCTCTCAGAAGCAGGAACAGAGTCATCCTTGTGCTAGGCTGAGGCTGGGTTTCTTCAATTCCAGTCTGCGAGGTAGAAGGACCGGTTCTTTCTTTCTGCCTCTCCTTTCCCCCTCCTTGTGTTTTTTGTCCTCCTCTTTTCCTTTCTTTCCCTTTCTGCTGTGCTGTGTGATTGTAAGTAACACTTGCCTTAAGAATCTCATTATTTGAACACGGAGCCATATTTCCTCTGAGGATTCTGGAGTAGCTTTGAGCCGGGGCTGTTCATTTCTCAAGTAATCATGCTGGCGTGATGGAGAGAGAAAATGGCAGCTGTTCGCAGCTCAGGCCTTCAATTTGCTTCAGAGTCCAGTCACTCAAGTGTGTAATTACACGGGGGTGCCGGGGAGGCGTTAGGCCTTGTCAAAGAGCTGGTTTGAGGCTTTGCTGCTGCCTTTGCCAATCAGTGCAGGCAGAGCCAGCGCGGTGCCAGCTCCCTGCTTCAGTTTGCTCTTGGCATCCTGATTATTTCTCCCTGAAACATGACTGAAACTTTTCTCTGTCTGGTTTTTCACCTCCGGCCATGCCGTGTCTTAGAGGCAGAGCTGTGCTGTGTCTTCGTGTTGGTGTGTGCTGGGAAACAGGGAATGCGGAGAAACATCAAAGCCTTTTCCTTTTCCTTCCTCTGCAGCCATTCTGCCGACCACTGTCCATTACTTCCCAATTCCTGGCCTAGGAATTATTACTAGGAAGAAGCTGTTCCTTGTGAGGGTGCTGAGGCGCTGGCACAGGGTGCCCAGAGAAGCTGTGGCTGCCCCATCCCTGGCAGTGTTCAAGGCCAGGTTGGACACAGGGGCTTGGAGCAGCTGCTCCAGTGGAAGGTGTCTGTGCCCGTGGCAGGGGTTGGAACTGGATGGACTTTAAGGTCCCTTCCAACCCAAAGTGTTCTATGATGATTTTATGATTTCTACTTAAGTGAAGGTTGACATCCCAGTGTGCAAGAGCTGAAAACACACTGGAGGGATCCCCTGACACTTTTGGTGGGCTGTGGCATTTCGTTGCCAAGTTATTTCTGTGGGGTGGTGTAAGTCTGTCCTCCAATGGCAAATGTCATATCAAAATACCTTCATGCCTATCCTGTTATTGATGTATCCCTGGGAATCCATCAGTAACAAGGGGCTCTGAGGATGGTTTAGCAATTGTGTTCTTGTGCCATCCTTCACCTTTTTTAGCTACCACATTTAAAGCAGGATGGGAACTACTTCATCCTTCCTAGATGTGTTGAAACGTTTGCTGATCCAAGACTGGTTAGTAGGGGACAATGATCTAGTAAGAGATAGTAGCTGTTTACCTTTGGAATCACATGTAGCATGAGCTGTAATTTGTTAGTCAGTCTATAGGACTTGTATTATTTGTCTTTTGGGTTTTTAGTTTGTTTTCCCTGGCAGGCTTATCCGTGTAACCTGCTGCACAGAGGTTTCCCTTTTCCCCTTTCTACTTCTTGGATCTTCAAAGGGTCTTTTCTGGACTCTGTGTTTGACATCTCTTAAAGACGCCAGCACTCTTTCCTGTTGCAAATCCCAGTTTCATCTCTCATTTTCCTCCTGTGATTCATTTACCAAGAGAAAAACTGTTAAGTGCTGGCTAGAAGAAGCATATTAGAGGCTCCTAGAAGGTTTCCGGCTTTGGGAGTGAGAGGAAGAGGCTCCCAGGCCAGTGAGCCACAGTTGAGTCAAAGACTGTGGGATTATTCATGGGAATTAAGTTATGGTTTTAGTTAGCTTTTTGTAGCCTTATTAAAGGAATGACAGGATCTTCCATTTCAGTATTGCAGATGCTGTGTCAAATGTGTGGTTGGGGAGTTACAGGGTTTTGGGGGGTTCTGGGGTGTTTTTGAAGTGGACTTCAGGAGGTTCTCCTGCCAGATAAACGCCTTCTGTTTGATCACCTTTCATGGTGAAGCTCTGTTAATCCTTACGTGCAACAAAAGGTATTTCACTCCGATTAAATGCTCTTTGGGTTTTGCATTGCTGCTAGAGGGGAGTTCTGGTGCAAAACTGGAATTGGGTAATGGGAAATCATTTAACCCCAGTCTCTCTGACATGTCAGTATTTCTCATGTGTTTGCATGCCACAGCACATGCTGCAAATAAGAAAATGGGTGACAGTGCCAGTCCCTTCTTTCCTCTGTAGCTTTATTTATATGTGTAAAAGTATTGAGAGCCCAATACCTGTACCCTTGTCAGCACAGCATTGCAGAGTGATTGAGATGGTGACCTGCAGAGGTGATGCTGTCCAGCACGTGCGTGTGTAATTCAGGTTTCAGCTCCTCTGCAGGAGGACGGGAGATGGTTTTCCTCTGTTCTAAGCATTTTCAGTTCTCTTTATGTTTAGGACCAGCTCTGTGGCCGTGACCCCACCTTGACAGATGAGCTGATTAATATTCTGACAGAGCTGACCCAGCTCAGCAAGACGACCAACGCCAAAGTGGCCCTGCGAGCGCGGCAGGTAAGGGAGCGTGTTCAGAATCCAAGCTGATCCTGGCGAGAGCCAGGCTGTGCTGGTCGGATCAATAGGGACTGCTCCCGCTCGGAGCTCTCTCTTTTGCAAAGTCTATATCTCTTGATGTTTAGTTTGATTACTGTGCAAATGTGACGAGTAGATTACTGTGAGCAGCTTTAACAGTGAAATGAATTAACTGATGGTGAATCACTGTGACAGGCTAACACAGATTGCAGCGGATTCCCAACCACTGTAATATTTGAAGTACAGATTACATTCCTTTTGTCCCTCCTCATCCAAAAGGTTTTGTCTGGCTCAAGTAGGAGTTAGTTGAGAGTCACCTATGGTTTGTGTGACAGAGGAAGTCGAAATACATGGTTGCTCTGGTTCCTTCTGCCTGTATAATCTGTGAACCCAACTAGCTCAGGCTGCCTGGAATGTGGAGGCAGCTGTGCAGTGAACAGCCATGACATGAATCTGGGTTCATCAGCAGACTTACAACTGTGAATTGGTGTGCACAGAACACGGAGAGAAATCTACACAGGAGCTACATGTTCCTTGCAGCCACTAAGGAATTATTGCAAGGAATTATGTTGGTCTTTTGCAGGTTTCTTTTGGCTTTGAGTTGTGTTTTGTCAATCTCTTTTAATCTGAAAATAATTGGGAGAACTCTTGATATTGGTAGTTCCAACATTTTGGTACAGATAATAATCTAAATGCCAGATACCTACTTGGATATTATTGTGAGCTTCCTCTTTAGCAGTTAGTCTGTAGGCAGGAAGGGATGAGAGGGCACAATCGTTTCATGGTAATGCCATCCACTGCTCACACTCCACAATCCCTATCTCCATTCTGAAAGCAGGGAAGCTGACACTTTGAGGATCACTCCTTTTATTTCAGAGCTTGACTATTGAAAGTGAACGGGGCATTTGAAGCTGCTCAGTGACCTTATGTTTCCTTCAGGATTGTGTTTGTGTCCTTGAACCGTTCAGTTATTGAACCTCTCAGCAGCATGCTGGGGATGGTGCTGCTGTCCTTGTCTGTGTCTTTATGTTGCTCTTTCACTTCATTTTCCCCTGCAAGCTGCTTCCCCTTCCTATCTCTGCATCCTTCATGTTGGGCATTTAATACCTGGCACCAGTGTGTCCTGGTGCCTGTGCAGAGGCAGGCTGTGGTGCTGCTCCCTGCAGCTGCTGCCTGCCAGCTCTGCTTTCCAATTAACAGCCGGTCAGGCAATCCCCAGGACTGCAGCTCTGCAGTGCTAAATCACATGCACTGATGGAACTTGATTGAAGCTGTTCCTTTGCTCCATGGGGAATTGCCAATAATACAAACGGAGCAGATACACAAATGAGGCTGGGGAGGGGAGAGAGTTTGCAGCATCACCCAGGTGCCACAGAATTCACAGGAGAAACCAGCCGCCTCTGCTGGGATGGAGCAGGCTGGTGCTGCTCCGGAGGTAACAGCTGATGGCTCAGCATCACTCCTTCCACTGACATCCCCTGTGTGTGCTCTTCACCAGGTTCTCATTGCTTCCCACTTGCCCTCCTATGAGCTGCGTCACAACCAGGTGGAGTCCATCTTCCTGTCTGCTATTGACATGTACGGACACCAGTTCTGCATTGAGAACCTGCAGGTATCTACCAAATTTCTCTCATTGTTTCCCTGCTTTCTCCTCTTTGATCTCCATGTTTTGTATTAAATCTCACCTGTAGTACCAAGGTCCTTGTGGCTTTAAATTGTATTGTTCTGGTTTGTAGCTTCCCTCACATTTTTGTTTTCATCCCTATACTAATATCAGAATGATCCCATCACAGCCTACAACCTCCTCGAGGAGGGCAGCAGAGGGAGAGGTGCTGCTCTCTGTCTGGGGACCAGCAATAGGACACAAGGAAATCTGCATCAGGGAAAGTTCAGATTGGACATGAGGGAAAGATTCTTCACTGAGAGGGTGGTTGGTCCCTGGAACAGGATCCCCAGGGAAGCAGTCATGGTGCCAGGCCTGTCAGAGATCAGTGTCCAGATGATGCTCTTAATCATATAGGTTTAGTTTTAGGTAGCAGGAGCAGGGAGTTGGATTTGATTCTTCTGGGTCCCTTCCACCTTGAGATATTCCATGATTTAATAGAAAAAGGTCATAATCCTTGATGTACAACAGGAAAAGCACAGAAAGTAGAATTAGTCAGCCTTCATTTGGGATGTGTTTATTTGCCTGACCCTGTTTGCGAGACAGGCGATTCCCTCTTAATGCTCATGCCTAATGTGATCTCTTCTAGAAACTCATTTTGTCCGAGACATCCATCTTTGATGTGCTTCCCAACTTTTTCTACCACAGTAACCAGGTGGTAAGGATGGCAGCTTTGGAGGTAAGCCTATTGCCATTGAGAAAACCAAATATCATTAATTTTTCTTTGGTTTCTGTTATGGGGATTTTTTTTTGAGCACAAGATTAGGAGAGCTGCCAGTTACATGGAGCTGCCAGTTACTTGGAGCCTGGCATTTAACAGCATTAATATTAATAACTTGAATCTGGAACTTCATTCACTTACCTTCTTTGCTTTTAGAATCAGATGGTTGAAAGGGTTGAAAATGAAGCTGCTGTCAGAGAATGTGGTCAGCCTCTACCCTGTTGTTGGTTGCATCCTGCCAGACCAGCCTTCCTCAAAGGATAACTTTAAATTCTAGTGAATTAGGGTTCTATTTAGATATTTTTTGGGATATCTGTTTCAATTTGACTGTTTTTTAAGTCTCTGGTGTATTATTTGTCTCCTTTGTCTCTTCCTGCTTCCTTACCCCAGCTAAGCTGATGGTGTTTCTCTCTAACTAGGTGTACGTTCGAAGGGCTTATATTGCCTATGAGTTAAACAGCGTTCAGCATCGCCAGCTGAAGGACAACACTTGTGTGGTGGAGTTCCAGTTCATGCTGCCCACCTCCCACCCAAACAGGTCAGATCACGTCTGCAGGTGCCTTTGGAGCGGGAGGTTTAGGGAGGGGCCACATCCAATCTTAGCAAAGGAAGCTTGCAACAAAATTGGTGGAGAAAGGGAGAGTCCCAGTGCCTCAAATAAGCACAAACTACTTAAGATAAGCCCCTGTGTTACCCAGTGCCTTCTCCTCAGCTATTTCCAGCCTCAGGAGCTGTGGGGGGTAGGTTCTGCAGTTTGGATTCATTTATATACAATAGTTTTCATGTATTTTCTGAAGAAGTTCCACTTCTGTAGGAAGTTTCCTCTAGAAGTTCAGTTCTAGCTGAATCTGGAGCCTTCAAAAAGATACAATTCCAGGCAGAATAATCAGTTACTTGGAATTCCAATAAAGAACAGTCAAACATCCTCTGTCCCTTCTGCAGCACTCCCCTGCCAGCCCTTTGTATCTGTTTGGGATTGGCTCTACTTTCAAACCTGGCTTTACCGGATGAGGTGAAACCTTTTCTAGCATGTATTTTTCTTCTTTTGGAGCCCAAGATGCATGTGTGAATGGGTTGAAATGGAAGTGCTGGAGCTGACGTACTGTGGCTTTCAGCCGGTGTTTATCAGATGTATTTCTTACGTCTGCAACCAAAAGCATCAACTGTTGGCTGCTCCATCTTACAGAAGCAGGGTCGCATCTCCTACTGTGTGCTAAGATCATTTAGAAACCCCACCAAACACAAACCCCCAAACCCCTTGGTTATCAGAGCCCCTTCAGCACTGGCAGCTGAGTCAGTTCCCGTGTTCTTTCACTTGCAGCAGGAGCTCAGGGGGTGTTTTAGCCGCTGTTCTGTTTCTGGTGCAGTGAGACTCGGTGGCCGCCGGGTGCCACTGTTGGTCTGTGCTGGTTTGGCTGGAAGGCACCGGCGCTGTTTTTCTCCTTTGTTTCCAAACATCTTTTTCCTCCTTTTATTTTTGGTGGGGCTGGGCAGTGGGGTCCAGTCTCGCTTCATTGAGAACCCATCAGTACATTTTATGAGATGGTTTTCAGAATCTGGTTTGCTAGAAATGAATGACCGTCCTCAACAAGCAGCACAAACCACTCCCAATACAAATGGGACATGCATTTGGTCTCATCTGGTTCCTACATTTCTAGAATATTTGTAAATAATTGCATACTATTTTTAGTATCCCTTTATAATGCTCCCCCCCGAGCCCTCCACTTCTTTCTCCATTTCTTCCCTCCGCTGGTCTCAGTTACCTCTGTTGCTCGGGGGTTATCTGGCCTGCCCGTGCTGCCCACGGCTCTATTACTGCGCACAAGCTTAATTGGACAAGGTCAGCTGGAAGAGGAGAACTGTTTCCTGCTTGGGGAACTGCTGCTTTGTCCTGAAATCTCCTCTCCCCTTTATGCTGGATTCGCTGGGGCAATGTTCTGTGGCTCAGTTCTGCTTCTCAACCATCAGCACTACTGATGGCTGACGGAAAGCGCATTGCGGTCCTTGTGCAGAGGCCAGCGGGCTTGGGGACAAAGCCACTGCTTGCACAGGCAAGCCCTTAGAGTTCAGTCCCTTGGAGTTGCACCTAAGTCTGTTAGCAATGAATTTGGCTCCTGTTGCTTGATGCAGCTTCTTGCAGTGTGTACCAGCTTGTGCAGCTATTGTGTGCTCGGGTGCTGAAGCACAGCCCGGAGCAGGATACCTGGGGCTTAGGTTAGCTCTGTGTGTGGAGGTTTAAGCTGGGTGTAAAGGCAGACCTTGTGCGAAGTCCAAGATACAGAAATCTCAAAACTGATATTGTCTTGCTGAAGTCTTCTTTGTTGTTTTTGACCATGTTCTGCGTCCATCGTTTGTTTTTCTGTATCTTCTGTAGCACCAGCTTTTAGACTGAAAAGCTAAAAATGCATTCCAAGGGAAACCCCAATAGGCAAAGTATCCCAGCTGACCAAGCCAAAGGTCCCTTGAGGCTTTGAGGTTGGGTCCTGATCAGCCAGAGAACATTCCCTTATTGGAGCTGATGTTACTAAGCTCCATCATGTTAGTATGATGCCA
Organism: Melopsittacus undulatus; assembly: GCF_012275295.1. Lineage (NCBI taxonomy): Eukaryota > Metazoa > Chordata > Aves > Psittaciformes > Psittaculidae > Melopsittacus > Melopsittacus undulatus. Next base: position 6,688,450 of record NC_047539.1, on the reverse strand, counting down.
CATGGTTTCCAGCTCTTTCTCAGGTATTTTTAAGCCCTGGTCCCTTTTGTGTCGATTTCTGTGAACATTTAAGGGCCCAAATGTTACTGGAGCAAATATTCGTGTAGAGAAAACTGCAAACTGGTAATGGATACTATATTTAAATTCTTTGTTATTTAATCCAGCTATGTCTTTACTTAATTGTAGCAGTCACAGTCACTACTTCTGATCTGACTAATCACAGCCAGCCACTCAGGCTTTGTATTTCTGGCCACTGAACAATTGCCATCAACTACCCACAGGAAAGCTTTAGATAGGAAAGGAAAACTATTAAATCTGCTAAGAAAGTCATAGAAATGCAGCCTGCTCCTGGTGGGTTTTGTGGGCAGAAACTGTTTTGGGAATTATTTGTTTAAATTAATAGAAAACATCCCGTTGTAAGAATCCCCACTGATGCCAATTGCAAGGGTAAGACATAGGGAGAAAAACTGCTTATAATTGAAACCATAGAGGCCTTTCCAGCTCAAACCCAGCATCCTTATTGCCCGGTGCAAGGCAGATGAGGAGCACAGTGTAACCATCTGGTGCCTTTTGCAGTAAATGGAGTTTGCCAGCCCTCTCCAAGTAGAGGGCGTTGCAGTAATCCCATCTGGAGGAGGCGAGACGAGAGTGTCCACGGGATGCTGATGGCTGCGTGCTGCAGCAGGGTACTGCAGACAAATGCTGATGTGCAGAGCCCCTTGCATTTGGATAACCTGCCTCTTTCAGTCATCTAGAGTCCTGGTGAGAAAAGATGGGAGAAAGAAATGAGCCCTGTTCTGAGCTGTTCTTTGCTTCCCTCTTGTTCAGACTGCCCTGCTGAGATGGGAAGCTGGTGGAATATTGACTGGTGTTTAGAGAGTTCAGCTTCCTTTGTGAGAATGGCAGGCCAGGTGACAGACACTGAAAGGCCTTTCTTAGGTGTTCAGTGCATGAAACAGTGCTTGCCTAATCTTGGCTTAAAATCTGTTCAAAGAAACATTGTGTGTCTAGGAGAGGGAATTATAGTGCTTTTTCAAGAGGAGAAGGGGTTTTTCTAATAATCCTCCTCTCTTGTCCTGCTTTTGGACAGCCTTTCTTCTGTCTGAAGCTCTAAGGTTTAAATTAAACTGGGACATTGTCTGCTGTAGCCAGCTTTTGGAGCCTGCTGCAGAATGGTGCTGCTGCCCTGCTCTTCCTGAAGCATCCCCTGTCTCCAGCTCATCCTGTCCCCCAGCCAGGTTGTTCAGCTGTTCTCTTGCTCTCTCCTTCCCCAGAAGCAGATGTGCTGGAGGATCAGAAGGGAAAAACTCAGAGGTAACCATGTTTCCTCTGTCAGATGCCAAGACAGTTGCTGCCAAGGGGACCTGGAGATGCTGGATGTACCTCTACTTTGGGGTGTGGCAGTGATGCCTTCAGAATACACTGAGCCCCAGGGGAAACAGAAGTGTAACCCAGCTTGATTTGCTCCCTCTGATGCCTTGACCATGCCTTCCCAGTCCATCCATGTGCTGAGCCTTCCTTTTGTCCCACATGCCACCCCTCTCTGTCACATTTGGCCTTAACATGTCCTGGGGAATCCCCGAGTCAGGAGGTCCCATTGGAAGGTGGAAGGGAAGGAAAGCTTCCACAATGCAGATTAAGACTTCAGGTGTTGATAACTGGCTTAGCTTTACCTTTGAAACTTGGTACCAAGCTCTCTGATGCCAGCTCACCCTCGTGTTCAGAGTTGGGAATGCACACAACTTGGCAAACATGGACATACAGGCAAATGCCTTACTGCAACTTGCCTAGGCTGAATCCATTCTTGGGACTGCATCCTGCTCTCCGTGATGCTTCCAAGGGTGGAATTCAAGTCTAGTCTTCAGCTTCTTCGCATTTCCGAAGTTAGCAGTATCAATGTCTCAACTATCTTGTGCTTGGCTTTGCCCAGTACCTCCTCTTCCTGTGCTTGTGGATGTTTGTTGACGCCCTACTTGGACTTTGATGTTGCTCATTGCGAGGCTTAAGAGTGGTGCATGATCTCTCCTTTGCTGTCTCTTGGTGTTTTATCATCTATGGAGTATTTTGGTTGTTCTTTTCTTGTCAGCCTCTTCCTTAGCTTACAGGCAGAAACCCATTTTGAAGGCTGAAAGCCAAATTAATTATTGCTGTTTCCAAACAGAGCTTTTACAGAAGAATAAGGAAACAACACTTAGAGCAGGTTTATAGGTTCCCTACTAGTCTCATTTTACTATGATATACTCCTAAGATTTGAATTTCTGACGAAATAGGGGTGTTTTCTGGGGACTGAAGGAGTTGCTAAAACAGCCTCTTGCATCAGTCCTTGGAATGCTGGTACTGAACCAGCTGTGGCTGCTCCGGGCTCTGACCGCACTGCAGACCCGGGTGTACCACTCCAGTGTGTCCTTAGGTAGCCTGAGGTCCCCTCCTTGTTGGGAAAGAGCGGCTGCTCTCGGGAGGGAGGGAGGGGGAAATGCTTCCAGGACACCTGTAAATCCCTGCAGCTCCATGCTGAGGGTTGGATGTTAATTAGCCAGCAGGCAGCACTAATGTGTTGCCGTTCCCTTGGCTTTGCCTGTTTCTGAAAGGGCAGAATCTTCCAGCAGAGCAAAGAAGGGGCTGTTGAAGGGGCAGCAAACTGAATGGAATGGAGATAATTTTATGCAAATTGGACTTGAGCAGCAGCTTCAGCGTGGCTGAATCACAGAGGGAGCAGAAGAATGAGGGAAGAGAGGGAGAGGGAAAAAAACCCCATCAAAACGTATGGTTTGAGGCATGTTTCACAGCCTTCTCTTTAGATCCTTGTACAGAAATGAAGAAACAGAAGAGGAATGCCACTGGTCAGAGCCGGTGGAATTGCTCTTTCTCCTGTGGTACTGCTGTTAATAACTACAAGTGGGTTATTCAGCCGACCTCTGCTGATTCCGCTTTGCTGCCTCATTTCAAAAGCTTTGCCCTGCGCTGGCACTGGCTCTCACAGCTTGCTCTCCCCAGCAGTGCTTTGCATGCCTTGCCATCATTCCATAGGGGAGTGCTCCTGCTGGAAAAGAAAGAAATAAATAAAAGAAAGAAAGGGAGGGACAAGGGGAAACAAATTCCCATTCATCCCGGGGGAGCCAAGGGGATTTTGGCTTGAGCAGAAGGGGGGATTGTAACAGTAGAGTGTGTTTTGGTGAGGAGCACATTCCTGATGAGATCAGCTTCCCTGGTCAAGAAGGGAGTTCAAATGAGACAGGGAGAAGGGCTGGGGCTGGTGTGGTGGGAAGGTTTCTGCTCCTGTGACCAGCTGGTTGTGAAGGATGGTGCCTTTACACAGCTCCCAACCCCTTGGTGCTGCCCAGGGCTGAGCAGCCTGGCTGCTGGCTGGTGCTTTATGTCGAAGTGCAGGGGTACAGTAGCTCAGTGAACTGCAATGCCCTTTCACAAGGCCTGCTTGCACTGCAAATACCAAACCTCTGCCTCTTAGCATGTGTTGGTGACAAGTGACAGTGCAGCTCCTGTTATGAGAAGCCCTCTGCAGCTACCCTGACCTGTAGATAGAGAGCCAGCCCCACAGTGTGCAGCTTGGAAACTACTCCTCCATTCCTTTCTGACATCTCCAGCCCCTGAGTCTTCTGTTTCCCTCATTGCAATTCCTGCCATAGACTCTTCAGCTCTGTACTGAGTGGCTGGAGTTCCTGGAGCAGGGCAACAGGGAGCCCTTTCTGAGATGGAAAGGAACATTTGTTATGCTGGGGCTCTTTTCCTGTCTGTTTCTGAAAGCATCCCAGGGAGCACTGCACAAGTGTACCCAGTGTAGGAACTGCCAGGCCTCTCCAGACTGGATTTCCCAGCTGAAATAGATCACATGCAGCTTTCCCACTCTTTGCCAAGCTAAATAATAGTCCAAAAGAAAGTCTCACACCAACACCCTGAGGCCCTATGGCCCCTTTGGTCCTACCCACAGGCTCTGTGCCTCTCCCCACTGCCTCCAAACAACACTATTTACCATTGAACAGATAGGTCTTTAGGTCATTTTGTGCTTTCTCCTGTATGGCTTAAGGGGATCACAGGAACTTTTCATGCCTCTACCTGTAATGCACCAAACACACACAACCTTGCAGTGACTATGACTCTGCTGTGACAAAACCAGCTTGTGGACAGGACCGGGTGCAGTTGGGGTGTTTAGCAGCATTAACCTGGGAATACCCTGTCATTGAGTACTGAAACTTCATGGCCACTAACTTGGGGTGCTGGCTATGGACAAGGATGTTAAGAAAGTCTGTGGTTTGATCTCCTACAGGTTTCTATAGGGAAGGGGAGGGTGAATGTCCAGTTATGTGCTCCCTGAAGCTTCGCTTTCCATCGTGTAGTGTTTGCTGTTCTCTTTGTGCAAGCATCCTTATGCATGGTTTTGTTTCAGCTTAGTCTTTACCATGTTGAATGTCAGATCACAGCAGTTTTTGCATCTTGCATGGAGCAATATGCAACCCTGTGCTTTCATGAATGTAGCATGAGCAGTTCTTCACACACGCTGGGGTGAAGATGTGCCCCTCAACTCTCTTCTGCCTCACGTGCATCGCTAAGCCCTGGTCTGCATGCAAATATGAGAAGAGGTGGACTGACACGCAATGTTCTTATAAATAGCCTTAAGTTCTGCTTGTTCTTCTGGGTATTCAAGGCCTTGAAATGCTGAAAATGCCACGTGTTAAATGGTGTTTATGCATGTGTTTGCTTTGTTGCTGCCTTGTTGTGGGAGCCAGTGCATGGCTGCTTAGTGGAGAGGTTTGGCAACGAGAATTTGCCTTGTTTTCCTGAACCCGCTGCAATCTTCCTGTGTGATATGGTCACTTCTAGCATCTGTGTTGTTTGCCCTTCCATCAGGGAGTGTAAACTCCCTGCTCTGGTCTTGCTTGTGTGCATGCAAAGAGCTTGAGGTGGGTGTGATGCTGTAGAAATGCTGGTAGTGTGGCACGGTTTCCTGGGGTATGTTACCTGCATGTGTGCTCCTTCCCATGGCAGCCCTGCAGGCGAGGTCAGGTGGTGGGTGCCTTCTCATGGTCCAGGAAGTTGAATCCTGCCCCGTTCCTGACGGTTGACAAATTTGGGATTAGTAAAACTGTAAACTTGTCGCTGGTCTGTGGATCAGCTTGATGCTAGTTCTTGATGATGGCTGTCACTAACCAATCGGTAACTAACTGTGGTTGTTTGATTACAGAGGGAACATCCCCACGCTAAACAGGTATGGTACTTGTCATCTTTTAACATTTGAAAAGACAGACTAGAAAGAAGTAGCCTAATACTTAATGTCTTAACTTGTTTTGTTTTAGTGCCCTTACCTTTACTTGGGAAGCTTTCAAACATGACTCTTCTTTTTCCTTCCCTTTTCCTCTCCCATTGTCTAAAACATGTTTTCAGCTTTTCTCTCCCCTTGAAAAAAACCTTTGCATGCAGCAGCCTTTGTCACTAAATTTGCCAGGGCACTCAGCTCATCTGCAGTATGGTACACAGCCAACTGCCAGCAGGATGCTGCTTGTAGGGTCTGGCTTTTGGGACTGGATTCCAGCTGTTGCCCCTCTGGTAGGGTGTCACAGGGAACCAGGCAGTCACTCCTACCCGATAACATACCTATTGCTACCCTAGTTGCTTATAACTAGCTTCGAGGCTGTTCCACCTCCTTCCCACCATAGATGAATCTACATCTCAAACAGCTGACAGCATGTTTTGTTGTGTTTCGGACACTAATTTTTCCTCCTGTGTCTCAGTTGAAAAGTATTTCTTGTTTTAAATAATACATGAAAAATGTCTGCTGTCTCTTTGTTTAGTTACTGTTCTGTGGTAGTTTGTTGTATTGGTTGTAAGAAATGTACACCAAAGCATGTCCTGAAAAATATTTCTCTTTCCAAACGTGAATACCTATTATTTATTGCTGCTTAGAAACCTATTTAGGGAAAAATAGTAAAAATGGGCTTGGAAGTCTCATGGCTCTTAATCAGAAGTAAATTAGAGGAACATAGAGTGACTTTAAGCACGGAGAGCTATTAATCAAACTGCTGATGTTTTAGACTCTTTAACAATGTACTTAGGACCAGATCACTGTGGTTTTCTGTGTGTGGAGAGAAAGAAGTCTTAGTAAAGCTGGTAAGTAGCAGCGTCAGCAGCCTCCAGTCCCCATCCCCTTCTGCCTCCTGTTGTGGCACCAGTTGGGGAGGACAGAAGCTGAGCTCCATTAGTGTCTTCCTAAGCTCTGGGGAGAGCAAAGCAAGCACAAGTGCACTGTTCTGTGTTGCAGAGCCCTGCCGTGTGCCAGTTCTGCATTCCTCTCCCTTCAGAGCAGGCTTGAGGGTCTCACTGTGTAGCAGGGAGCTTTGGAAGTGGGTTCCTCAGTGGATGAAGATGACTGTAGTCATGGTCAGAAACGAGAAACAGTTATTAAAGTGAACCAAACCCCAGCTCTTATAAGAGCTGAGTGATGTTCAGCATACTCAGGATCTTGCCTTCCGCCAGGAAGGAATGATGATCATTAGTAAATGCTGCTTCTGCTTTAAATAGAAGTCTCTTACTCAGTGCCTTCCTCTGAGCTTGTGTAAATACGTTGCAGTCCCCCTCACTTATGTAAGGGTTTGGTCCTGTATGAATGATGTGTGTGCTGTGGTGGACCTCAGTGCTTGAACGGTGGACATCAGGCATGAGTATGACAGCAGTGAGTGTCTGGAGCTCTGTGTTCTGTGGCCAACTGCTTGTATTTAGCAGCTGCCACCTTTTAGCACTCAAACCTGAGCAAAATAAATAAGGGGAGTTGCAATGCTTTTAAAGTACGGGTTAAATTAGCTGGAGGAGTGCATCTGGTGAGTAGTTAAAGTGGAAGGCACTGTAATAGGACTTTATTTAATGGAAATTCTAGTGTCAGACTATAAACCCCTCCATTTCTGGCACAGGGCTTTAGGGAGGACACTGAACCACACTGCATCTGAGGAGCGTAAATTATGCTATGGCCAGAAAAATTGTGGAAGCAATAAGATAGCATGGGTACACTTGAACTTAATTTGTAAAAATTTACTAAACCTTTAAAATGCCAAAGCTTAGAATTATTGTTGTTTATCTCAGCGGTCCACCTGTAAAGCAAAAACGTGCATACAGGAGGAAAACCATCTTCAGCTTTGCATAGCCAGAATTGACCTGCCATCGCAAGAAACTCCTTAAGGAATTCTGGTTTTAAAAGGTTATAACATCCTTTCCTAACTCCTTTAACTGTTCCTGTACACTGGGACAATGTCCAGGTAAGGGCATTAATGGCACCAAGGCATGCCAGCAGTGCAGGGGCTTTGTTGGAGGCAGCACTGCAGGTCTGGCTTGCTGAAGAAGCTAACAAATGATGCAGCAGTTGTACTGGATAAACAGCCACGCTTCAAGTAGCCAGAGCACACGTGCACAGATCTTTATCCAGGGATGCTCTTCTCTCCCTTGTCTGTACTAACTCTTATCTTGTTGAATTGCCATTTAGAATGTCCTTCTCTTCCAACCTCAATCACTATGGGATGGTCCATGTAGCCAGTGTGAGTGACGTACTGCTGGATAACTCCTTCACCCCACCATGCCAGCGCATGGGTGGCATGGTCTCCTTCCGCACCTTTGAAGATTTTGTCAGGTATGTGGGGCAGGGTGAGGGTTGGTTGTGTTCCCACCTTCCTAGATTGACCCAAATGAGTCAGGTTTAAGCTGGGCTGGAGCTTGTTAGCTGAGTTCCGGGATTCCAGGTGGAAGTTTGTTTGGATCCTTGAGATGGCAACAGAAAGCTTCGGACTGTTGTAAGAGCAGTTTGCAACCAGAAGAATCAGCATCTTGAATCTCTGCTGATGGAGATCACTTGTAGATGTGCTGATTTCCTCTAATGCTCTTGTTCACATGTATGTAGGTGGGAGGATGTGGTCTTTATGATTTCAATCTTGTAGGGGTAGGCAAAACCCACCCTGCAGAACCTTTAGTAGTCATGAGGGCCTGCAACCATGAGATCTCTGACTAATGTTAGAAGATCCAGGCTCTGCTTTGTTTAGAGGGGTGGAGGAGGTATTGCCTCCTCATCTTCTGAGTTTGGCCTGCACAGGGAAGGAGTTCCTTTCTCTCCCTCCCCCTTTTAGTGACATGATTTGTGGCTCTCAGGGCTGTGTGGGCTTGCAGCAGCGTGTTGACTAATACTTCTCTGGTGTATTTCAGAATCTTTGATGAAGTGATGGGTTGCTTCTGCGACTCTCCTCCCCAGAGCCCAACCTTCCCTGAAGCTGGCCATGCTTCCTTGTATGATGAAGACAAGGTACAGCATTTTCTTCTCTGGAGATTGCTCTCAGCCTGGAAAGAGAAGGCGTGCAGAATGCCGCAGTGACTGCAGGCTAGATACTTTTCACTGGTTCGAGTGCTGGAAGCGGGAGTTAAAAGCTTTATGTATTTATGTATGTGATTCGTTTGCTTGCTCCACAGCAGGTGATTCAAAGTAGGTGGCCATTTTCTGACTCTGTTCTAAAACGACAACGAAGTCTCTCACTCTCCATATAATTCTGGTTTGTGGCTTTTAACATCAGCACAATTACAGGATCCACAGCAGCGTAACTGAGAGCTTAGACCCGCAATTAAGTGTATTGGGATACTGAACTGCATATTCAACTACCTTTACCTTGAGTCACACTTATTTTGTGCCTTACACCCTTCCTAGTCACGTTACCTTCAGAGTCTTCCTTCTGTTCTACCTCTCAGCACTGTTTTGAGGAGGAAAAGATGAGAGGAACCCCTCAGTTTTTGCACTGATGTGGAGTACAGGTGCAGAGGGAGCAGATGGTTCATAATCCTTAGTAACAGAAGACCAGTTTCCCTCAGAGACACAGGTAGCTGCTCCACTGCTCTGTCCTGCCCCCCAACAGCAGGAAACTCTGTGGGAATGCAGTCTGTGTCCAGAACAAGGCTTGGTTTTAAACTGATACATTCATCTTGACGTGTGTGGGTACTGTAGCCTTGTTCCAGAATATTACCACCAGCCTTAATGCCCCCAGATCTCTCTACCTCCCCCTCACCTCACCAGGGATAACTTCCTTTTCATACTCAGTTTTTCACTGTGAACCACAGGCTCTTAAATGCTAAATTTGTCATTTCTCAGAGCTCTAATGTAATTTATGCTTCCACATTATTGCATTTTGGTGGAGATCTGGAAACACACATTGTTTTGTTCCTACACTTTGAATTCACTTAATTTCATCACCTCTCTTGATGCCGAAGTCCTCTAATGTCCTGCCTGTGCTGTGTCTTGTTAAGAGAGGACCTGACCCTGCATTCCTTCTGCATCCAAATGAACCACACTCGAGTTAGCCAAATCAGATGTGACCATCAGAATTGGATTCTCCAAGTGAAGCTCCTGTTGTGGCCATTAACTCCTACCCCTGTGAGCTCACATTTGTGAGGCTGCTTGGTCAAGGATTTCCCTCGTGGTTTTCCTTGGTGCACAGCATGTTCTGCTGAGGCCATTTCCCCATGGGCATCTGTATGTTAGAGTTGTGTTTAGGGAGCCTCTTTTGAGAACTAGTTGGTAACTGTTTACTGATGGGGAATGTTTTCTTTCAATTGCAGGCTGCCCGTGAGGAGCCCATTCACATTCTCAATGTTGCTATTAAAACAGACAGTGACGTGGATGATGATGGGCTGGCAGCCATGTTCAGAGAGTTCACACAGAGCAAGGTAAGTCACCTTAATCCTCTACCTGGAGCTGTGGCGTTGTGCAGGATGGTTCTGTTTGCTGTGGGAAATAAATAAATGCAACAGTTACATCCTTAATTTATCCTGTCTAAAGCCTTGCTGCTGCTTTGGATGTAGCTGCACCTTCCTGAAGCCTCTGGGCCATTGTTTCTCTTTGCAGTGTGTTCTAATCCATCAGGTCAGGATTTCTGCCCTTTACTTTTTGATAGGGTAAAAGACCTTTAAGATTCTAAATACATCAGGTGAATCTTGATCTGTCTTCAGATGCTCTGCAAAAATGTCCTGTATCCCTCTCCGTGGTGACACAGTTGTTAGAGGCATGGGAAGTGACATTGAAGTAGTCTGTATTTGCTGTATTACAACAGTCTTAATGCACTTAAAGTTGTTCTCCGTGGTGCTGGCATCCTGGAGCATCTAGCAGGATATTTCTGGCTCAAGGTGGAATTGATATGATCTGTTCTGTGCCTCTTCCATAAGCATGGGCCACATTGCTGCATTGGTGGTACCTGCAAGCACTGTGGGAGGACTGAGTGAGTAGCTTCTAAAATGGGGCTGGAATCCACATGGCTTCAGCTGTTCCCTGTCTCTTTAAGCAAGGAATATAACCAAATATTAAAATTAAAACTAGTTCTGCTTTTCATCTGCTTGATCATGCTCCAGGCGTTTTATGGGAGGGGATAAAAGGAAAGAGAAGGGGAAAAAAAATTCCAAACCACATTAAACTATCAAATAGGTTGATCCAAATTGTCCAAATAATCTTCTAGTCCCAGCATGTTGTGTGTGTTTTTTTTAATAGAAATTAGGATCATATACTTGTAAATGACTTGTGGAGGAGATTGAGGCAGTCAGTGTAAATGGAGTTTCTCCAGGTGCTGATGGCTAATCGCTCTGTAATAGCTGTGGACTTGCTGTGAGACCCACATTATTACGATGTAATCAGAATCCTGTTGCTATGCTGTTATTGTCTGCCACTTGTGGAATTTTAAAAGCAATAACAATTTTTGCTTTTTAAATCATGGCATTATTAAAGTTATTTTCTTCCTCTTGCCATGAATATAGTCACTGATGCTCATTTTCAAAGGGCTTAACCTTAGTAAAACATTTCAGTCTGTGCTGAAAGGGGTTGTTTTGTTCCTGCTCTGCCTCAGTTGTTTCTTTTTTGTTCTTTCCTTTTTCCATTCCTGTTGCTTTTAAATTGGAAAAAGGAGGAGAAAGGCAGAAGTTTTAGGAGCAGAATTATGAGATCTTAACACTTCAGAAGAGCAGTGATGTGGCAAATACTGATGGCAGCGCTCATTTGAAACATGGCTTAGTGGAATCTGAGAAAGAAGCAACCCAAATGGATGTTATCTAATCTACTTGAAAACCCCCAAACAAATAACACCTTTCACTTCTCACCTTTACAATATTGACACATCTGGCCCGGGTTGGCTGTGTGCTTGTTGTGCCAAGATCGAGTATGTACTGCCTCCTTCCTTGGGTTAGCTCCTTTAAACCTCATTCCCCATTGTTTTCCATGTCTGTGTTGAGCTCCCTTCACAAAGTGATCCTTGCAAAAAAAAGACCAACTTCCTTTGGCAAAGGAGCAAGAGCGTTTCCTGCAAGACTTGGCTGTGACTCTTGTGCTGTACTTGTTAGTGAGGCTCAGCTGGAATGCCGTGTTCCTGTGATTCGGTTACTTACCTCTTCAGATTTAATTAATGTATTTGCTGTGTGTGCTGCCAGACGGTCATCACATGAGAAATCCTACCTACGAGCAGGCTGAAGCGGACTAGGAACTCGCAGCAGAGATGCAGGAGCTTCTGTGGAGCTCTTCCAGCTCACAGGAAGGCTTTGACATGTTTTCGACTGGTTCTGGTGCTGTTACTCCACTCACCTGCTTCCATCCTTGCCTTTCACAGAAATCAGTCCTGATTGAACACGGGATTCGGAGGCTGACTTTCCTGGTAGCACAAAAGGTATTTTGACATCTCCCATGCTGCTCAGCACTCTGCTTTCTAGCCTATAATAGCTCTGACACTTCATGTGTGTTTTCCCCCCATTAAAAGCTGAATTTAACTATATTTAGTTCTTTCTTCACTGGTTTTGTTCTCTAAAATTTGAAATGGTTTTGATGAATTTGCTTAAGAAAATGAATTTACAATTGTAACCATCCTTGCAGCCTTTGTGTTCTTGAATTAATTCATTTTAATTTTCATCCTAATTGGTAGCTTTCTTCTGCTTTGTTTTTCCCCTTGTCTCCCTGTGTTTGTATGTTTCGTTTGTAAGGACTTCAGGAAACAGGTCAACTATGAGGTGGATCAGAGATTTCATGTAAGTAAAAAGGGCCTAAACCACGGTGGTATTCTTGACCTGAGGCCAGGAGACACGTAAATGACTCCAGGTTTCTCCTTTGGTTCTCAGTCCAGGTTGGACGGGGCTTGGAGCAACCTGCTCTAGTGAAAGGGTCCCTGCCCATGGCAGGGGGTTGGAACTGGATGAGCTTTAAGGTCCCTTCCAACCCAAACCAGTCTGGGATCTATGATTTAATGCCAACGTTGGTGTCAGAGTTACGTGAAGTATTTAAACACCTCATTTCAAATACAGGAACAGGCCTTTTGCACTCAGAAGGGTCATTCACGTGCTCAAGTCTCTCTTGATACCTGGCTGAGCTCATGACTGCCACATTAATAAAGGGTTTGTTTGGTTTGGTGTTGTTCTGTATTCTTAAAATGCAATCAACTTAAATGCTTGGATTTCCTGCATAGTGTGGTGATTTCTTGAACCTTCTCCCTGGCTTTAACTCAGAGGAGTAGTTGAAGTGACTTTCTGGACTTATAATAGCGTTGTGAGGTGGCAAATGTTTGATGCTCTTACTGCTAAGGATTGCTTCTTTCCCCAGGGCTTGGGCAGCAGTGAGGGCCACTTTAAGCCTGTTTTCAGTGTGGCATTGTTAAGGTATCAATCAGATTTTTATCCCTTGTGTATCTGCTTTACAACTCTGGAAATCATTAGGAGTCTTGAAGGTGCAAGAAATCCATCCTGTGCTCCACACATGTGGTTTAGCAAGCTGCATGAGAGGAAAAGCAGCCTACAAACCAGTATAAATAGTGTTTATACAAATGTGGGTATCACCACATGGGAATTGCTGCCACAGTACAGGCACAGACATGTATCAGTCAATGGCTTATATAGGAGATGGGATTCTTTGGAGAGGTGTTGGGATCTTAAGCAAGGAAGTGCAGGCTTTAGATTTTAAAACCAGGAAGTTTTAGAGAAATGAATTGATATTTGGGAGTGAAAAGTGAAAGCCTATGAATAATGAATGTAGCATGTGTCAGTGGTCAGAAAGGAGGAAGGGATAACAGGAGACATCACTGGCAGCTTTGGACTGTTGGGATGCTCCTAGTTCTGAAGCTGGAGGAGGCAGTGTGGTGTAGCACGTGCTTGCAAAGTTTGTGGAGCACCTCCAGGATCTCCTGTGAGTGTCAGTCTTTATTACAGCTCCTGTTCTATCCCGTTTATTACTGGACCAACTATTAACTTAGCCAGGGCCTGGGCTTGGGTTTGTTTTTGTTTTAATTACAGTCTATATAATTAGTTCCCAGCATGTTGAGGTAATAGAGAGTTGCTCCAGCAAGCTTCCAATTTCCTCATCTCATTAGGTTTTTAACGTGATTATTAGTATAATAATCAACTCTGATGATTTCTGTTGTAGCTCCGCACATTCGGTGGTTTGCAGGGTGTCTGGATTGGCTAATTTAGGCAAATTATTGTGATTGTCTTGATGATGGTTGGTTGATTAGAACACAGCAGGGGGATAATTCTTCTGCCTGGGAAATGGAGCACTCTTTTGGATTTTGGTACCAGAGCACTGAGAATTTTGTGTGTGTGCACATCTAATTATTATATTTGCCCACCACACTCGTCAAATGCCTTGAAAGCAATTACATTAGGGATAGAATGAGCGTGGATGATGAGAGGAGGAATTGGCAGCATGCAGAGGGAGACAGGTAGGAGGGATTTGGAAGAGAAGGGAGGAAACATGGAAGTGGTAGTTTTCTCAGTGCAGTTGATGCTCATAGTTCACCTGATGTGCCTGAATTATCAGGTGGGATTTCTGGTACCACCAGTTAGTCAAACTAGTCAAACACAGGTTATTTTGCTCAGCTGAGGTTGATCAGGTGAAGTTCTGGGGGCTTTATAGCAAGTAAGGAAGAAGACTAGGTAGATTACAAGTCATAGTTTTCCTTATGAAGAGAGTATTCCTAGCAGTAATAGTATGAAGAGAGCTATAGAACACACGTCATCGTTGTGTGTACGTCTGCCTCCATTATGGAGTGTTAATATCATTGTATGGCTCCCAAACATTTCCACAGGAATCATAACTAAAATAGAAGTTTCCCACTGTTGTCTGGACAATTCCCTGCTATTGTCTGTTAATAATTATCAATAATGATAAAACCCCAATCAGGTATCCTCTTTGCATTAGCAGTGAAGACAGGTTTAAGCTTCCTCTGCTGTCTTCTGGAGGGAAACTTGATTTTCCACCACCCTTTGTGCTATTGAGCATGTAGCTGGTAATGACTCCTGTCATCTGCTGTGCTGTGGTGCTGCCCAGGTCTGCCTGGCAACACTCTGGGTAGAGCAGAGGGGTTACTTTGGGAGGGCTGACACTGTTGTTTCTGTTTTCAGAGGGAGTTTCCAAAGTTCTTCACCTTCCGTGCCCGGGATAAGGTAAGTTGTGTGTTCTGAATAGTTGAGCTTAGGACTTGCTCTCTTGCACTTTGTCTTCTAGGCTCAGTGTTTCAGTTGCAACACAGCTCTTGCTGTTTCAGCTTCTTTAACCCACCCTTCTCTTTGACCCTCTTTTCTACCTGTTTGATGCCTCCAGTTTGAGGAGGACCGGATTTACCGGCACCTGGAGCCAGCTCTGGCTTTTCAGCTGGAGTTGAACCGAATGCGGAACTTTGACCTCACTGCCATTCCCTGTGCCAATCACAAAATGCATCTCTACCTGGGAGCAGCTAAAGTTGAAGTGGGAGCAGAGGTGACAGACTACAGGTTCTTCGTGCGGGCTATTATAAGGCATTCGGATCTGGTTACCAAGGTGAGTTTTGATTGACCATGCAAGGTCTCTTTCCAATGCAAGGTCTTTTGAGCCATTTTAGCACCTGCACACAAACATTTTACCTGTGTAGAGTGCTGTGTATGTGTGTCCTCTGTTTGCTAGCTCTGCAGAAGCATGTCTTCAGGGACCTTGTATTCGTCTGCTTCAAAGAGGTGGCCCAGGTGGCTTGTCTGAAGTCCTTGCGTTCTGAGGCAGCTGTAGTTCCCCTGTGTTTCTCTTGCCCTGTCTAGCTTTGGATTTATGCTGAGGGCACAAGGCAGCTGGATGCACAGATTGGGCAGTGGGAGTTCGGGCTCTGTGATGGTGATGGATGTGTTTCAGGGTTGCACATCCTGCTGAAACTCATGTAACCTATTTTCACAGTCAACTCCTGCAGATTTTCAAACACTCTATTCTTGGGCTGTGAGGCTTGGAGTAGAAAGTAAATTATCTGTTCACAATATTTGGCAGGAAGCCTCCTTTGAGTATCTGCAAAATGAGGGGGAGCGGTTGCTGTTGGAAGCCATGGATGAGTTGGAGGTGGCATTTAATAACACCAACGTGCGCACAGACTGCAATCACATCTTCCTGAATTTTGTGCCTACTGTCATCATGGACCCATCCAAGGTAAGATCTCCCCCAGCTCCAAACTGCTGTTTTCATGGGTGTGACTCACCAGAATTAAATGGTTTCTTGTTGCCTCTTATTGCTGTTTAAATGCACCTATTGATTGAGTACAGTTTAATACCCACTGGGGAGCGACAAGTGGCTTCTAGTCGCCACTTTACAACAGAAAGCACAGGAAACTGGGACCAGTGTTAAGTGGTAATGTGAAGGTCAGTTTAGTTATTCTACAGATCCTGGAGTTTTGCTTTTCAGTGGAGAAAGTAGAGTCACATAACTTAACAGAGCCCACTTGGCAGCGAGGAGGGAAGAAAGCTTTGGGTTTTCTTCTAATCTAGGAATAAATATTAAATGTAAGAGTCCAGAACTAGCAGAGCTCATATGTTTAGTGGAGTAACACTGTCCTTCAGGCAATGCAGCTCACTTCCTCTGTGGGAACCAAGGAGTAGCTTATTAAAAGTATGTTTTGTATTTGAAGCAAAACTGATTTTTTCATTGTGTGTTTGATAGAAACAATTTTAATAAGGAAATAGCTTTAAATGCTTCTCTGTTTTTTACCAAAGTCCAGATTCTGTCCAAGTAGAACATGAGGTAAATCATGGACTTAAAAAGGATTTGTCAATTCAGCTACAAAAAGTGCCTCATTTTCATTCCCTGATACCAAACCACAGAGATCAACATCATAACTTAATGAACCTTAAACCTGACAGATGCATAAATGCAAGTGTCAAGGCCTAAAGCATGTTTCTGGTTAGCAGAAGCACTACAAAGAATGTCCCAAGTAAATTGTAAAGGCTACATTTAGTAGGAAATCAACATTCTGTTCATGGCTACCCAAAGGTGAAAGCTGACCTTGCCTTACAAGAGTAACTGGAAGCTTAAAAAGATGACTTGGTTATCAAAATAAGCGTCTCTTGCTCAATAACTTTTAAATCATGATTAGAAATTGGTGGCTTAAATCGCTTTGGAATAAATCCTCTCTTGGCATATCCAAAATCTTTAGGTTTGGAAAGTTCAGAATAAGCCTGGATGCTCAGCCCCTGGAATTTCACTTGCCCTTGGATATGAACCATGACTTTTCCCTAAGCTGCTGTGGAAAAGGGACTTCAGTTTTTGAAAGAATGTTAAAATCAGCCTATAAATTGCCTTCTTTTAATATGCACCATTTGCCAACAGCACTATATTATCAAGTTTAATAGAACACCAGAAGGCCAAGCTCCAAGTAGTAATTGCTTTGGTGATTTAGAGCACCGTACCGCGTGTGTGGTGAAACATGATTATTGTGGTGCTGAGCAACTGTTTGTCAGGGGTTTCCTTGGCCTGCATCTGGTTCTTAGCTGTGAACTGTGCCTGGAGGAGAGGCAGGGTAAGGGGAAGCAGTGGGCACGCTGTGCCATGCTGGGCTGTGATGTGCCATGAGGAAAAAGGGGAGTGATTCCAGTGCTGTCCCTCAACCTCACTAAGTCCCCAGGTTGAGTTTAGCTCCTGTCTATCTCAAGGCTTGTTGGGATGAGAATGAGGGACACCAAGGTGCCATGGCAGCTTCCATCTCTCCTCTTGTGTGATGTTCCCCCATAGCCCTTTGAGCAGGACCTCACAGCAGGGGGATGGAGGGGTGACCAAGGGGTGGATGTGTCCAGAAGGGTGACAAGAATTCTTCTCCTGTGTTTTAAGATTGAGGAGTCGGTGCGGAGCATGGTGATGCGCTACGGGAGTCGCCTGTGGAAGCTCCGTGTGCTCCAAGCTGAGCTGAAGATCAACATCCGTTTGACTCCAACTGGGAAGGCTATTCCCATTCGGCTCTTCCTGACCAATGAGTCAGGCTACTATTTGGACATCAGCCTGTACAAAGAGGTGACAGACTCCAGAACAGCACAGGTACTGTGGTTTGATGAGCAAATCATTCTGGGGGGAGATACATTCTACCTAATGAAGCTAGAGGACCTTTGAATAGACTAGAAGACCTTTGAAGATCCCAACCCAAACTAGTCTATGATTCTATGAAGCTCTTCTGTGGGTTGTGGTGTTTTCAGGTGATATAAAATTGCCATTCAACTTGCCAAAGGGATGTAAAGCTAATCTTGCAATAGGTGTGTAGGTGTGCAGAATGCAATCAGTTATGTGAAGTGCATGCCTTCTGATTGTGTTTTATGCACCTTTGGTCATTTGTACATCTGTTTTCCTCTGGCAGAGTGCTCAAAGAAGCAATAGAAAAGCAATTGCTGTTGGTGCTCATTCTGTAGGTTGTAATAAAAAATATTACTAATTATATGTTTCCCTGAGTAGATGGAGAAAATCTGTGAACTTATCTTTTAAATTCTAAAGATACAGGGAATGACCTGGGTAGGATGATATAAAATTATTGAAGGTGCTTTTATATAATTTTTATGAAGCATAATGGGCTCTTTTGTAATGGTTGTGGCTATTCTGGTATTCCTGCTTTTCATGGCACAGGAATAGTGTGGTTAACTGCAATCCCTACATATGCTAAAATCCATGGAGCATAGGATGCATGAAAAATATTTAAATACAGCAATGTTTACTTCTCCCTCTGTAATAATCTCTCTGCCATGCAGAAGCAGCAGCAGAATAAATCACTTGGGCACCATTAATGCTGAACACAAAGTGCTGAGTCACCTTTTCTCCTCCTCCATTTAAGTGTTTCCAGCAGGCTGCCTGGCCATACAGTCCATCCAGAGATCCCAGGGCAGATAGGGGCTGTGTGCTTTACTTCATTTCTGCCTTGGAGTGAAGATGGGGAAAGAAAAGAGCATTTTCATAATCTCCAGTAACTGAGCTTAACACTTGATTCTTGTTAGTCATTTGTGAAGGTCACCTTTGCTCTTAAACTCTGTCTCGGATGAGTTTTATGTTTTTCAAGCTGGGGAATGCACTTGTGAGTGTGCAGCTTTTAGCAACCTGCCCAGTGTTTGATTCTTTTTCCATTATATTAAACCAGGCTCTATTAAAAAAATTTACCATAGGAATTACTGTGGAATTACTATGGAAAAATTACCATGGGAAGTACTATGATTAAACTTTGAGTAGTTGAGAGGAAGGTTTGACTTACAGAGCTTGAGGTGCTCAGTTTTTAAGTAACCTTGGTAAATCTTCCCCCTCGTGATGGAGGTTTATAGGATGGGTTTGGGTCTGTGTGGTTTTCTCCTGTGTATTCAGAGAGTTATTCTGAACTTGGAACACTCTTCTAAAAGAGCTCAATCATTACTGCTGAGCTGGGTGCTTTGACTTCTGAAGACTGGAAAAACAGATTCATCATGAATCTGTTTATGATCCCAATCTCTTGTTCAGCTTCTGTGGTACCGGGTGGTGATGCTCAGTACACATTTCCCAGTCACTTCCCACAGAACCATACTGAAGCTTTCCAGAGATCCAAGAAGAACTGGGCTCCAAGTATAGTAAAAGCTCTTAACACAGGCTCTGTCACAAGCACTTGTTACCCTGAATAAATACTTCTCCCATTGAAGAAGCTGCTTCACAAAGGGAAGTCTGTGGAGACTGGAGAGAGCATGAGCTACTGTTTTTAATCTAAAGCTTAAAATAGGCTTTACTTAGTGAATTTTATCATAGTGAATATTTACTTAGTGAATTCTTCAATTAATTCATCTTCAATTAGAAAAAGATGTGTGTAACATTAGAACTGATCCCCATTCTGTTTAAACCAAGCCTTAATCATGTCACTTCTCTCAGGCGTGTTTCCATTAGGCAGCATTTGAACAGTGTTGTCCCACTTAAGCAGCTCCTCCTGTTCCTTGGTTGCAATAGATTTCTTCCGAGTCCTGGCTGGGTGGAATATATGGTGCCATGAAGCATGGCAGTTGATAATTCATGTTGCTACTCGGGGAAAATCTTTTCAACTTACAAGATCAAAACTTCAAGCCAAATGACATATGCAAGTCTTGACCTAGCTGCCATGATCAGTCAGTGGAGATGCGGGTACTGTGCTCTTCGACTGCATAAATAACAGAGTTCTCCTCTCTGCTCCCAGCTATCACAATCCATCGGCATAGATAGGGTGTCAGGGGAAATGCTGGGAATGTGAAGTCATCTAAGTCACAGACTTTGTTCTGTGGGGATGTGGCTCTGTTCACGTTGCTCTCTGCTCTGATATGGCAATAAGTCAATGATACACAGATCCGTGCAGTAATGGTCCACTCTGTCTCCAAAGGGTAGTAATGCATGATGAAACACAGTGTTACAGCCTGTGGGAGTATTAACATACTTGTAGAGCACAGAAACAAACCTGATCAGTCTGGAATATCCTGATGGTTTTTGGTGAAATCAGCATGAAATAGGTGTATAGGACCAGTGGATGAAACAGTAATTGGTCTTGTTTTGTGCTGCAGATTATGTTCCAGGCATATGGGGATAAACAAGGACCACTTCATGGGATGCTGATCAATACCCCCTATGTGACCAAAGATCTGCTGCAGTCCAAGAGGTTCCAGGCACAGTCTTTAGGGACATCATATGTCTATGACATTCCTGAGATGTTCCGGCAGGTAAGTACTTTAGGGGCCTGGTGGGTAGCTCTCAACTTGTGTACCTGCAGAGCACTGCTATCAGTTGCCATCCTTGCTTGTCAGGGCAACAAGTGGCCTGAAGTGGCTGGCAGGGTTCATACAGCTATGGATTGAGTCTGCTTTGGAAGAAATTAGGACTGTGGATGCACTGCTGCTGTAGTTCCATTAATAAGTCAAACAGTAGAAGCTAGAACGTAAACCAGAGCAAGTGATACCCATGGACTGCTGTCAGTCAGACAGGGGGAGGGATGTGTTGGAGTGTTCTGTCTCGAATATTAAGTCTCATTGGATTAAATAAGCCTATTTGCAGATGGTCTTAACAAGAATTTCTCTTTCCATTGCCCAGTCTTTGATTAAACTCTGGAGTTCTATGAATGAACACGCATTCCTGCCAACGCCACCGCTGCCTTCCGACATCCTCACGTACACTGAGTTGGTGTTGGATGACCAGGGCCAGCTCGTGCACATGAACAGGCTGCCAGGAGGAAATGAGGCAAGTTGCACTTTCTTTAATGCTACTTTTCTTCCCATGTCCTGCAGTACATTGTGGTTTGGACTAGGTTTGACAACGGTAATGAAAATTTACCAACCAGGCACAAGATCTATTCATTCACTCTTTCACAGGTGAAAGCTCTCCCTTGAAAATGAGGTTTTTGTTTCATTAAAAATTAATACCTTCCATACAGTGGGTGTTTTAACCTCCCCAGTAAATGATGATTCTGTTTCAAACCTGTGCCTATGCTGGTTTTCCTTCATAATTAAGAAGTGCTCATTCAGCGATTCCAGGTACCTGGAGTTTGTATTGGAGCAAACTCTGTTTTACAGGGCTAAATAGAATGTTTTCATTTGCTTAAAAACCAAAAAGTAAAAACAATTTTATGCTTTCCCTTGAAGTATTCGCCCTGCAGTGTTTGTGTAGCGGGCACTGGCAAGGTGTGTGCAACATCCCCCTCTAGTGAGTGATTTACTTGAGACTAAGAACCTGCTATTGCTACCGGGGTAATGGAGCTACTCCTTCAGGTGGAGCACGAAGGGGCTGTTGTGATGGGGTTTGCTGGTGTGTCATCCACCAGCAAGCCAAAGATTGCAGCATTGAAATGACCGGAGACTAAAGCTTACTGGTAGAAGATGGGTTTATTTCTTTTGCCAAGGCTAGGTGGGATTCAGTGCTGTCATTTAAATCTGAACACTTCTAAGTGGTGGTATCATTTATTCCTACTTGGCATCACTGAACTAGCACCATCCCTTTCCTAGATACATCATCTTCAGATTTGCAAAAGCTCTGTTGAAAACCATCAGGTATAGTGATGGGAGGAAATAGGGGTTTTCATCACTATTTACTGCATGTATCTTGTCAGGGGAAGGGTTTGAATATGATGTTTGCAGATTGAACCTAATCAGTAAATGGTGACTAGGGGAGCTCTGTGTCCTTGTCTTTCACAGGCCTATAGGAGAACTGCTTTAACTAGTATAATTAAACCTGAAATGAGCTATTCCCTGCATTCTCAGTGAAAGCTGAGGCTGTGGTGCTGCGGAGGCTTATGCCATCATCTTTCTCTCTTTCTCTGTTCTCATTCAGCCTTTGAGTGGATGGTGGCTGGGGAAATAGCAAAGTCCCTCAGGGACGTAGCTCTGTTCTTGCTGAAATTACAAGCACAGAGCTGCCTGGGCATGAACATGTAGTGTTTACTCTGCCAGTATGAATACAAATAGTCTTATTATAAGAGATTCTGTACCCAAAGACAACCAAAAAAAAATTAGGAGGCTTTTTTTAACCCTTGATAGACTTAGTTATGTTCAGTCTGTGAAGACTTTACATGGCTGTTGTGGTGTGTGCTGGCATGTTATCTAAAGCACAGGTTCCAGCCCTGCCTCTGTGGCTGTTATGCCAAGGGGTTGAGTCACTGGAAAGTGAGATGGACAAGGGGGAAGCACGATGTTCCCTACATTTTTCAGTCTGGCTGCTGAAGATCCCTTCTTATGGAGGTATGGAGTGTAACATGCTTTATTTATAATGACTTCTAGAATGGAGGTGAAATCCCAGCTCAGGCCTTGGCGTTGAGCCCCAGGAAGTGCCCTGTGCCTCCCTAGGGAGGCTCATGGATGTCAGCCCAGCCTGGCTGGAGCTGGACAAGTTGCTGTAGGACCGTGTGCAGCTGGAATGAGGTTTGAGGCTTTGGTATTGAATTGTGTCACCAGTCACCACCACACACAATAGCGCTCATTCACAGCTGAGAGGAAGAGGTTCCAGCAGCAGGCTGAAGGACAGGTGACATTCAGGAGGTGACGAGCTGCTGAACAGATTCATTCCTCTGTGCTGCACTTGCTTTATCTGGATGAGCTGACTTCAGGCTTTTATGGTTTAATTCCTTTCAGCTGAGGAAACACATTTTCACAAAGGCACACTCCAGGTTCTCTTTCCAAAGGAGATGGCTGTAAGGGTGGAGAAGGAAGAGACAAGATGCTAGGTAAATTCAGAGCATAAGCCTTTTCTTTGTTAAGGCTGTAAGTGGATCCATTCTGCTTTTGTTTGAGAAGCAGTCTGCATGGCATCTGGGCAGAGAAGTTCAGTGTCTTCTCTGCCAGGTAGCAAAGAACCCCGGGGTTATCCGTCAAGGTGGAAATAGCTGGTAGCATTGCACAGGAAGAGGAGTCAAGCCACAATCATCATCATCATCAGACTGGTTTGGGTTGGAAGGGATGTTAAAGCTCATCCATTTTCCATGGGCAGCGACACCTTCCACTAGAGCAGGTTGCTCAAAATAGGGATTGGTTCTGCACTTCTTCCATATGTTAGGGACTATTCTCAAAGCATGGCACATTTCCTTGGCTCTTTAAACTTGCCTGCACTTCTTAAGGAAGAGTTTTGTCCTCAAATAGATGTACTTGACTTCAGAATGCCAGAGGCACACATACACTGAAAATCACATTACTGGGGAGATGATCACTAACAGAAGAGTCTTTGGGTTTGGATTTGCTAAATAAGTGCTGTGTATTATGTTTACAGCATTCCCCCAGCTTTGGTTAGTTAACAGTCAGTGCCAGTGGGATCTGTGCCTGAGATCCAGGGGTATGAGCTGTTTCCAGTTCAGCACCAGTGAGCTGAGTTACTAAAGAGGAAATGTCTGCTGAAATCTGGCTATGGTAAATCTAGCTGCTCTTTAGTGCATTTCACTGGTGTACTTGGTTTAGATCAGACTCAAACACAGCTATTCCCATTGGAAGTTAGTGCCTTACCACTGTGGTGCCAGCTGTTCTGAGGTGGGCTTGTCTTTCCTGCTGGAGCTGTGCGACACCCTATGAACAGATATGTTTTCTGTCTGTGAAAAGGGGTCAACACACTCTTCCTCTCAAAGTAGTCAGCTGGGCTGAGTGCTCTGATTGTTTTAGCTGGCAGGGAAATTGAGAAACCAGCAGAAAATCCAGGAGATTTGTGGTCAATGCGTTCAGCAGGATGGCAGCAACTGGAATTCCAGTCCCTGCTCGAGCACAGGCAGAGCAGGAGCTGGAAGCTGAGTTTCTCGTGTCCTCTCGGAGTTCACAGGTAGCATTCTATAACCTGTGTTTGCAGGAAAACCCCTGAAATGGGAATTCTCAACAACTTGCGGAGCACAAGAGGTGTTTCCCCACTTAGCTCAGGACCACCTCCCTGTAGCCCACCACCTCAGTTGGCAGTGATTATCTCTTTGCTGGGAGTCTCAACAAAAGAAGCCAAGGACTTAATGGACCATGAAAATACAACTTGCTCTTTATTCCTGCACAGTGCTTGCTCCTTCCGAGCAAGGCTCCTGCCTCTTGCCACAGTGCATGGGGAGCATGCAGTGCTGCTGGCCCTGCTGCCTGGAACACATCGCTAATGCTGGGCCTTCTTCCAGCCTCTTGTTCTCAGGGCAGCCAGAGCTCTGCCTGAAGTGCATCTGCTGTTTCCTTGGCCTGCAGACAGTCTCCTGGATGCTGCCTGGAGCTTTCTGCTGGATGGTTTCTGTTCTGGAACCTTCATGTTAAGCTTGTGAACTATGTCCTGCTCTCTAATTGCTCTCTTTTTAGGAGTTTGGGTTTTTTGGGGGGTGTTGGGTTGGCTTTTCTTTTGTGTGTGTCCCTTCTATTACTAGTCTGGCTGCTTTGACACCTCTGCTCATGTGTCAGACTCTTGTGATGAGCTCTGCCTGCTACCACAGGATTTCAGTAAACCCACACCTTTGACAAGGCTGAATGTGCCACACTAAAAAGTGGAGAACAGTTTGTAACTCATCTCAGACCCATCAGCTATAGAAGGGAGCTGAAGATGACAGTATTTTATCAGCAGAACCAAACACCAGTCAATAGCTCCCTGCTAAACGCTCCTGAGTAAAGACTGAATAGACTTTGGGACAAATGGGGTATAATTTAGTGTACAATTGAGCATATCAAGAACTGAGGACCAGAGGTGGATGCTTGGCCTGACTCTTAAGATAGACACAGACTGTTGGAAAGTACAGAGTTTATATAGGTGGGAAAAGTCCAGTTGTAATTATTTGTAATCTTACATGTTTTAACCTTAAATGGCTTTTAAGAAGAAGACTTTAAGAGAAGCCCCTGATTTCCCTCTGTAGTTACGTGGCTGTGCTAAAAGGGGAATAGATCTGTGTTACAGTGTAAACACAGAGCAGTGAGCAAGGCTGGGGATGCAGAACTGCTGGCAACTCACATAAAACACTTGGTTTAAAGACTTCAGCTGTTGATTGCAGTGGCTCTGCTGATGGCAGGACCTGTAATGTAGTGACACCCCCTTCAAATACCCATTGAAGGTGGCTTTGTTCTGAAGATTAGCATATTAACTGAAGCCGTAGTGTGAAAAGGCAATTCCCTCAGCCTATATAAGACTTGTCATTCTTGAGCTGGGCATTCTGAGGTTTTCCTCTAGCACTTCATGTATTTTGACTACAATTTACCATGATCATCTGGCTCTAGCACTTCACCATCCTCTGAGAAAACCCAACTCATCTTCAAGGGCAAGGAGAAAGTGAGGGCAAGAAGTGCCTGGAGCAACACCCCGTGTTACCCTTCAGCTCAGGCTTGGGGCAGTGTCCATGGAAAATGTGTCATTTTCCCTATTGGCACTAGATGTCACAGTTTTCCCTTCTCAGCAGCATGAGGATCAGCAGTAATCCATGATCAGAGCTGGTTGCTGGCAGGCTGCAGGAAGGTTTGGCCAGGTGAAGCTCAGGACGGTGGTGGGCAGAGGAAAAGTCCCTGCATGGCCTGGGGCTGAAAGTGCGGCTTCATGAATATTATACAAGCAAAGCTTAATAGTTGAACTGCGTGTTCTGCTTTGTCACCCCATGTTCCTGTGGTTTATGACAGGCACAGGGTACCAAAACCCCTCTAATGTCACTGTCTGATGTATCTTTGTCTGTAGCTTCACTGGATGCAGACTGTTTCAGCTGATGTTTTCAAGCCTCACACTCTGCCTAGGGAAAAGTCATTTACTGTTTAGTTTGGAAAGCTTCATCAAAAATGCTTTTGTTGGTGCCAGAGCTGCAGTGTTGTTCACAATTGACTTTGTGAGCTTGGAGCAGGAGTTTGCGTTAGATAGAGAATCTGGTTTGGGTTCAGCGTGAGGCCTTTTGCTGTCCCCAAGAGACACTGCACAAGCTTCATTCCTTGCAGCACAGATGTTTGTGCAGTAAAAACTCCTTGAGCAGGTTATTTTGAGCTTCCCTTTTGGTGCTCTGTGTGTCCATGCACTTCCCCTGTGATCATCAGCCAGCTTAGTGCTCGTTTCCACCCTGGCTTGCCATCCGAGCACCCTCCAGTCTAGTGTAAAGAACCAGGACAGGGCAAAGTCACATCTCCTTCAGTCCGTGGTGTCACACGATGCTTTCACTGAGCAAACCTCTGCCACGTTTCCTCCTGGAACCATTTCTTCCCATCTCTCATCCACTTGGCTGCGTGCTGTTGGGAAGGACCGTGCCAATGTGCGCTTGGCTCTGCTGCCTGCGACTGTGGCTTTGATGGCTAAATGACATCTCTTTCAGAGCCAAGAGGAGGATGAAGGGATCCTGGGTTTTGGCATTCCACCCTTGTCAAGGCATTGAAGCTGAGTGCCTCTAGCAGGACATGTGCATCACACCCTGGTTTGGGGAGTCGGGTCACGCTGAAGATAAACTCCACAGCTTTTGGTCACAGTGCAAGTGGGGATCTGAAGGTCTGGGCATCAGATCTGAATGATGAAAGACCAAAACTTGCTACATCTGGGCATGTCTTTGGTCCCTTTCTAAACACACCTTATCCATGGCTGTGCAGCAGAGGGATTCAGCATCCTGGGGCTGTGGCTGCTGGTTTGCATCCAGAATAGACAGAGGTTGTAAAGGGGTGGTAAAACCCATGTTCCTTGATTTAACATGCAAGTACAGCAGGGGAAAAACAGGCTTTCATTAATGGTCAGCTTCAGCGTTTCCAGTGCTCACATACTAGACCCCTTCAACTGTTGCATTTCCTTTGTTATTATAACTTTTGTATGTAATAAATACTGACATACAAATGTGTTCATGCTTTCTATATATTTTTACATATAAAACTTCCATATGATATAGGTACCACAGAATGGAAACAAGTCAGAATCCTTACCAGGGTTTTCTGAGCTCAGTTGTCCTATGTAGAAATTTCACGACCCACATTCAGGTCTCCAAATTGGGATGTAAATAAGTAAAAATGAAGCATGATCAAGTACCTCAGCTCAGGCATCACCCTTGTTGTGAGAGAAGCTGAGTAAACCGACACCACTGGCACGGCTCAAGCGTAGATGCTGTCAAATGCTAAACTGCTCTCATTCACATCAGCTTTTGTCAGCTGTGCTTCTACAGGAATTAGAGATCCTGCCAGACAGAGACTGTAAAGCTCCCTATGCCTGGACACCAGCCCCTGTTTGCCTTGGCTGCCTCCATTCCGAGCCTCTTGTGCCTGCAGGAGGAGCCAGGATCGGTTTCTTTCCCATTCCCCTCGGTGCCTGTTGTCAACAGCTCCGGCTGCCACTCGCAGTCGATTTGTAACTGCATCAGTGTGTGTATTACTGTTCCCATCGATAGCGCAATTAATGTTGAAGTCAATTTTGGTGTTAATTTTAGGCCATGATTAGTGTTGACACTGTGTGTCAAACTAACGGCATTTATGAGCACCATGAAAACGAACGTTAGTTAATACCCTGCTTTTACTATCTGTTAATGGTTACATTAAGCCAAAGCTCTAGTGAGAGAAGATGTGTATAAAATTATATATATAAAACTTGTGCGTAATGTATGTGTGTCGTGCGAGTCTGCATTGCTGCTGTGCTATTCAGGGAGCAGATGACATCTGAGCACTGAATCCTAATCACAGTTTGGAACATCAGAAATAATGATCACTTCTGATCGGAGGTTGTGAATAATTCATCCGCTTTGATTTCCACGTTCTGTCCAGTGATACTTTTCAAACCAAATGTGTTCCTACAGGAGAATAATGGCCCCACTTCTTATGGAAATACTGTGGCACAAATCATTTTGCCAACATAAAAACAGTTAAATAAGACGGTTCCTGCTTTTATTTTTCCCCTCCCTCTCGCCTTCATTCCTGGGCATGCTGGGAACAGAGCTGGGGCAGGAGCAGCTCTTCCAACCTGTGCTGGCTCTTAACAGGAGCCCGTTTTGAAGGCACTGCTCCTTACCATCACCCAGTCTTGTTCTGACAGTGCTCTTACGTGATTAGCTCAGCCTCATTAACCTGTGAACTCACCACTTTTTGGCATGCTGCGTTTAACTTCAACATCTCCCTTTTTCCCCTCAAATAGAGAGCCATACTCCCCTGCCTGTAAATTTAAACAGACTCCACGTTATTCATAGCAAAACCATCCTTAGTTGTGCGCTGTGCTTTTTATTACTTGGTAAATAGCACCAAGCACGCTGTGTATGGGGGAGGCAGGAAGACACAAGTTAATAAAGTGGTGCACTTTAATTCTTCTTTTCTTAAATTGCTCCATATTTGTTAGCTATAAACTATTTTTTCTTTACTATGCCCTGGCTAGGTAGTTTTTCCTGTTGTACTCATCAGCATTAACAAAAGGGATTTTATTTATGTAGAGGATTCACAGTCTCAGGTTAGGAAACTATTCCATGAATTCTATTATAATCTGAGTTATCTAAATAGGAAAAGCTTTTAATTTTCCTGTTTTCTGTGCTGTCAAAAATCAACAAGCTGATGAAAGTGAGGAAAATCCCTTAGATGTATAGGTGAGAGCCTGTGGACCCAGTCCTGGGTGCTGATGGAGCTCAGTCACTACTCCTTCAGCCCTGGGGTGAGTGTTAATTCACCTGCCTCGCAGGTGAGCTGAGGGTGCCAGGATGTTACCTCCAGTTCATTGTGGTTATCATGCAGGTTTCTGGCAGTGGCTTCGTGTGTTTCCATCTCACACTACTGTGGTAACGAGTATTTAGCAAGTATAAAGCCTGAGCAGCTGAGTTGTTTGTGTGGGTTGTGCTCATCTAATGGTGCCTGAAGCTTCCTGGGGTGGTCCTGGCCGATGGGATCAGTGCAGCTGCAGGGACACCCTGTAAAATTGGTGTTTGTGCCATTTGGGGTGGTGCAGTTTTAACAGGGACATTCCCCCATCTTCCCTGTGGGTTTCCATCCATAACTGGAGCTGGTTTCTAAGGTGGTATCAAAAAGTTCTGTAAGTGCCCACTTATGGATTTTAGTTGTGGCAGGGATAAACAAAACCCTGTAAGGGCTGGTAAAGAACTGAGCTGCAGTAGGTGTCAGGGTATATAGGCAGCCATCCCTTACTTCTTAATCTTGAAGTCTTTAACTTTGGATTTGCAGCCTTTTTTAACCTGCTGTTTCTAACTGCAGGCTTGCGAGTTAGCACAGAGGCACATTATCCAGCCCCTGGCGTCTCTTTTTCTGCTATGAAAGTCCATCAGCAGAAGGGCAGAAGTCCAAGGAGCCTGTGTGGTTTCGTTTGGGATCCATTAGGTTCCTCTGCCAGCTCTGGACTCATCTCTGTGACCCCCAGTCTTTCTGTACCCACTTGTTTTACATCAATACAACTTTTCCCTATAATTTGGCAAGAGTACTGGTATTTGAGCAAAGCATCCCACTGCCTTCTAGGGGTTTATCCTCCCACCTTTCCAAGTGCTGCGGTATCTCTCTCTTCCAAAGGCTGCAGTTGGATGCTGAGATGTAACTGTAAATCTGCAAATACTCAGAGGCAAACACATTAATCCCTTCTGACACATCAGTCAAAATAGCAGTGGATGGAACTGAGGGGAAGGTGAACTGAAACACCCTCATTCTGTTAACTTGCAATCTCAGCTCTTGGAATGGGAGGTGCAAGGGAAAGGAGCTGCCAGTAGCCAGTTGTAATGGCTTTGGATTGCTGCCTGCTTTACTTCCAATGACCCTTTGATTAATTCCTCTCCCATTTTATTTTTTTTAAGGAGCCTATTATGGCATATCTTATTGCAGATGTTGATTGGATCTTAACTGTGTATTGTGCCGTTTTGATTTGGATTAAATGGCACATATCTATCTGCTGCTTCTCCCCTCTCCCCCTCCCACTTTAGTTCATCATGTTCAGAATTCAGAGTCTCCACAATGAGAGTTTCAACCCTCCTGATAGCAGAGGATGTGCAATCGGCTTGAGGAATGTGTACTCAGAGCTTATGATCCTTGGGCAAGCGGAGACTGGGTGATGCATGTGGCTTTCAAGGGACGCTGCTATTTCCATCTGTTAATGGCATTCCAGGATGGCCAAGTCCCCAGTGCAGCGATACGTGGCAGCTGAGAGATGGGAGATGCAGGGTACAGATGTTGCTGATCTCCATAAGATGGGTCAGAAGAGATCATCTGGTGATTTTAAAAAGAGAAATATGCAGCAAAAAAGCATTACTTATCCAGGCAGGTTTGAAAGAAACTGCTGCAATGTTTGGGAAGCAAAAAGGGAAGAGCCAAAGAAATGAAAGGAAGGGCAAACAAAAATTAATGGAGGCAGTTAGGAATAGAAGGATGATTAAAATGAGGGAAGGGTGACAGAGAAACAGGGTGATGAGGTTCTGGGGTGATACCTGGGTATCCCAATCAGGTGGTCACGATTCTGTACAGCAGCACATCCATCCTCACCCTGGGAGTTCTGGCACATGGAATAAATGCAGCACCCTGAGAGGGGTGTCTGCAGGATGTGTTTTGGACCCGTGGCAGATCCCTGAATGGGGAAAGGGAGAGCCACTGTTGGTATCTGGGATGGGAAGAGCAATGGAGGATGTGCTGCAGGGAGTCTGGGAAGCATTAAGACTTCCCAGCTGTGTTCCACACTGGCAGCACGTATCAGAGCTGGTCTTGTCGGAGTTCCCAAGGAAAATACACTAACAACACACAGTAAAATGCATAATTCCTCCCTGTTCTATCTGGAAGATCTACACTTAGTTGTTGTTATTCTCTGCTCTTTGATCACAGGTTGGGATGGTGGCCTGGAAGATGACTCTGAAGACCCCGGAATATCCCGAAGGCCGTGATATCATTGTCATTGGCAATGACATTACATACCGGATTGGCTCTTTCGGGCCTCAAGAGGATGTGCTGTTCCTGAGGGCTTCAGAGCTTGCTCGGACACATGGCATCCCCCGTATCTATGTGGCTGCCAACAGTGGAGCCAGGATTGGTTTGGCTGAGGAGATTCGGCACATGTTCCAAGTAGCATGGGAAGACCCCGATGATCCATACAAGGTAAGGAGGCACAGGAGAAGCTCTGCAGCATCTTGCTTTTATACTGCTTCTTTTAATAGAGGTGAGGGTAAATGTTTGCCAGACTGTTAGATCCAAAGTTTTCCTTGCTATTGGATGTCTCAGGCAGCAGTACTGGCATCTGGAATGAACTGGTGCTAAACGCTGAAAGCATCCCTCAGCTGGAGCTCTGATGTTAAGAGAGGATTTTCTCACTGCTGTCTGGGATTAAATCCTGCTCTCTCAGAATGTTCTTTTTGGAAGGGGTTATTGGGAATTCGGAAGGGAGTCCAGGTGGGAATTAGATGAATGGACTCTTTTTTCCCTGCAGGGATACAAATACTTGTACCTGACTCCTCAAGACTATAAGAAAGTGAGTGCCCTGAACTCAGTTCACTGTGAACATGTGGAGGACAATGGAGAGTCCAGGTAAGCACAGACAGGTCAGGATGAAAACCTTTCTGTTCAGTACATGCTGAAGTACTTTGCTTAGCAAGGGCCTAGTGGGAAAGACAGAAGCCAGCCTGAGAGTGCTGGGTAAGAGGGGATTGTGCTGGGGAAGGAAGGCATAAAAAATGTAAAGAAAAGGTAAGACCCTCATTATAATCTCTTGTTCTGTTTCTTTTTCCTTTGGGCTCCATTTTCTTCTTTTCTGGCCCTTTTTCCTATGATCAGCCTGCTCCTCACGGCCCGTGGGAATGACAGAATAACTTTTCCATGGGCAGTCCTCTCCCTTGGCATTTCCTCTTTGCACTGCTGCTTTGGCTACTCCGATGCAGGACTATTTCATGCAGAATGAGCCCATGTGCTGGTCCTGGCTGGGTTTTATGCACATTATTCGTTAGAGCCTTAATGATACTTAGTCACTTTCCATTTTCTGGGTAGCAAACTGATTCAGCAAATCATTGGACCTTGTGACTCAAAGGCTGTATGTGTCTCCCTCAGGTATAAGATAACAGATATTATCGGAAAGGAAGATGGACTTGGAACAGAGAACCTCAGAGGATCTGGCATGATTGCTGGAGAATCATCTTTAGCCTATGAGAGTGTTATCACCATCAACTTGGTAATCCCCCACTGCTTTCTGTTCTTCAGACTATTGTCTGCTTCAGCTAAAAACCCTGCGGTGATATCCAGAAGGGACATCTGGGATCAGACTTCTGGCTGTTCTGAATTGGCTCCCATAGGCTTGAGCAATGCCACTGGCACTGTTGTGGAGCTGGAGCCCTTGCAGGCTAAATCTAAAACGCTTGTAGAAAACTGTTATTTGGCTTCATATTTGCTCAGTCTCTTAAGTTGCTAAGTCTTTTTTTTTAAATAAAGCTACTGTGTTTTACCTAAAAATAGAATGTGCAGTTTTGCAGTGAGAGCAGGTTTTACAGCCTTGTAATACAAACATGCCTGGCGTTATCTAAGTGTTTGAATCAGAGGGGTTTGGCTGTGTGCTAAGACAGAAATCAATGTAATTGCTTTATTTCCTTAAGGTTACGTGTCGGGCAATTGGAATTGGAGCTTACCTTGTCCGGCTGGGTCAGAGGACTATCCAGGTGGAGAACTCTCACATAATCCTGACTGGCTGTGGAGCCCTCAACAAAGTGAGTCTTTACATGTTTCAGTCTTCAGAACTATGTGAATTGAGCTGGTTTTGTGGGTTCTGCTGGAGACCCAGGGAGCTGCCACCACTCTGCATCACTGTGCTCGGTCCTGTTTGCTTTCTTCCTTCTGGGGCTCCTTCTAATCAAGAAGGAGACCCAACACAGGGCAGCAGCTGTGGAACTTGCCTTTACAGTGTCTTTCCTTTGCTCTCTGGTCAGAAAGCAGTCCTTTCTTGACAAGAGCATCATACCGACAGCCAGAGGCACTGTTCCAGGCATCCCGGCTGGAGATTGGCAGGGCACCTCGACACAGCTGCACGTTAAAGGGCTTGAGCATGAGCCAGGTGAAGGGAAAGAAGGAGAAGCAGCTTCTAACACAGTGTTGTGGTTTAACCCCAGCTGAAACCAGGTCACATAGGTTCTGTGCAGTGATAAATGACAGCAGTGGGGAAGCCCACAGCTGGGCAGCATCTTCTTCCACCCACTGTGTACTGCGATGGAGGAAACGGGGCTGTTTCCGGTATCTGGAAGCTTGTGTGTTGAAATTCCTGGGCCCTAATCTCCCTGAGCTTTCAGCCATCCACAGCACTGTAGGGGGGAGCAGCGAAGCCTGATGAGGAGAGTGTGGATGGAGGTTCCCCAGGGGTCAGGAATGCTGTGGACATCTCAGCTGTGGGAGCACGAGGAGTACCTCGGGCTGTAAGAAAACTTACTGCTTTCACTCCTAAAGTGGCTCTTCTTCCTCCCCCCTTCACCAGAGGTGCTTTTTCTCCCTTTGCTGCCCCAAGCCTATTAATACCACAGCCTCCAGCTCCTTGTCTGAGGCAGGCACGGCTCCGTTCTCATCCCTCTCACTGAGGGCTTTGTTTACGTGGGAGTTGGGATTGTGCAGTGCGAGTGCCCTTCCCATTGTGCAGCTTTGTTCTCAGGCCCTCTCCAGCACCTGGGGTGGTTGTGCTTCATTGCAAGCTGTGTTTCAAGGAGTGCCTGCCTGACAATGGGAGATAAAAGGAAAATAGTCTCTCGTTGAATTATTTCCCTGAATAAAGGGGGCTCTGCAGAAAATGAAGCATTGATCCTATCAACTCCAGGATGCAGTACCCTCAGTTAGATCTCTTACACACGTCGCACACCTGCATCAATGGAAGGAAAAGAGGCATTTGAAGATCCATCCTTTAAAAAGAAATTGAGTCAGTTTAGTGCTTGCTCAAGTGGAGGAAGTTGCCTGCTTCCAGCTGTCATTTGTGGGGGATCGGGGCCCTGCAGAGTTTCCCAGATGGCAGGGCCAGGCTGTTCAGTCCTTCTTTCCTCCTCTCTTCTTCCCGGGTTTAACTGCTCTCTCTACCCATGGAGTGAACGTTTTCATAGGATTAGATTAATCTCACTACATTTTAGGCACTTAAAAATTAAGGGTTTACCTTAAATTAAGGCTTCTGTCAGCAGGTGTAGGCAGGAGGAGCTGCTTTCTGCGGGTGACTTAGCCCATCCCAAGAGTTTTCCTCCCTACACGTTTTTAGGTAAGCATTGAACCTCTACCTGGCTAAAGGTCAGGCAAAGGAGGAATCTGTTCCATCCTATCCGGCTTTCCCAGTGAGACAGCGAACCCCAGACCCAATAAGTTTACCTGTCCTTGAATAGTGGAAGAGTGGGAATCCAGTTCTGGTCAGAGCTTTTTGAATGGATGCAGCTATAATTGTGTCCCAGAAGAGTGATGTCCAGTGCTAACCTGAAGTGACCAAGCTTAGTCCAGGGGGGATCTTAAGGAGAGTGTGAAGCAAATGGTGGATGCTAATGCAGGATCTGCTTCAGGCTTACCCTCTGTCTCCCTGTTCTTCCATGTAAACTGTTAAACTCTTGTCCTTTGAATTCAGATGGACAGTTTGAACTTTCTTTTGGCTAGAAAGTGGCTGGCCCAATGTCAGCCAAGGCCAGCTAAGCAAAGTCTTCCTTTGTAAGGAATGCAGAGGCTGTTGGGGCATGAAGTATGAGTTCTTGTTCATTCACATGAATAAGACTCCAAAAGGGTCTTGTGGTGGAAACCCGTTGTAGTTCTCTGTGGAGTGGGTGAGCTCTGCTGCTTCTTGTCCCCTTAGAGCAGATGGTGAGAAGAGCCTGTGCAGCAAAGCCAGTGCTTTACTGCATGGGAATTGAAGGTCCCCAGTCCCACTGACAGGGTCTGGAGGAAAGATCATGCCTGAAACAGAAGTAAATGCAAACTGTAGCCTTGCCTGACAGTTGGAACTGGAGGTATCCTGACCCAATTGTATGGAAATGTTCCTTGAGCTTTTCCCAGTTATGTCCCTGTGATTTGGGACTGGTTTTTCCATTGCTGACTTTTAACTGCTGTCTTCCTGGAGGATGCTGTGCAAAGCTTACGCGTGGTCTTGTGGCTACAGATCCATCTTCAAAATGTCTCTAGTCTGGAGGAAGAGAGCGTGCAGTGCAGAAATGGGGACAATTGGGCTTTCAGGGAGCAGTGAGCGAGCTTCTGGGGTGGTTTTGAGTTTTGGTTTGAATTTTCTCTATTGAAATACTGGATTCTTTCTCATTTAAAGGAGGAGCAGAGGGGGGCTGTGACAAACATTCTGTGCCAGCAGATCTTGTTCATTATCATTATGTAAAACCAGCCTGAGGGTTTAGGTGTAGAGGGAAAGGTCCAGATGCCAAAACCAGACTACAACCTATAACTTAGATGATGAGCTCAAGGTCAATAGCATTTTTAGCCGGAGCTAATGTTTGGTTCTGGAGGTTGGTTAATCACGTGCTGGCTGTGTCCGTGTCACTGCTTTGTAAGTAGAGAGGCACATCACTGCGAGACACCTGATACCAGGCAGGTTTAAGCATTCTCTCAGCCCCATTGCCTGTCAGGGGTGACAAGAAGCAGCACAGGAGCTGTGTGAGGCTTCCCTCTGCTCCTGATGAAGCTGTCTTTGTTCCTAGCCCACACCGACAGGCATTGGGGAGGGGGGAAGACCTGGGCCAAAGGTGGTGGTGCTGCGTGGTGGGGACACAGCGCTCTGC
Source organism: Melopsittacus undulatus (assembly GCF_012275295.1). Lineage (NCBI taxonomy): Eukaryota > Metazoa > Chordata > Aves > Psittaciformes > Psittaculidae > Melopsittacus > Melopsittacus undulatus. The sequence goes on along the minus strand of NC_047539.1, from coordinate 6,653,132 downwards.
ATGCGGGGCACTGGGGCTGCGTTTCATCCGTCCCCCTTTTGTCTTCCCCCAGTGCATTCCAGCGGGGGGTGGAGAGGTGGAAATGACATTTCATTCCTGTGCCGGGAGCGTGTGCGCGCGCCTGTGCCGAGCCCGCTGACCCCCCTGGAAATGGAAATAATGATAATGCGCGTCTCCTGACTGCATCAAAGTATCAGCACATCAAAAGCCAGGAGGCATGAAATGCAAATGATAAAGTGAAAGCAGATGGATTGTGCATGATCGCCTGATGCCCAATGAATTTTAAGAGCTGCCGGTTCACATGGGGAGAGGGGCTGAAATAAACACGTTATCCCGGCAATTCTGCTTTTTGTTCTCTGCTGCTCACTCCTGACAATATTTTTTCACACTCCAGCGAGCAGCCACTCCATCTCCCTCCCTTCCCCTCTCCTGGCTGTCTCCCTCCCTCCCTCCCTCCCTCTCCTAGCGCTGTCTACCTCGCGCACGTCTCGGGTCATGTCGCCGCAGCTCCGGTGGAAATAATAAGATCTAAAGCACGAGGTTGTTATTTGCATAGAAATAGCATGGAGCCCCAGGCAGCGCGGGGGAAGGACACAGAGATCATTTGTCTAAAATTTTAATGAAAACTTTTGCTGAGGCAGAGGTTTTTATGTGTATATATATATATATTTTAACTTTGCCTCCCCCTTTTTGCCACCCCCACTTCCTCCCTCAACTCCCTTTCCCCCTGCTTTCATCCCTAACAGGTTAATTTCCACTGGTTTTCTTTCCAATAGAGGGAAGAAGAGCCCAGCGCTCCCTGTTTATGCCTTGTGCGTCTGGTTCAAGCTTCCAGTCCTCACAGGGATGTTCCCAAGTCTGTGGCTGACCTGTTTGTAATGAGTTTGCTCCTCCTTGTCTTTTGTGTTGAAAAGGGAGCCTGTCTTTAAGGCTGTTTTGTTAATGTAAACAGTGGCTCTCAATCACATCTCTACAGAGGCACGTCTTGGGCTTCCTCTAAGGGAAGCCAGGTTTAGCAGAGATCTTCAGAACCCTCTATGACTAACTTGATACACATCAGTGTCATAGAGAGGTCTTCAGAATCCTCTACTAACTTGATATGCATCAGTCTGTTAGAGAGAGGTCTTCAGAACCATCTACTGGCTTGATACACATCAGTGTTACAGGGAGGTCTCCAGAACCCTCTACTAACTTGGTACACATCAGTGTTATAGAGAGGTTTTCAGAGCCCTCTACTAACTTGGTACACATCAGTCTGTTACAGAGATGGTCAACCTAGTAATCTCAGTTTATTTTCTGAATGATGATGAACTGCTCCCCACACTGCACTTCACAACAGGACATCTAAAGTGGTCGTCACATCACTTCTGGAGGTGAAGGGAAGAATGTAACCAGCAGTGTTCTGTTCCCTTTCTTCCTGTTTAGCTTTATTTCCCCTCAGTGATATCCTATAGTACGTAGGGAAAGAGGCAGTGAAGAGTCAGAAATCACTACAGTCTGAGATGTTCAAAGCATAGCTCAGAACCAGAACTCTGGGTCTCATTTCCCAGTGTGCAGGCAGCTGCCTGGTTGTGATGTGACACGTCTGATCAGCAATTACCTGCTGGCACCTTGGCCTTGAATCCTTAGTTCATTTGTATTTGGGATGTGTTTTGAGCTCATCAGATGGGAAGTACCTGCATCCATCCTCAGGATGTCTTTCTGTGGAAGGTTTTGCCTTCAAAATGATCTTAATTTAAACAGTGTATCTGCTTGTATAACCTATTCTAGACCTGAAAGAGCTCAGGAACTAACCAACCAGGTTAGTAATGCACTGTTTCTAGCACTGAGAATTGGTGTTTTTTAGGGGGAGAAAACACTTCTGAAGAACACCTTTTAGAGGGGTGTTTGTCAGGTGAACTGATGTGTGGAACCTTGATTGTTTGCTAAGGCAACATGTAAATATCCAAAGAACTTCCAAGCCTTTGTCCATTGACCTTCTTTGAGTAGCTTTTCCACTGATGCAGACAGGACTGTGGTGGTGAGGACGTTAACGTGATGGGCAGCGGGGTGTATGTGTCAATCAGGTGACTGTGGGTGAGTCCCTGAGGACTTGTTGATACAACAGACCACAATTGCTGTGAGGATCGTTTTGACAATGTGCATTTAAATCCCAACACCCCAACAACCCCTTTGCACGAGGCCAGGAGAGAATAGCCTTGTATTTTAATTCAGTCCTGAATTGTATTGACTATTAAAGCCAGAGCTGAGGTTGATGTGGCTGCTTTTGAGGAGATTGATGGTTTCATTGGTATAGATCTGCAGCTGAATGGTGGGAGCATCCACGTGGCAGGCAGAGAGGAGCAGTGTACATGTGAGAGAGCTTGAACCAGCTCCCTGGGTAGTGGTTATCCCCTGCTGTAGGTTGCTTGGTGACACAAGTTTATAGTGATGTACTTCAGCCAGCCTGGCTCTGTGCTGTTGGTGGGTCTTAAGCATCTTCTGACTGACTCGTGGGGGTACCCTGCCTACTGGTGGGGTGTCATTTGGTCCCAGTGCTAAAGCAGCCTGGCGCTGACCTGATGGTTGCAGGCTGTGGCTGAGGGAAACTGCAGAGCTTGGTGGTTGCTCTGGGACTCAGTGCCAGGGTGAGAACATGGGTCAGGGCTTGGGAGGACCAGGCAGAGCTGCTCAGGGTGCTGGGTTGGGTCTGAGACTCCCTGGAGGAGCTCGTGTGAGGAATAGGGAGCTTACAGAGTCTGTCGTGTGTGAGTGATGGATCTTCAGTCTCGCAAACAGTAATATTTACCCCTCAATTTCACAATGTGGAAGAATAAATAGAAACCCTGTGAGACTGATGCTGTTTGAGGGGTTTACTGTAAAATGCAGACTGGGGAAAGCTCTTCTTTTGAGATTCAAGGCAGGGATAGCTCAGTGTCTGCTCAAGATGACTCCAGTCTTGGGATTAGATCAAAGCAATCATGTGAGAGCAATCATGTGAGTTAGAACAGCAAGTGCCATCCCTGTCATTCAAAGGAGCATTATAATTATTAATGCATGATATGAATCTTTCTGTAGTGGCACAGCAAGACTATTAGGAAGATAGGTATGGGTGCCGGGTGTTTGAGAATGCTAATCAAAGAGGGTCTAGGAAATGTCAAACAGAAATCGACACTTCAGCAGCATTCAGCATCCACGGCTCCTCATGGATCTCACCAAGGTTACCCTGCTCTTAGCTCCAGCAGTGGGGGAAGCAGGAGGAGCTGCTCAGCCTGGTCTGGGATGGATGCAGGAGGTGATGTGATAAGAACACGGATGCAGGTTGGTATCTTCAGCTCTTTCAGGACCAATGCAGGACCTTGGTACTGGTGGAGGTCTCCTTAACGTAGGTCACCTTCACTCACACCCTAACCAAGCCAGTCTGGTTTGAGACCCAAGGTCACAGTGAAGCTGTAGTAAATCAGTCCCATTTTAGCAATGTTTGGCAATAGGAAGAGAGCAGAATTGATTCCTTTTAATGCCAGTGAGAGACGTTAGCTGCTGGGAGGGCTGGTTGGTGGCAGTGCTGGTCAGACAGAGGTCTTTGCTCAGTGTAGAGAGGTGAATGTGAGCAGGATGGATGCCTGGACTTTGAAGGAGTGCAAATAAACAAACATTACCCTGTGTTTCTACATTTTATTTTTAATTGCCTTTCTTTAAGTGCTGATATTTGTGTATTGTTCCCATTAGAGACAATTTACGTTCCAGGCATCGCATTATCAGTCCCTTTATGTTTGCTTAGGGAAGAAAGTCTAATAGATTCCTGTTGACTTCTTTTTTCCCTCCCTCCTTCTATCATTTTTAATATGGATCTTGATCAGTTTATCTATGGGAATGGTGCTGGTGCTGTGTGTGTGTTTATTCCTGCTAAAGAGGAGTTTATTTAGCATGGTGGCCTGTATTCTGCCTATCTAAACCTGCCAGGAAAACTCCAGTGGATTCTAAACCCTACAGAGGTATCACCAAACCAGGACTGTATCCCAGTGCCTGGAGGGTTCCTGTGCCTGCAGTGTATGTTCTTACTGGAGCATTAACTCAGGTACCTGATGTTCACTGCAGCTGAAGGGAAGAAGGCCTAGAATAATCTTTCTTTTGGGGTGTTCCACTGTGGTTATCAGGGACCTGCCTCTGGGTCTTTTCTGCAGTGGCTTGTGGAGAAATTACCTGTCCTGAAGGGTATTCTGGAGGTACTGCCCTTCCCTGTGAGGGTGCTGAGGTGCTGGCACACATGCCCATTGGAACTGTGGCTGCCCCATCCCTGGCAGTGCTCAAGGCCAGGTTGGACACAGGGGCTTGGAGCAGCTGCTCCAGTGGAAGGGGTCCCTGCCCGTGGCAGGGGTTGGAACTGGATGAGCTTTAAGGTCCCTTCCAACCCAAACCATTCTGGGATTCTTCTGAGGTCTGGAAGGTGACCAAGGGATTGGCCAAACCAGTACCATGAAGTCAATCATCAGTACTGTTTATCGGGCTGGTGTGTGGATGAGGGACCCCCTGGCTGGGACAGGTGGGATTTATGGGTGTTTGCCCCATGTAGAATCAGGGGCTGTAATTTTAGTTGGCAAAGTATATTGAGTCCTTTTGATTTAGCACTGACTGGTGGAGTGACCTTGAGCAAACCAGGCGGTCTCTGTGCACCATGGAAGGAGAACTAGGCAGGGATTCTTAGACAAGACATATTTCATTTGGAAATGCCACCTCACTGAAACTGGAACTCTTCAGGAAAAAACAGCAGGTTTGATGAATTTCTCCTTTGGAATTTTTGGGGTCAGATTAAAAGTTCGGGGTTTTTTTGTTTTTTCTTTATTTTTCCCAATTGACTTTTCAAAGGAATTTTTTATTTCTAAGATTTACAAGAAATATCTCACAATTGAGAAACAAACATCTTGACCCTGTCCGATGTTTGACCGCATCTCAAGACTGCAAATGTGATTGTTGCAAGCCAGAAACCTTCAGAAATCCTCATCAGTCCTTGCAAGCTGGAAGAGCTGTTTCCTCCCAATAACCTTTTGTGTTGCCACCAGCAAACAGAGGGAATGTCTCCTCCGTGATCTGCCTGGAGCCCTGCTCCTGTGTACTGCTGAGGTGCCTTGGCATCCTCAGGCAGAAGGTAGTGGAGAAATCCCAGCTGCAGCCGCGTTGTCCATCCGGATGTGTCTTCCCCTGCTGGGGTGAAGTGCAATTGCTTTGCCCCTTCTTCCCCCCCTGATCTCACCAAATTAAAGCAATACAAAGGCTCCACCAGCAAGACCTGCGTGTGGATTTGCAGTCAGTAGCCATCTCCAATAACCATCAGGCTGTCAGCTTCCCCCCACCTCCCCCTGCCTCCCACCTCCCCCATCACTCACCAAAGGGAAAAAAGAGCTGGAGCCACAGCTTGAAATATATCATGCAATAGTGTATCATGAATTTCTTGTGAATCACATTGGTGAAGCAGGTTTATTTATTTCTGAGACTCTAAATCAATACAAAGTAGGTCTCTTAGTTCTGAAGCTGGGATGGAGTGTGAAAAAATGAGCCCATTGTACTCTTAAAACTTTGGGGAAAGGAGATGACAGCTATATAATTCCATTTACCAGGCACTAGGGGCTTTAATGTGAAGGTGACAGGGAGCTCTTTGTGCATTTAGAGCACCATATCTTCTAAATAAAAGATCTGTAGACTTGATAGTGGAGTATAGCTCTGACTTTAATAATCTCCAAGCATTAGACCGAGCCAATATGTTCCCAAGTCAGAAGGGTCCCCCACTGAATGCTCGTAAATTAGAAGTGCAGGAACTGCACACGTTTGGATTAGAAATGCAAGAGCGGGCTGCAGGCAGGGAGAGGGGGCTGTGGATGGGCTGAGCACTCGGGGCAGGGCTGCAGAGCTGGGCTCTTCCTGGTTCTCCCATCCAGCATTGCTGTTTTACCCTCTGATGACATGATATGTGTGCAGGGAAGAGCTGAGTGATGGGCATGAAAACGGTGAGATCTGTTGGGGCTTGACTGCACATAATGGCAGTGGGGTTTTGAGTTCCTACATTGTGCTTTCTGATGAGACCTTCATTCCCATCATTTCTGCCTGCTTATGAAAAGTAGGCTCTTTAGAGTACGTGCATGTGCCTTTTCTGCTTCAGGTTTCTGGTAGATAATACGAATGGTGGGATGAGAATTGCAATTATTGAGATTATTTGGATAAAAATCTGGCACTTCTGTTTGATATAAACACATGATATGCTCTGAATAACAACAGCACTTATGTTATCTAATGATTCCCATTCAAGCCCTCTGCTGTCATCTTTTCACATCTTTCCCCTTTGATGAAACATAGGAGCCAATCAAGTTTGCAGCCAAAGCAGCTTCATAGGGAATGTCTCAACTAACCAGCTTCTGCAAAGGAGCAGAGAAAGCAGCTGATCAACATGGGCTTGAGATGATTAATGTGCAGCCAACATACCTATAGACCTGTTGAAGATGTAAAGGCTGCTAGAATCCTTGCTTTCCTTAGTACTTCCTTAAAGATCCTCTGAAGGCAAAAGAAATGTGGTTTCCTATTGTGATAGTGAGGGCTCCTTACTAGAGACCTCAGAATGGCCAGGTTTGGGGTCTTTGTGTGGGGCCACCAACCCACAGCAGCTTTCTTTGGCAGTGTGTCACACTGCATGGACAGAAACACAGTTTTGGGGTTTCTGAGCTTTCATGGAGTGGAAACAATTATAATGTAAAGCACATTTCCTGGTGCCAGAAGCTGGTTGCTGTTTGGCTGCTCTTTTCTGTCCGTTTTGGCCATCAGATTAAGCACAAAATCAGAGGTCAATAGTGCGAAGACTCAGGCATATGCTTATTGTGTACCTGAGCTTTAAAATCCTGGAACCTGGTCTTTCCCACCCCTCTTGCTGAAGCATTCTTGATCTCAGTTCTACAGCAGCTGACTGCTGCAGCTGCATCTGTTTTCCCTGGAGTGCCAGTAACCTTCCTGCTAGGAAGGGCCTGCTTTGCAAACTTAACCTTCCATGCACATGTTTGGTCATTAAACCGATGCCTTCTGTAAGCCTTGGGCTGGTGCTGCTTCCACTTCTGACCTCCTGCTTTGTGTGACTCAGTGGACCTTCATGGTCACCCCAACCTCTCAGGGTGAAGTTTTCCCTTTCAAGAGATCCTGGTCATATCAGATAGAGGATTTCATCCTGTGCAGTCTTTTCTCCTATGAGTCTCTTTCTAGCATTACTGATTTAGCAATATAGAATCATTTCTAAATTCACTTGTGCCTCTGCTGTGTGTCTTATTGAGGAACATCTGAGTCCCTTTAATTGTATCAGGTTTGGACTTCTCCAGCAGATGTGTTCTCTTTTACCCTTGGATATTTTCTTGCTGAAACATTTATACAGCAATATGCGTTGCACCATTTAAGATTGTTAATTGGAGATTGAATTACTTGTCAGCCTTTAAAAATGTAGTCCTCTGAGGTCAGAGATGAGGTGGTTAGCAGAGCTGAATGGATGAGCTATCGCATTCATTTCTTTCTCAAGCCCAACCATCATTGTCTATAAGCTGGCTGGCCCTTCAGTGCCTTTTCACCTCTGGCACTCAATGCAGTCTGCAGCTCTGTGTGTGGAACACCTTGGCAGGATCTCCCATCGTTCCTGAATCTGGAGGAGCACATGGGCAGGAGCAGGCTGGGGACCAGCACCCAGCCTGGCAGCATCCCTGGAAAATGCCTTTTTAACCCCTTACCTGCACAGTTCCAGTGCTGGGGAGTGAGTGGAGCAGCTTGCTTTGAATCTGTGCTTGAGTCAAGATTCAGAGCTTGCATGTGCCCTTATTACATGTCCCTCTTGCTGCAGTGAGCACACACGTGTGGACATACATGTCATATGAACAAAGGCAGCATGCGCTCACCGGTCCAACTTCTACCTGCAGCTTGGGACTCCGTGGCCTCTGCTGCCAAACACTGATGGGTAAATCCAAAGCTGGCTCAGGACTGCAGAGGGGGATTGCATTTGCACAGCCCCTCACCCTGCTCCTCCACTTCACTGGAATGTCTGGAGCACTCGGGAAAAGGAACTGCATATTTATCTTGATCTCCAAAAAGGGATTTAGGGGCGAGAGCAGGCGGTATATTAGACTGTTTTCATTGCCTGTCAGCAGTGGTAAACCTGAGCTGTCTACAGTGTCTCTAGATAAGCAGCAGCAGAGGCCCATTTTGCATGTACATACGTTTGCATTAGTTCGTAGATGGGGAGCTTAAATCCTCTTTATTTTTATTTTCCTCTGTGGAAAGCATTTAGCAGGCTTGTGCCTGGCATCTGGAGGCCTGTGCTTTTTCTTTTCCTTGAACCTAAATCTATGCTGCTGTCTTCTTTACCATGTTTTTTCATGGCACTGATTTTGTTAGGGGAAGATGAAGGTCTCTGAGCTCAGAACGGAGACCCAGGACGTCTCTGTGCAAAACCACAGCACTGACATTGATTTATAAGTGTTTGAGCTACTGCATAACTGTTGTGCCTCTGCCTCTTCTGGATTTAAACCTCAGCTGACATCTGACATCAGGAGCTTTGTGAGGATCATCTGGTGCTTGTAAGATGCTGAGTTTTGTGAAGCACCACACCACCAAAAGAAGATGAATTTGGAGTTAGCAATGACAGCACTGGGCCTTACAACAACTCAAGGCAATGCTTTGGATGGGCTCAGTGACTCCCTGACCCTAGCTGTGATAAACTGAGCTTGCACAGGAGGAAAACCAATTGGTCCAATGGAGCTTTAGAACCAGATCAAACTTTTCTATTTTCATATCCCTTTAGCACCTTCTTTACTTTCAGCCTAAAAGGTCACATCCTGAGACAAGGTGAAATACTGAGACATGAGGAGTTCCCTCTACTATGGGTAGATGAGCAATGGCCCGAGCCCTTGTTGTACGATGAGGATGAAGTCAGACCCAAGCATCCCTTCCATAAGGACCAGGCTCCCCTGGGCTCCAGCACGGGGTACCCCTTCTTCCTAGAACAAGCTGCTGGTGATTCAGTGGGGAAGAGCAGGTTGGCTGTGTGTGTTTGAGGGCTTTTTTTAAGATCTAAATGAAGCAGGTAGGTAATGCCCTCTGCCTGTTAGAAAGACTCAACCCGTAAAAATAACAAACGGCATGTATTTGCTAGAATGTCAAAGTTATGAGTTTATTTTGTAATGATGTGCTCCTGCCTTCATGAGGTAAACTGGCCGTGGCAGAGGTGTTATTAGTAATATGGACTCAGCGGAGCAGAAAGCCGAGTGACCGAGAGATCAGTGTATCAGTCAGGGAGAGGGCAAATGGGAAGAGACAGCAGGAGAATGAGAAAAGAGCTGCGGTGCCTGGGCTGAGATTAGAGATGGAGCTGTGCAAGAGAATTAGAAGCCCAACAGAAGCTTATTCTTTCCAGTCTCTCTATGGAGCTGGTGGGGCTTTGTCTTTGCTCTGCCTGCCTTCATGCACGGTGTTTTTTCCCCTGTTAGAGGGTTAAATGGGTCCATGCTGTCAGTTGTCTTAGAGCAAGTTTGAATTAGTGAGCTTGGGTCAGCACCCAGGAGACCTTGTCATGTATCAGCTTCATTGCTGCCTCCTGCCTCAGTTTCTCCACTTGTGTTATTCCCTTGGGGATCACTGTTCATAAGGGCTTGGGAAGAGCTGTTGTGAGTTGTTTGCTCCATGCTTTGGTGCTGAAGTCATCATGACTTGCTGCAGGGGTGGGTTTGTATGTATCTCCTTAGCCAACACCCCCTTGTCACATCCCATCCACTGATGGTTTTCCTCTTCCTTTCAAAAGGTGCTTGGACGGGAAGTTTATACCTCCAACAACCAGCTGGGCGGGATCCAGATCATGCACAACAACGGAGTGACGCACAGCACCGTGTGTGATGATTTTGAAGGAGTCTACACTATTCTGCAGTGGCTTTCCTACATGCCAAAGGTAATTCCTGCCTGTGCAGGAGTGCATGGTTTTCCTGTGCTTGTATGGTCCCTGAACAGCTGAGGCTGTAACCATTCTGGTATTGAAGTCAACAGTTTTTGTCTCTAAGTGCTGCAGGAGCTGGGCTGTGGGTACCTCCACATCACTCCCCTGCTGTGCTGCCCTCACTGCTCTGGGCAGCAGGATTGTTCTGTAAGCAGTGGATTGTCTCCTACTGAAAAGGCTCTAAAAGTTCCCCTCTGAGGCAGTACTTTGTCAGAGTTGGTGTAGAGGTGCAAGCTGCTCTGCAGCCAGGGAGGCAGCAAGAATAGGCAGGTCACCTTCCTTCAGGAAAGAGTGCATGGAATGAGTCAGTGGTGTGGGCACCTTTCAGAATTAAATTGCAACCCCTCACTAATTCTGGCTATGCCTGAAGTTCAAGAGCACGCAGTACAGTGTGTGCCAGATGATGCCAAAGGTTTGGGAGAGAGTATGGAGCACCTTGGAAGTTTCTCCAGGCTCTTGTCAAGCCTCTGGAGTCCCATCAGGTGAAGGGTTGTGCAGTGTGGGGGGAAAAGAGGACTCTGCTCATGTCCTTTTGGTGCAAAGCCATGTAGATGGATGACTTCCTTCAATGTTTTTCTTTCTTCCTTAGAGTGTTTACAGCCCTGTTCCCATCCTCAAAGTCAAGGACCCTATAGACAGACCCATAGATTTTGTTCCTACCAAGACTCCTTATGATCCTCGCTGGATGCTGGCTGGGCGCCCCAATCCGAATCCAAGTATGTAGATCTTTGGTGGGTAGGATACGCAGGAATGTCTCTTGTTGCAGGACTTTGTATCTGCAATCCAGATACACTTCAGAGCTTAACATGTGATTACTTTTATATATTAGATTCAAATTGTTTAGAACTAGCATATACATTCTGAGTGCTTGAGGACACCTACAATTGTTAGTTACTTCTATAGATATTTTTATGGTCCAGAGTCCATATTCAGAGAGGCTGCACACTGAAGGAATCACAGTATTCCTGCAGATCTTGCCCAATAACTGGATTGGAAACCCTGGAAATCACTGAACCCCCATGCCTGCTTTTGGCGTTGTGCAGCCTGCGTATGGCCAGGCTGCAAACTGGGTGACCATTCCTCCTGCTGTTATTAATGAGTTTTGGGGGGCTAAAATGAGATGTGTGATAAACTAAGTTTTCTGGGTTTGGCTAATATTTTTCCATCCCCTCTCCAGTAATTCATCCAGCTGTCTGAGTGCAGCCAGTGCCGGCTTCCCAATCGAGTGACTTCAGATTTTAATTTAGTGGAAGCGTTAAGGAAAGCAGATGATTCCCTGTGATAAGTTAAAGCAGATATCTCCTAGGTGAAAAGTTAAAGCCATTTATTAGAGGAGATATTGCCGTGATATTCTTCAAACTGACGCCCAACACGAGGCCAGAATCTAAACGATCAGCTTTGGGCTCGCGATAAAGAGATAATTTTGAAATGGATGGTCACATTTTACAGTAGGGCCACAGAGGCAAGGAATGTAGAACACAGTAATTACAAGTTTGGTCTTGATAAAACACTCTCCATCCTGTTTAAGTCAGCAGAGGTTAGCTTGCTTGGATCTCCACTTTTTAATTGGTTTTGGACTTGGGTTTGCAGAAGCAGAGGTGCTTGTTCAGATGAAAGCGTTCCTTGGAAGCTGTGTGCCAAGGGGTGAAGCTGGGAGGGATTTTGTAGGGGGGGGTTGGTTAATGTGTTTTGCTGAGCTTTGTGAAGCAGGTGCCTCAGAGAGTTGTGGTTTCTGTAGTTGTGTGGGTGCGTAGAGTAGCCCAATGCCCTGACATTGGGCTGTTCAGCTTGTACAGCCTGCACAGAGCTGCCTGCACATCTGATTTGTCACTCCCCAGCGCAGCATCAGCAGTCAGCCCAAATAAAAGCTCTTCATCGTGGCCTTACCTGTTCATTGGAGCAGGGGCTGAGCTGAAATACTGGAAAACCTTCCTGCCATGGTGTTCCTTCCTGCCATGCACTGCACAAGTCAGTGTAGTGAGGCTTAACTCCTTCATAGGACTTTGTAACTGTCATCCCGAGAGTTCTATCTGCAGGAATATATGTGGATTGTTAGTGAACAGGTATATTCTTGCACATGGGGATCATCGAATCAGAGTTAACTAGGCTGGAGAAAACCTTGAAGATCATAGAGATATTGGCAATATATTGGAGTTTGTTGTGCAGGAGGAACCCCAAGTCTGATATTGCACTGGCTTTACAAAGGGCAAATAATCCTAATTCATAGTTAGTGTGATCAGGGTATTCAGGGCCTCAGACTTCAGGATAGAAGCTGACATGTGAGACAAGTCATTTGGTAACTGCCTCCTCAGGAACAGTTTGATTTCTCTCAAGCATTAGGAAGTTGCTGCCTTCTTTGGGCAAGAGAACAGGTCTGGAAGCAGATGCTCTGCTCCAGGATGATGACTCCCAAATCATCCTTGAGTTCAGGGAGAGGCACATCAGGTGGAGTCTTCTGTGGAGCAAGGAGGCTTTTGGTCTTGGAATATTTCATACCAGACTTCCTAAAAGAAGAATGGGAAACATGCTCAGATGTGTGGTCTGGTTTTAAAATAACCTAGGAGTTTTTATGTCTAGTTCCTGGATTTCTTCAGTGTTCCTTCTTTCAATGAAAGATGAAGCAGAATCAAGAGGAAAAAATGTGAGAAAAGTTCCCAAATAGAAATAAGCATTCTGAAAGCCATCTTTAATGGCTTTACTGCCTTTTGACAAATGTTTGCAGTGTCTTGAAAAAACCAGTTATTTATTTAAGGGCGTGTGAAGTCCCTCTGCTATCCGAACCCCATCGTTTAACAATAAATGATGCTTTTGCTGATGAATTACTGTCTTTATGCAGGCTAGCAAATGAAATAAGACATGATGGCTGAAGGCAGACAAATGCTCAGCTGTCTAATGTTCCCTTGTATTACAATCTATTTTAAAAATAAATAAATAAAGAGACAGTGCTGCCTCCTCCAGTTGGCATTTCCAAGCAAGTTTTAGTTGCTGCTTTGATATTGTCTCTTTTTTTGCTTCCCTCCCCTGATGTTTCCATTTCTGTTCCCTTCCCTTCAGGTCAAAAAGGACAGTGGCTGAGTGGTTTCTTTGACAATGGCTCGTTCCTGGAGATCATGCAGCCCTGGGCACAGACAGTAGTGGTTGGTAGAGCCAGGTAAATCCTAAGGGGTGTTTTAGACATCTGTAGAAATCAAGTTTTTGTTGTGTTTTGCATTTTTCTGGACCATCCTTTGGAAGTTGATGGCTCTAAGTGAAAATAAGTCATTACTTGAACAGGACGTTCCCCAAAGGGAGCTCCCAAGTGGCTCTGCTGCAGGATTCTGAGCTGTTCCCCATGGCCTAAAGTTTAGATCCATGCCATGGAAACATTTCCAGCATGGATCGTTCTCAGTGTTGCAGGTCTGTTATCTCAGAGCTGGCAGAAAGCAGAAGCCTGGAGAAAGGATCCTGTATTTTGAGAGGATGCAGATCAGAGCTGGGCTCAAAACCCCCTTCAACCACCTCTTTCATAGCTGCTGCTTTAGTTTTTTGCCCTCTCTAATGGCACTGTGCGTTTCCTGATCTGATTGTCTGCTTCCTCTCAGAGTAAAGACATTTTGAAGGAGTACATTTATCTCCCTCGAGTTTCCAATACAAGTGCTTGAGCTGTCCAGATGCAGCATCCTTATTCTTTGTCACTCCTCCGACTACTGCCAGCTCTGCTCTCAAGACAGAGCTTCATCCTCTTGCCTCCAGCAACTCCCAGCTCCTCACTGATGTCAGTGGCTTTGGTTAATTGTCAGCCTTTTGGTTTTTTCCTTCTTTGGAAGCAAGCGAGAGGGAATTAAAAAACCTGAAGTGTCTGAATGGGATCCTGGAGGCTGCAGGTGTTACACTCAATGAGATACAGTCATGCCTGTGCATGGTGGGTGTTCAGAGGGCCTTAGTTCCCAGCAGAAGTCTGCATTAAAGAAAAACCTTGCCTTTCTTTCACCTCCCGCACTGTCAGTGTCACAGTGCCAACAATCCAGAGCCACATCACCTGACAATGGTGGAATTCCTTCTGGAATTCCCGTGGTCACCCCTGGGGGCTGACTCCATCAGCCTCAAGCCTCACCAAATCTATGACTCAAGGACTAGCACCAGGATGTCCCATTAGGGATGCTGTGTTCGATTGCCAGAGCAGTGGGACAGGGAAAGACACCACTGCTCCAGGAACACAGAGCACACTGAGGCTCTAACCAGGGTGCATCACCATCAACCAGTACTGCTTCTTATCTCTGTTATGATGATAGCACAAGGGGCCCCAGAATTTGGGATGTCATGCCACCTTTTGATACATTTTGGTATTTTTATCTACCATGTGACACTCTGAAGTTTTATCTCACAAGGTCCTATAATTATTTAAAGGCTTTTATGCTAAGCAGTGTTCTGGGGAATGGGGGTAAAACAGTGATTTGGCAAAGCAGGAAGATCTCTGTCCAGGCCCATTCTCAGCTTCCTTTCTTCTGGCAAATTCCAAGTTGCTTTGGACCCTCACATAACAGGTATATACAACACAAATGAAACCCACTTCTTTCAAAGGCAGTGACATTTGAAAAAAACCAAATCTGAGTGTATTCTTCTGGGATTGTTACTGTAAGTGCTGCCAAAACTCATCTTTTGTATGTATGTTTGGAATATGTGTGCTGGTGGCTGTAAATTGTCTTTTATTATTCTATGGCAACTTGTCCAGGGACACACTATAAAACAAGATGTAGCATCTTCATGTGCTAGCCTGATAAAATTTATATGAAGTATTATGGAAAACAGAAGTTGTTTTGAGCTGTTTTCAAGTTCAATAAATAACTGTAATACTTGGATAAAGATGTTCTTTATTAGGTCACATGGGCCCTAATATGGAAGTTATAAGTTACCGATTTAAGACGGCTTCTGCAATTACGGGTTTCTAGGCAGACTCTTAATCATAGTGAATGGGACTATTTTCAACCCCCATGTGCACATGGGCCTTGTCACTTTCTCTGCCTGCAGCCGTGTCATCCGGCTTGAGGTGGTTGAGCAGAGAGTGTTGGCTCTGCTGGGACTCCCAGCCTGGGGGTAAGCACTTGTCAGCACAAGCAAAAGATGCTCTTTGTCTGCAGGAGCTCTTAGATACAGTGAAAGCAGAGCTGAGAATCCTCCCTGGTGTCCCTGCGCCCTTCCACCCTTGCAGCCTCCCACAGCAGAAGGGCAAACCCAAACGTTGTCCCCACCTTTCACCCTAACCTCTTGGGAGAGGGAGTTTTTGTAAGCAGAGCAGGTTTAGGGTGGCTGAGACATCAGCATTGCAGAGACATGCAGCCTGTGGATGTGTTTCCTCAGCCGCTAGCTCTTGGGAAAGCAGGGCCTGGGAATGCTGGGGTCTTCATGCTTATTTCTCATGGTCGGGGGTATCACTGTCAGGTGAAGGGTGGCAAAGGTGCAGTGATATCGTTCAAACTTCGGGTTTTGCTTCATTCTATTGAATTTTTGGTGAGGTATGTGCTAGTCTTTAGAGCTAGATTTTGCTTGGAGAACTGTGACTTCCGCTCTGGAATTCTCCAGCCACATGCCTAAACTTTTCAAAGAGGAGGGAATGCTGCTCCCACCATTTGCTTCCATCACTTGTCCCTCTTGTGTATTTGATGTGCAAATCAGAAATAGTGTGTTGAAATCTGAGTTTTGATTTGTGTTGCTTGTGCCCAGGCTGGGAGGAATACCTGTAGGAGTTGTTGCCGTAGAAACAAGGACGGTGGAGCTCAGCATCCCTGCAGATCCTGCAAACCTGGACTCGGAAGCCAAGGTGGGTTGAATGTGTGCTCAGGGCTTTGTCCTCTGGAAAGGGCACTTGCCTTGATGGGATTTTTCACCCCCAAATGTGGGACAGAAAGTACAGGTGCTCCTTGATAAGGTGCTGATGCCTGGTAGTTGCTGGGAAGAGTGACTGCACAGGAGGCACATTCCTGAGTGGTCCTGCTTCCCTTAGGCTATAGAATTCCAATCCCCTGCCCCAGGCAGGGACACCTTCCACTAGACCAGGTTCCTCAAAGCCTTATCCAGCCTGGCCTTAGATGATGTGGTGACAAAAGGATTGTCCTGATTTTTCTGTGGAAAAGCAGATCCCAACCATTTCATGCACTGTATTCGTCATTGCTAATTCCATATCACAGCTCTTGTTCTATCTATTTCTGTGGGTTTATGCTAACTCTTGCATGAATGTATCTCAAGGTTTACCAGTCTTTTTTCATTCCCAACAGATAATCCAGCAGGCTGGTCAGGTGTGGTTCCCCGACTCTGCCTTCAAGACTGCACAGGCTATCAGTGACTTCAACAGAGAAGGGCTGCCCTTGATGGTCTTTGCAAACTGGAGAGGCTTCTCTGGTGGGATGAAAGGTAACCATCAGTTTGGATCCCCTTTTGGTGTTGTCCTTAGTGTGGGTTGTTTTTCACTGCCCAGGGCACTTCTGCTGTTCCCTGCTGTGGCTTAACTGTGGTGACAGCTTGTACCTGTGAACCTGCAGAGCAAAAGGACATACCATGCAGCAGTAGCTGTGGTGACCAAGGTTTTCATTCCTCTCCTCTCCATGTATGTCTTGTCTTTCATAGGCAGGTAGCAGGAATAACACAGACTATACAAGGTGCAAATTGGTATCAAGTTCTTCCCCAAATATGCAGTGCAACTGTATTTCTATACATAACCTCATACACAGTTACAGGAACTGGCAAGATCATAGAATTGTAGAAGCATAAAATCATTTAGATTGGAAAAGACCTTGACAATTGAGTCCAGGCGAGTCTCATCTGCAGTGAGAACAGGTAATTGGATGTTAACAGTGGTCTAGTTGCTAACAGAATTTACAGCTGCCAACCTGGGTTAGTTAAACACTAATCTCAGGAAACCCCTTCTGCTCAAAAAGCTTTATATCCTTCTGCCTCAGCTTAAATGTGGGGCTGGGGAAGCCAACAACATTGCCTATCAAAAATGTATCTTCTGTCAACACTATCTCCCTGATGATTCTTCCCACTGTAATGTTGTCCTATCAAGGACTGTCTCCCAGTTCACTCTCTTGGTGGTGGTGATGTTCAGAGGAAGTGAGCAGCTATAAACTGCTCAGTTAATGTACCAGCAGTTACATTTTGCACCAGATTGCTGCTTTAAATGTCGTGAAGTGCCAAGAATGTGAGATTGATACTATAAAATCTAAATAAGTAAAAGATTACAGCCTCTTACTGTACGTGGCAGTTACAGACACAGGAGAGGAGTTAAGAGATGCACTAACACGGTGAGAGTTCCTGCTCTGGACAGACCCACAGGGTGACAAAGGCAGAAGCTGCAGAAAGCAATGCCATTGAGTTTGCAGCTGCAAAGATGGAAGATGGAAAAATCCGTTCCTCTGGGAAGTACCTGTTACCTTTCAGGCTGGTTTCTGCTCCATGTGCTGCTGCTGTACTCCCTCTGTGACTTGCTTTCCCTACTGCACAGCTTAGGGGGAAGCTGTTGATGTAACTTCACCAAGGGTTGGTTAAGTATCATTTCATTTTACTAAGTTTTGTCAGCTTTGCTAGTGCCCTTTGCTGGATTCCTCTGTGAACTCTATAAACTGAGCTTAGCTTTAGAGTTGAGACCAGAAACCCAAGGTGGATGCTAGTACTTATATTGTGTGTCCTTCGTATTCCAGCCAAGTTGGGAGGAGGAGGACCCATTGTAGTTTGCACCTTGGTCCTTGTGTTTTCCTGCCTCTGGGTTGCTGTTGGGGCTGGCACAGCAAGTGCAGGTCTCTCCTGCTGCTCCTGGTGCTCCTTGGGGAGTTGTTTGCAGGTTTGGTTTCAGTGCTGGCTGGGGATTATGCAGGGAGGGAAAATAAACAATTATGCCACCCCTCAGTGCACACAAACACACTGCCAGGAGCCGACTGCACTGTGGGTAAAATGACTCCAAAATTGTGTGTAATGAGTAGGAAAAGATTAGAGACAGCTCTTGCTATGCTGAAAATTGACATTAGTGGTGGGGGGGAGAGGGGGGGAGAAAAAAAGAGAGAAAACAGAAAAATCAACCCTCTTCCCTGGTCGGCCTGGGAGGTCTAATTCAAGCCATCAAGTAAGTAACTAACTAACATAAATAAAGGCGGATCACAAGTGTGGTGGTGGTTCCCCCAACAAGCTCTCTCTGGCCAGAAGGCTCTTCAGCATAATGCAAAATTAAATTATAAGAACTGGCTGGAATATTTAGATGGAGGAGCCATTTGGAAGGGGTTTATTTAGGCGAACCGGCAGTGACCCACGACGGGGAGACATCAAGCGTGAAATTCACTGGAAATTAGCACCAGGGTCTTGGGCTCGGCATGAATAGTTTGATGGCATGAATAGTTTGATAGCATGAATAGTTTGATAGCATGCAAATCCCCACAACATTAAACTGCAGCTTGTGCTACAGGGTCACTCGCAGTTGGGTTTTCATGTTTTACTGGGTTTTTTTTTCCTGGGACAGGTTATAAATAACAATAAATATAGATATATATAATAGATGCAGCAGAATGAAAAGGCTGGTTTAAAGCTCTGATTACCTGGCTGTTGAATGGTGGTATTGCTTGTACCTAATGGCTTTAGGAGGGACATTATGTGTCTGCAGCCAGTATGTGCCTGGTGTTTACCTTCAGGTCCTGTCGGATAATCCAGCCAAGCTGATGAGATCCGTTCCAGCTTTGGAGGTTCAGGGCACGCTGCCCGACGCGATGGAGATGCAGAAAGCTGTCTGCAGCCTCTCTAGCATGCTTGATGCATCCCACAGCCAATATTTACACATCCAGTGTGATGATAACAGCTTCCAGCAGCTTTCGTGTCTGTGTGTAGTAGACACGGATGCACGCTGCAGCTGAGCAGGCAGGCAGGGAATGGGAACGTGTGCTGGGAACCAGACACCCCTGTTCTTCCTCAAGGACCCCTGCAGCACTTCTGTGTTGCAAGTGGCTTGTTATATGAGGTTTAAATGAACACAAGAATGAAATTTGGCTCAGAAATAGGGTATTTCATTTTTCCAGTCTCAACATAAGCCACTTCCTTGCAGGAGCAGCCTGCACCTAAAATGTGTGTGGAGCTCTTTGCTGTGCAGATGAGGATGGAAGCACTTGGGTTTGTTTTAAACACAGTGTGTTAGTTACAGTACTAACAGTTTATAAAGCTGCACCTGTCAAGGCATTCTGTAAGAGTCCCCCCTTTGCTGAAGTGGTAAGTGTAGGCAGATTGAACAGTTGGGATGAGGGGAGGAAAGAACCCTGCAGAAGAGCAGGAACCTTCCATAGCTTCTGGGCACTCAGCTCCCCTTGGCTCATCTCTGGAGCTCAGCAGGTTCCATGGCCTGGAGCTGTATGTGGCACCATAGAGACCCTTCAGTTGATTGTCTCTTCCTTATCTGAGCAGGACTTGGTGTTTGTGGTGGAAGCAGTTACCATAAGGGGAGATGCCCTGCAGACAGATGTGGAAGTATTAAGGTGTATCTGTAGCTCAGGAGTGCAGCAGCAGGGCCAGGATCTCAGCAGATGTTTCAAGTGTGCAGAAGCCCATGGTTGGCATAAATCTATATATAAAATATTAACTAAAGCTCTGGGAAGTGCTGTATTGCAGGATCCCCAAAGGAGTAACTGTGCACAGAACCACATAGCTGCTGGATAGCTTTGAAAGTCCAATCCTGAAAGTATTGTGAGCACAGAAAGACTTCCCTGACCTTGCCAATGCCAGGTAAACCTGGAAGAGATTTGGAGCTGTGCATGGAAAGCATCAAGTTCTTCCTCTCAGATGCTCCTCCTCCCTCTCTGCCTTCTTCAAACAAGGAGTGGTGCTTTTCTTCTACTCTTAACCTGGGTAAAATATATATATACCCTTGGCAGGAGTGACAAATGTATTGCTAATTACACAATTATTTTATTATGTAGCACTAGTGAGAAATGTCTAGTAAAGAATTAATTCCAATAAAATAATTTGAATCAAGCAATTATTTTCTTAACACTGGAATTAGCTGAAAGTACTCAGAGTAGTTTATTACTAGCACTACATAATAAAATAATTGTATAATTAGTAATAAATTTGTCACCCCTTTTGAGGCCTTTTTTTTCCTCGCTCAGGACAAAAGGAGGAGGTTGGGAGGTTTGTTTGGTTCTCAGTCCCCACTGTCTCTGCCACGATTGATGTTCAGTGGCAATTAGAGGCAGTCATTTGTTCTTTTCTTCATCAGCATTTGACATTCCTTAAATAACCTGGAATTCCTTTTGTTGGGTACTCGGACAGTGACCTTGGAAATGAACTGGAGAGGTCACATCAGTGCCTGTGGTGCTTTTATACATGTAATATGTATATGCACACACACTTTATATCTGCACACAGTTTATATACACCTCTCACTTGCTCTATATATGTTATTGTGTGTAGTATATAAAACTGTGTGTATTTCCCAAAGAATTAAGTGCTTAATTATGTTAATATTAATGTTTAACATTACAGTGAGGGTTAAAGGACAAGGGGGCCTTGCTGGAGTCTCTTTCTTCCCCAGAAATGATGGTTTTCTCAAGTGATGAAGGATTTTAGATGTATGGAAGTGTCTCAGTCATGTAACTCTGATGGCCAGCCTGTGTGTGTGATACATACACGCAACATGTTTAGTTTGTCTGCTCTATGCACTGGTATTTTAATGCCAAAAAATGAGGTAAACTGGGAGATGCTGAGCAAAGAACAAACATGATGAAGGGGACTGAAAATACAGGCCTGGGAGATGTGAGAAATGAACACCTATAGTGTGTGTAAGGGAAAAACCCCACTGAAAAACCTACTGCTATTCACAGCAAGCCCAGAGGAATGGAGAGGTTATGTAGGGTGATGGGAGGAGGAGTAATGTGAAATGAATGGAGATGGGGAAGGATGAGAAGTTTGGTTGAATACTGAGGGAAATTTCATCTGTTTGGCTGTGGATATGGCCCTGAAGAAGCAGTAGATTTAGTGTCTGGGATTTCTAAATGAAAGCCTTAAAAAGCACTGGGAAAGAAAGGTAGGATACAGTCCTGTGTGAACAAAAAGATGGACTAGATGATCCTAATAAGTATTTTTCATTTCTTGTATATTTGATTTTA
Organism: Melopsittacus undulatus; assembly: GCF_012275295.1. Taxonomy (NCBI): domain Eukaryota; kingdom Metazoa; phylum Chordata; class Aves; order Psittaciformes; family Psittaculidae; genus Melopsittacus; species Melopsittacus undulatus. Next base: position 6,632,039 of record NC_047539.1, on the reverse strand, counting down.
TATTCTCTATATAATTATATGTAACAAAATATATATATATGAGGGTGCCTGTTTCCATTACGAACTATATCCATTATAAACTATATCATCTCATACAAATTCTTTTGCCTTCCTTTTTTTCTCTTATTTAAATCACCTTTGGGGCTGATGTTTTCAGTGCACTGTCTTTACACAGAGGAGTTGTTCTTATTAAGCTGGAGTAAAATGCCTTAAACAAATTCTAATGCAAGAAGAGAGGAATCACAGCCCTCCCCACACACTTCATTTGTATAAAGATATGTAAAAGGTCTGCTGCCACAAAATGTGCCAGGTACACTGTATGAAGGTAGTAAGTCTTGCCCATGTCCAATAAGGACACCTGGATCTTGCAGTGTTGTAGCAGGAGGTGGAGAGAAGAGCTCAGTAACTATTTCTTTCCTGGTTTGACCAGCATGGCAGGGCTGGAACACTGACACACTCTGACTCCAAACTCCATGTCCTTCTTCTGCAGATATGTATGACCAAGTGCTCAAGTTTGGTGCCTACATTGTGGACGGCCTCAGAGAGTATCGTCAGCCTGTGCTGATTTACATCCCACCTCAAGCAGAGCTGAGGGGAGGGTCCTGGGTTGTCATTGACCCCACCATCAACCCCCGCCATATGGAGATGTATGCAGACCGGGAGAGCAGGTATGGCAGCTCCCTCTACCACCTCCTGCCTTGCAGCATCCTGCCCTGGCTGGGTGAGAAGCTCTCCATTCAGAATGTGGCAGTTCATTACTAGAAGGACCTGACCACTTACCAGTTGTAACCTCTGTCCTTGCCTCCTTCTCTGCTCAAAAGAAGCAAAGACAGAGAAACCTGTGGTCTGAAATGAGACTGCCAGAGAGCATTGCTTGTTGGGTAGGCATGTTTCTGAGTCCTGCTGTGTTTGGTGCATTGGATAAATAGTAGCTAAGATTCTTTCTTGTTCTCTCTCTGTTTTGTCTCCCTCCCCTCTTCTTTTCTTATACACTTTCTAGCCAACGTTGAACCATTCCATTATGTGTTTCCCCTTGTCTGATGACCTGAAAGTGCCTTTCTTTTCTCTTTCCCCTCGCTGATCAGAGGAGGAGTCCTGGAGCCCGAGGGGACAGTAGAAATCAAGTTCCGGAGGAAGGATCTGGTGAAGACGATGAGGAGAGTGGACCCCGTCTACATCCGCCTGGCAGAGCGGCTGGGTACGTCCATGCTGCCAGAGGGGAGACTGAGATGGGCTCTTAGGCAGAAGCTGTTCCCTGTGAGGGTGCTGAGGCACTGGCACAGGGTGCCCAGAGCAGCTGTGGCTGCCCCATCCCTGGCAGTGTTCAAGGCCAGGTTGGACACAGGGGCTTGGAGCAGCTGCTCCAGTGGAAGAGGTCCCTGTCCGTGGCAGGGGTTGGAACTGGATGTGTTTAAGGTCTCTTCTAACCCAAATGATTCTCTGGTTCCATGTGTGTTTAGCATGCTGAGCTGTGTGTAACACAGTGTCTTGTTGAACTGATCCCTTTTTTTAACTGCGTGGGTCTTACAACAGACCCTTACTCCACATGCTCAGGTCTAGTTTCTATCTGTGCAAAGTGCTCAGCTCACTAAAAGCTCATGGGCCAACCTTTCCGCTGGTCTCATTTCACAGAATCATTGAATCACAGACTATTTTGAGTTGGAAGAGACCTTAAAGCTCATTTTGTTCCAACCGTATTGTGGTGCTGTTGCATTTGGCATAGCTAAGAATCCAGCCAAAGACATTTTGGGCTGCTGCACTATCACTGTGTGTCTGAGGTAGTTTCAAGTGATGATGTCTGTTTGCTCTTGAGTTACAAGAGGATAAAACATCCTCCTCCCCTCCTCAGTAACACCTGGGTGATGTGCAGTGCTCAGTGACTGGCACATCGCTGCCTGTGTGGGATCACTGTGCTCTGCTCCAAATGATCCCAACGCCTGGTATATACCCAACAGCCCCAAATAGAGAGTGTTCAGCAAAATGCACTTAATATCAGATATGTGCTCTCTCAGGGGAATAGACTCTTTAAATAGTTCTTTACTAGCTCTTACTATAAGAGCATAATCTTGCAGAGCCTCTTTTTACCTCCAAAATTGACTCCATTTCAGCAGTGGAAGAAGCCTGCTATGTGGGTATGGTTTGAATTTATAAAGCCTTTTGGGATCCTTCAGGAGGAAAACTGTTCTGCAAATGACTGATAAATCGTGGCTATTGCTGCAGTTACATTTTATTATTGGGCTTTTTTTAATTTATGGCAGTGCAACAACTTATACAGCAAACAACCATTCTGATATGCCTTGGGAAGAGAATAATAATTGGGAGGGTGTGGGGAGTGTTGGGAATGAGGCTGTTTGCTGAACACCAGGCTCTTACTGAGGTCTTTGATAGCATCAAAGACATTTTCCTCTCTTTTTTTAATGATAGTATTTGACACCTTTGTTTTCTCTCCCTGTGCCAATTGCTTTCTGGGCAGGAAGCAGGGTTAGCAGGAGTCTGCAGACCAGCACAAGGCAGCAGTTTTATCTGAGTTCAGGTCTTGCTTGTGTACACTGTGTGTTAACTGTGTGACATAGAGGATACAGGTACCCAAAAGGATGGATGTGGTGTTCCACACACTTGTGTCTGTTGGAATGAAAACCCAATTTTAATGTTTGTAGTTGCAGCAAGGAGATTTCATGTCACCAAACCTCACTTTTGACCTGTGTTATACAGATAGTGTGAGCACACTGCATTGCTGAGACTGAGCACAGGGTCCCAGCAGTTGCTTTCCAAAGGTGTTTCATGCTTTGCAGTGTAAGGGCTGTTTAAAGTGGAGTTCCATGCACAGTCAGAACTCAGCTACACCTCCGTGCCCAACACAGGGGAGCTGCCTCTCTGGTGATCAAGGCTCCAAGGGAAGGAGAAATCAGATGTGTGGTTAGAGCAGGCAGTGTGCTGAGCAGTCAGCTCCGGTCCATGCAGATAAATGGCACTACAGTGGGAGCACTGCTGCTGAGAGTATTTACCTTCACCCACCATAAAAAGCACAAACCAACCTATTGCCTCTGCATGGAAACAGTGTCTTGTGTGCAGGGACTGCCCCGTGAGTCCTTTCCCAGGAGCAATCACTGGCTGATGCTGTTCAAATGCTGAAGTGGTAGAGGAAGGGGGGAACAGAGCCACGCACTAATTCACTATTGGGTTGCCCCTCCATGGGGTCTGTCACCCAGGGTGGGTGCAGGACACCTGCAGAGCACCCTTGAGTCACACCAGTGGGACCTGCACCAGCATCACTGGAAAAGAACACAGGGGGAAAGAAGGGAGATGCTTTTCTGCCACCAGTCTCAAATCCATCCCCACAAATCCAGCCCCACAAATCCAACCCAGTGCTGTGTGAGGAGGCAGGAGCCTGCGCAGGGAGGTTTTTCCCCTCTCTTCCTCTACAGGGTAATTACTCCCAGCAAACTCCATAGACTTTAATTAAAATGACTGCAACACGAGAGCAAGTCACTTACAACTGTACATACCCAGAGCTCTAAAAGCTTCAGTCACTGATAAGCATCTCACTTAGATGGATCGTAATTGCTCCCAGCATCGGGTGATCATTGCAGTTGTTTTGCCACTCATTCGGTGCCGTAGCAGGAATTGCAGGACACAGGAATTGCATAAATTATTTTATATATATATATTTTTTTTTTTTTTGCTGGTTTTCTTTCTGGCCAATTTAAAATTTGTCAAAGTCGGTCTTCTTCTGGATCACTGCCCTTTGATATTTCGCGCACTCCATTTGCCACAAACAAGCCGCAGGGCCGCAGTTCATGCTGACTCCAGCAGAAGCAGAGAAAGCTCCATTTATCTTACACTGCCTGCTGAATTCTTACTCATTAGCTGGGGGTTCACTGCCTCTCTTTAACCCCTGAGTGGCTGTCATCCCTCCCTGGAGCTGCTGAAGAGCAGGCGAGAGGGAGATGCTCTACATCTTGCAGAGCAATGGGGAGATGGGGGCGACAGTGGTCTCATTGCAGGCATCTGGAGATGCTGGGGCTGGACTTGCACTCGAGGAGTGCGAGAGCAGGGAAGGCTGGCAGATATTGAATAATTTGACATAAATCTGTTCATTATCAATTCTCCAGCGCGGTCACTGCGATGTTTTATTAGCCCCATGTTTTATTAAAATGTCACTCAGGAGCTGTGCTATTGCAAACAGCGAGGAGCAGAGGGCAAGGGAAGGAAGCAGAGCCCTGGTCCTGCCCACGAGCACGGCTCCATGTGCAAGTCCATGTGCAAGGGGAGCAGTGATTGCCTAGAAATCGCCTAGAAAGGGTTCAGGCTGTGGTGAGGAATACAGAGATTCCATTGTATTTATTTATTACAATTAGAGTAAAACGTGTGGGAGCAGAATGAAAATCAGCTTTGTCATAGGGATTCTGGGCATGGCGGGTGCACAGCAGAATGCGTGCCAAAAATGGGGGGAATAGGAAGGAAAGGAATGGCAAAACGGCTCCGGTTGGAGCAGGGCTGGATTTTACATTTCTATATTCCTCCTATTGGGTATTTATCTCATAGTGAAGGGAAGCTCCTGTTCATCACCTGATACACGTTGTAATAGGGGGAATATCCTCTGGCTGATCCTGTGATCTGACTGTACCACAGACTTTGCTGGTGACTTGGGGCCAGCCTTGTTTCTTGAGTGCCTGAGGTCTTCCATCCCATCCTGCCTCCTTCCAGGCTTCAGCATGGAAAGTTAAATTGCGTCTCTCAAGTCCAGTGGTTCTGGGTTTGGGGGTGTTGGTTTGTTCAGTGTTGTAATTAATCAAAATGCTGGTTGTCCTCTTGAGCAACAAGCAAGAAGGATGCTGCTGCTGCTGCCATCCCATCGCTCACCACGTCTTGGACCAGCACGGGCGGCGCGGTTGGAACTTTGTCTTTTCATAGATGCTGATTCCCAGTAACTGCTTCTGTATGCAAGTGCTGCTGCATTCAAATTGTGGTTAATTCCCCATCATGAGCCTAGGAGAGCAAGTGCTGCTTTCTGTCAGCTCCCTCCTGTCACTGGCACCTCGGATTCCTCCCGTAATAGGGATGTTCTGGCATTGCATCCCTGCCCCTTTGCTGTGATCCAGTGTGAGGGCTCAGGAGCACAGAGGTGGAAAGGCCCAGGGCAGAACATCCCCCGGTGCAGTCGTACAAGGATATTTCAAGCTCGTGTCATGGGCATGTGTGACCTTCGCTGCTGTTTCCTATTGCACCTTTCTAACATAAATCCTGCTGAATATTTAGCGAAGCAATTACAAGCAGCCTCATTTAAAGAAACAAGCAGCAACCCAGAGCTCCTGCTCTGTGCAGGGACATGCGGGGCTCTGAGTGACCTCCCTCCTCCCCTTGCGCAGCCCCAGGGCTGGGGTGGCTGCTGTGTCCCTGGGCAGCCCCTGCTCTGATGCCTTTCTTGCTGCCTTGGCTGAGTTTTTGCCTGGCAAGAGCTTTGTTAAAGGTGGGGAGGGGGTGAAGGTGAGATCTGGGGGGGGGGTGTGTTATAGTTGCAGGTGTTGCCCATCCCTGGCAGTGCTCAAGGCCAGGTTGGACACAGGGGCTTGGAGCAGCTGCTTCAGTGGAAGGTGCCCCTGCCCTGGCAGGGGTTGAAGCTGGAGGAGCTTTAAGGTCCCTTCAACCCAAACCATTCCCTGATTCTAAGTCTAGAAAGACACAGCTATTGAGGTTGAATCCATCTTCTCAGATCCATTGGGTCAGAGGCCTCGATGCTGGGGTTTGCCCAGGTCTTTGAGTGAATGTTCAAGGAAAAGGCAGGGAAATGGACAGTAACATTTGTGGAAGTCATTTTGTCTGACCTCTGAAACTGGTTGTATTTACAAAAACCATTTCGCTACTAAATGTTACGGGAGCCATGATTCTTGGTCCTGCCCAGCCATTCCCACCTGCAGGAGCCTTATCCCAGCACCCATTGTCCTGCACTGCAGCAGGCTCTGGTGGCTCCCTCTGCCCCACACACATACAGAGGATGCTCAGAGCCCTTCCTGTTTAATGGGGCACAAATCAAACCAGTTCAGATGCTGCTTCCCTGCTGTGATGCTTCCCCTTAACTTTTGGAGAGGAGAGTAAATGGATACTCAGCACTGGAGAGGGATCACTGGGATTTATTGCTGCAGCTCTTGCATTTGTCTGCATGGGGAGGGCAGCTCCTCTGAAGCCTTCCCACCATTACAGGCTGTACAGTGTGTGTGCAGGTCCCTGTGCCCTGGCTGCAGCTCATCTCTGCACTAGAAGGAGTTTGTAAGCCCCAAAGCCAGGGATAAGGAGGCTGGAATCACCCCATGGGGAGATGGACACAGGCCAGGGAGGGGATGCTGGGGGAGATGGGCAGGCGCGAGCTGCCAGGTTCCTCCAGGAAGCATTTGGGAACATTTTAGGTTAATGGTTAATGTGGTTTGAAAGTGGGTTCTGTTGGTTTAACTGGGTCTGTTTGTGCGGGGGGGGCAAGGCCCTGGCCACTGCCCTCAGAACTGACTCTGATCTGATGGTATCCTGGTGTCAGTGCTTCCCAGGGCACTTCTGTAACTTGTTTAAGGCAGTTTTGCTACTGATCAGGAAAGAAAAAGGTAAAGACAGTGCAGAATGGAGAGGTTTTGGTGTTGTCACCACTGTGGGGAGGCTTCAGAGGTGCTGCGAGCAGAATTAAGATGTTTACATGGCCTCTTCTGCCCCTGCCAGAGCAGGGTCATTCCAGCACCATAGAACAGATCCCAGCACACTAGGAGCCCACAGAGCACACAGCAATCCAAGACAAACGTGACATTATCTGGTACTCAGAGTGCTTGGGAAGGTCACCTCCCTCTGAACTGCCTCCGTGTCCCACCTGGGTGCCAGCCCCTGCGCTGTGCATCCCAGTGTGCCCCTTGCAGGGAGCTGCTGCTTTTGTTTCCCTATTGATGAGCAGCGAGTCCATCCCCGGAGCTGGGTAATGTTGCTATGATTTAAACTGTAACAGTTCCATTAACTGTCAAGCACCTTGAGAGCGGAGGCAGCTCCTTCCCTGCCCAGGTGAGATTTGTGGAAGGAGACTTCCTTTTACCACCAAATAACTAAAGAAAGCCCCATCCTCCTGACAGACCCCGAGGCCTCGAGATCTGACTGGGGAAGAAAGAAACCCATTCCAAGATATTTAATTGTACAGGGGGCTTACGGGATTGATCGGGAGCTTAGCTTTGTACAATAGTGCAGTGAATAAGAAATGCTCCTGACAAACGATCGATGATGGGATAATCACTCTTTATCCCCCTCCTCATTGTTACCTCTGTGCTTGCAGGAGAACAGGGTTCAGAAGTCAAAAATCTTTATAGACGCTGCTTTTAAATTAAGCAGAAAATAGACATTGACATATTTGTTAATCTCACCTCAATCATTACCAGCCCCGGCTGCTCTCGCCTCGTGCACCAGCGGATGGGCTGAGGTGCACCCATCTCAACCAGGGAGCGGAGGAGCCGCGACTGGAACAGGGACAGACACAAGGAATTCTGTGTTGTGAGGTTATAAGAGCAGCTGCTCCGAGTTCAAAACCTTCCTTGCAATGCAAAGGTTGGGCAGCATTTGTATTGGGAGGCACCTAAGAACATGCCCTAGGAAGCGTTGGGGTCTGGCCGGTGGCTCAGAATGTGCGTGTGTGTTCAGACCCCTCTGGCCTGCAAGAGGAGCTCTGGAAGGAAATGGCTTGATACAAGTGATGCAAAGCAGAAAGGAGCAGGACCTGCCCCAGCCCCGTGTCAGGAGCTGCTTGTGCTCAGCCCCTCGGCCTGGGCTCAGTGTCCCCGTGTTTGCTGAGGCAGGGATCCCGATGGCATCAGCCTGCAGGAGAACCTGGACTTGTGCAGGTGGTTTTACACTGTCCCTGTTTCCCTCTAAACTGTGCGTTGGGACATCGTTTGTTTTTAGGAGTAAGCCCAGTAAATGTCACTTAAGTGATGTCTCAGCTCATTGGCATTCAAATGGAAGAGTTTCCATGGTGAGCTCTCCTCTGCAGCTCTTGCCTAAATCCTGGTGGCAGCAAATCCAGGCTGGAACCCTCAGATGTGGCTCAAGACTCAACTTGGCCTTGCTGGGAGCTGATGGTTGGTGTTTGTCTCGGCCAGACGCAGTCTGGGCTTCACCTCTATGGAGGAAACTCCCATTCTCTGGGCTCTGCAGAGCTGGTGGCCTCTCCTCTGCACAGCAGCCCCTGTGCTCCCTCTGCTTTGCCCTGTCCCTCACATGTGGCTGTTCTGGTTGCAGGTACCCCCGAGCTGAGCCCCACGGACCGAAAGGAGCTGGAGACGAAGCTGAAGGAGCGGGAGGAATTCCTGCTTCCCATCTACCACCAGGTAGCCATGCAGTTTGCTGACCTGCACGACACCCCTGGCCGGATGCAGGAGAAGGGGGTCATAACGGTGAGTGCCAGGGAGCGGCCCCTGGGGTTTGCTGCAGGAGGAATGGAGGCTCATGCAGGCAGAGTAACCCATCCCCAAGTGCCAGGAGCAAACCCTGTGCACACACCAGCTGTGTCCTGGGCCCAGAACACAAGTGTGTTGTGCACCTCTACCTGATCCGTGTCCATTTGAAACCCTGTGTTTTCTGGGCCCGAATGGGATGATGGGTCGAACCGTCAAAGCTCTGACATGGGAATGTTTGTAGTTCTCTTGTGCCTTTTTTTGCCAGTGGGAATAAGGGGTATGTACTTCTCCATGTGTCATCCCTCACTCATGTCTCCTTCTCCACTTATGTCTTGGGCAGGATATTCTAGACTGGAAAACGTCCCGAACCTTCTTCTATTGGAGATTAAGACGTCTACTTCTGGAAGATGTGGTAAAAAAGAAGATCCACGATGCCAATCCCGAGCTGACCGATGGGCAGATCCAGGCCATGCTGAGGCGTTGGTTTGTGGAAGTGGAAGGCACAGTGAAGGTAAGTGGGAAAGCTCTCACCAAAGGGTTGGTCCTCCCAGGTGCAGTTAGGGTTTGATGCCTGGGTTTTAATTGCCACGTCCACAAGCACCTGAGGGGGAGCAGGAACTTGGGGCTGGTGGGGTCAGACCTCAGAGCCCTGGTGCTCCTTCACCACTGCTACATCTCAGCACAGGGAGCCCTTGGCCGTTCTCCCCGGCTCCTGCAGTGCTGTTAACACCGTGTGGAGCCATCAGAGGCCAGGACACAGATCTGAGCTCCCCTCGGCCTCATCCCAGCACTGGGGCCAGGGGTCCTTTACTTGTGCTGAGCTGGGGAAGCCGCAGTCTCTGTCGCTGCTCCCGGGTTGTGTTTGTCAGAGTTCTCCAATCGGAGCTTGTGTTGGATTCGATTTGATTTGATTCTATTTTTAAAGTCACAAACACTGAGGGGCTGGGGGGGGTCTCTGGGGGGCAGCAGCTTTCCAAGGTAGTGTCTGAGCGTCTTTAGAAGCGGGCATCTCGTTAGCTAATACATTACACCAATCAAGGAGAGTTATCTTAAGCCACAATTAATCTGCTCCCTGGCATATGTTGATAGGAAAGCATCATGCTGTTTCTTAATTAAAAGCAAACGGATTAAAAATGATTAATAAGAGTATTAAATATTCTCCTAAACTAAAAGCTTTGGGATTCTTGGGTAAATCGAGCTCTGCACAGGTCTGCAACTGTGAAGGCAGCGTCATGGGCCTCGCTTTGTATGCAGGGAGCGTTTCTGGCCTGTCTGGGGGCAGAGGCATGGAGCAAAACCTGGAGTTTAAATGAGTAATAGGGGAAAACAATGAAATAAGCAAAATCCTGAGGTTGAGGTGACATCACTGCGGTCAAACAATCATAGACACGATGCTGGAGGTTCCTTATTAGTGTGAGGTAGGGCTGGGGCTGGAGTAGGGTCTGTGCCTGGGGCTGCTCATGGCAGTGCCAGCTCTAACCCAAGGGTGTAGCACCGTTTCCATCGTCAGTCAGAGGAACACAGCTTTGGAGCAGCCCAGGGAAGGGGAAAACCATCTCCTGGCCTTTGGAACAGGTAATTCAGTATATAATGAGAGGTTAGCACTGAGGATGGGTGAGTGCTGCCTTTGTGCTCCTCTCTGGGGTTTAAGGACAGGGAAGTTGGGCTTTGGCATGGGCCATAGCTCAGCAGGATGGGAAAGATGCTGCTCCCATTACCCCCCCCCCCAGCTCAAGGCTTCACTTTTGGGTGTAAACACCCATTGGATCCTCCTGCTTCCTGTTCCACAAGCGGCCCCAAATCACTCTGCTCCCAGCCAGGCCACAGGCACAGCCGTGAGCATCCCAAGTGCCCGGGGTTCCCTGTTGGAGCTGCTGGGGGCTGCCCTGTGCTGTGCCAGGAGGGTGCCTGCTCACCCCACGGTGCATTGCACCGAGCTCATTGTCATTCTGACTTTGACTTGGTTAGTGATAACAGAGAAGGATAGTGCACCTTTAAATGAGGAGCTTTGTGTTTAATTACCCAAATAAAATGACATAAATATGAATGAGTGCTAATGGTGGTACTTGCTTTTCCGGAAACCATTAACAAAACGATTCTTAAATGATTTGTAAAGAAAATGAGAGGAGCAGAGAGGAGCGAGAAGGCTATTAGGAGCCTAACACACTCCTGAATTATTATGTAGGCAAGTACCAGGTGAAATGATCTTGCAAAGGAGAAAAGGGGGGGTTGGCACCAAAGCTTTTTGGGATGGGGAGACCCCGAATGTTCCCCCTCGGCTGCTGTATCTGTGAGTTGGGAAGGGTGCATTGGGAGCGCAGCACAGGACATGGGGTGATGCCTGTGGGCTCTTCACAGGGCTACTTGTGGGACAGCAACAAGGACCTGGTGGAGTGGCTGGAGAAGCAGCTGACGGAGGAGGAGGGAACTCGCTCCGTGGTGGGAGAAAACATCAAATACATCTCACGGGATTACATCCTCAAACAGATCCGGAGGTGAGGAACCTGCACACAGCCTGGGTTAGAGCTCGGCCTCTGCTCCTGCCAGGACACAGCACGTGCCTGGAGCAGGATCATAAACCAGCAGGGACGTGATCAGAGGGATTGAACCCTCTGGGGCCATCCCTGCCCTTTGCTGGGACAGAGCCATGGCACAGACACTCCATTAGACAGGTAATGGAAAACTAGCTTAGCAGGCCTTATACAGACACAAACTACACACATACACATACATACATACACACACATTTACACACATATACATACATATATACACATATACATACACGCACACAGACACATATATACACATTCACACATATACATATATACACATATGCACACACATATACACATACACACATATATACATACACACATATACACATATATACACACATGTATATACATACGCATATACACATACGCACATATACACACACCCACATACACCCACATATATACATACACAGATACACATACACATATACATATATACACATACACACACATTTATATATATACCCATACATGCACATATACATACACACTATATACATGTGCACACATTCACACACATATATACACACACATATATACATATATACACACACATATATACATACATCTATACACATACACACATATACATACACATATATACACAAATATATACACACACATACCTATATATGCATACACACATCTATACATATGTTCTCTCCTAAAGCCCAGAGATCAGCTCTGAGCTGTGCTGCCCCCACATAGCCAGAATATCCATACCCTTATTTCCCTTCATTTTTATTAGCCCCTGAGCTCTCGCACTGGTTTCCTCTCTGCTCAGTGTCTTAAAGCCCAGCTCTGAGTGCTGTTTAGAACTACACCAAAGAACCGGCAGAGCATCAGCTGCTCTCCTTGCAGGAGTTTCTCTCCATGGGAGCCAGTTTGACCCTCACAAGACAAACGAGGCTGAATTCAAACAGATCTGGTTTTGGTCATTTTTATTTCTTAAACTGGAGATCCCCCTTTAAAGCAGCTCCAAGAGCTCAGGGGAGAGCTCCAGACCCTGCTGGGATGCTCCGGTGGGTCCAGGGCCCCATGTCTGGTGACTCAGGGCATCCCTCACCATCATTTCCAGCAGCTTCTCTGCAGATGGGGCTCTGCGATGGCAGGGGGGGGTGTGGGTGCTCCCAGCTCTCTCGGGTGCAAGTGCCCAGGGCTGCCCTCACTTAACTCTTTGCCTCTTTCCAGCCTGGTCCAGGCCAATCCAGAGGTTGCCATGGATTCCATAGTGCACATGACCCAGCATATATCACCCACGCAGCGAGCCGAGATCGTGCGGATCCTTTCCACAATGGACTCCCCTTCGTCAACGTAAGAGCATCGATTTCCCACACTGCCCCTGCCCGGTACAGCGGAGGAAAAAAGCAGCAGCTCAGAATTGCCCTTTGTCTGCTTGACTGCGCCCACTGTACCGCGAGCGGGAGCTCAGGGAGCGCTGCCACAGGGACATTTGTATTGTTTCCAATCAGAGTGACCGGAGGAAGTGTGTTCCTCGGCCAGAGACCCGAGGGAGGTGATGTAGAAACACAAGCGCCTGCGGAACCGAGGCCCTGCTGTCTTAACTGTACCTTATTTATTTAACAAAGCGTGACTGGACCGATGCTGTTCAGCACCACAGCCAGGCAATGAAGGGTGCTGCAGCACCGTGAGGCCTGCGCACCACAGAGCAGGGGGTGTCACACTGACACCCCCCCCCCCGGCTCTCCTCACCCTGCAGCGGCACCTCCCCGCTGACAAGTGCCAATGTGACCCTGGGAGCCCATCGCCGAGGCTGGGCTCTGCCTGTGTCCTGAGGGGGATGTCTGTCCTGTTACCGTGTTCCAGGCCTGTCCCTGTGCCCTGGCAGGCTGTGGGGATGGCTCTGGGACCACCATGGTGTGAGGGCAGGATTCTGGAGGGCAATTCCCTGCTTGCTTTGCCTTGTGCCCATTTCCTTTAGAGCAGGCCAGCAAACTGTGTGAAAGCCCTTCTGGGAGGAGGTAAGAGAGGAGACCAAAACGCAGCTGCTCAACACCTCTGCTCTTCCTGCCCTGCTTACTCAGAGGGGTTTACAGACATGAGCATCCCTGTGCTGCATACACGCTGTGTAAGTGCTAATCCCTTTTGTAGGAGTGGGAAACAGCAGAACACAGGGGAGGGGAAAGGCCAGAGCCACGGTCAGCAGTGGGGTTAGAAACGCACAAGGAAACCTTGGTCCACTGCATCTGAGCAGAGTTTTTTCTCCATCACTGCCTGCACATGGGAAGATGGGAATGTAAGAGAAATGATTTCTGGTAATTCCAATGATCACTCTTGGAGCAGGGCAGGAATGTGTGTGGCAGGTAAGCACCTATCCCCACAGGCTGACCCAAGCCCAAGCTTATTGCTACACTTGTGTATTGTCGTGGGCCTTCTGACATTGGTAAAAGCTCAGAAAAGGTGGAATTCTGGTTGGAAGCACAGTCAATCCCTAGTACACAGACACTGTAATGGATCTGGTCTAACCAGCACTGGAGAGATTACACCAATGATGGTCTTAAAGGTAGTTCAGATTTACAATTCCTCTTTTAATACAGATAAATAGGAAGGGATGTTTTAATTGGAGAATTAACTAGTGATGGTGCCAGTGCCTCACACCTGTACCGTTTCCTTCTGAAGTGCAGCGCAGCCAGGGCTGGAGCTCATCCCAAATCCTGGGTACCCACGCTCCTCCCAAGGGACCAGCAGCCAAGGAAGCCCTGTCAGCTGAAGGACTTGCTTTGTTTTAATAGCTAAGAACCCCAATCTGATTTAAAAGACCTTTTTTCCCCCCTAAACAAGCCCCAGAGCTGCTGTTCCTGGGCTGCAGCAGGACACACAGGACCGGCAGCAATGTCGACTGCTCGGGGGGCATCCCAAGATACAGGCACTGAGTGAGGCTCCACTTCATCCAGGGGTAAAACCAGCCACTGGCTACCATCAGTGCTGGTCTGAGGTCGGGCTCCAGCACCATTCCCTGGCAGTGGCACCGGTGCCGTCCCAGCGGGGGGGGAGCTGCCCTCGGGCCGCGCGGTTCTGCTGGTGCTGAAGTCTTTCACTTACCTCAACTTCTTTTAATAAAAGAATGAATGACAGTTCTGCTGCCTGCAGTGTCCGTCTGTCCCCCCGGTCCCAGCTCTCTCCCAGCCCACAGCCCCCAGCCCAGCGCAGTTAGCAAGTCCTGTTCCTCCTCCATGGATTTATTGTCATCTTTACCATTACTGTGACTGAAACTGAGGAAACACCCAGTGCTTGTCCCTAAGGGGGTGGGATGGTGGCCTTGGACCTGGCCAACAGGAGCCCCTGGAAAGGAAGCACCAGCATGGAGGGTGATGACACAAACACCAATTGGCAGCTGCCCACCTTAAAGGCATTCCTGTGACATTAAATGGGAGCACATTTCCCAACACAACTCCAGCAGTTGTTTTTCAACCCAGAATCTTGACAATTAAAACTGGGGGACACACACACACGAGGGGCCAGCCCCCAAACTCCAGAAACACATTGAAAACTCCTCAGCCTAAAATATCTACGTATTAAACCCCCCTGAAAAGCAGCACCAAAGCTGTGAGCTCTCCAAAGCCCAAGATCAAAGTGCCATCATCTTTTAATGCAAACCTTTTGTTGCAGCAACAGTCTTAAGAGGGATGAGAGACATCAAAAATACAAACGGAGGCAAACTGTGGCTCTGGTGCTGTGTTTTGTTTTAGTCTCTTCTCTCAATGTGGGCCATGAAATAGGTCAGCTCCATTACTGATCAGCCTTCCCACAAATATTTAAACCAAATTGAATTGCACACCCAATACCCATCACAATTACAGCCGGCACAATAACTAAATTAGCAATTCAACAAAATAATTGGAAATGCGATTCTCTCTATTCCCCAGCCTCCCCCGGGGCTCCGGCCGATCTATGGGGGGAAAACTCGGCTTTACTAATTCTGCAGCTAATTAGAGACACACTTGTAAATGAAGTTGTTTGTCTCAAAGTTGAAATTCTTTGCTGTTGGAAGCAGGGGGGGAAGGATTAACACAGCCCCTCTGTCCCTCCCATCGCAAGCATCATTCCCTGATCCACTGCGTAGCTGCTGTGCAATGTCTGGCAAAGGTGTAATGCCCGTTCGTGTAGGTACTAATTAGCAGCTGTATCATGAATTAACAGTTTACGGGGTGGAGGGTGGTGTGTGAGGCATCTCCCTTGCTGTTAACTGGCAGCATTAGGAAAACTGGGTGGGAATCATCCTGGTTACCTGTGCCTCCCTGGGGGGCAGAGCTGTGTCATCCCACTGCTGGGCACGGGCACGTCACCTCCGCAGCCTCTGATGCGTTGCTGCTCAGGGATTACACAGGATGCACCTCCTCCTGCAGCACACTCCAATCCAGGCGAGGGATTGCTCCGACAGCAGGAATAAAGCCCTGCTCTTAACAGCACCATCAGCAGATGAAACAGGACTCGTGAGCAGGCACTGCCAGTCCAGGTTCTCCCCATGTAGCCCCTACCCAGGTGGTGACAGGGGACAGCGGGAGAAAAGGCTGGTTAAGCACTGATAAGTGAATTCAAAAGCATGCTTAGTAGGGCTTTGACTCTTATCTCCTCAAACAATGTGAATGAGAAGTTATCAGATGTAAAGCGTTCACATTACCCTTTAACACTGCAGCCAGCTCCCACTTGCAAATAGGAAAAAAGGGTAAAAAATGGAATGCCCTGGTGTTAGGAGTGTAAAGGACACAGGAGTCAAACAGAAAGGGGTGGCACAGCACTGGCAGCACCCCAACAAGCTGCCAGCAGAGCAAACCAAGAGTAGGGCAGGGCCATGGTGTTCTCTGTTAAACACCCTTAACGCCTGCGCTGACAATGCAAGCAGCGTGAACCCATTCCACCACCACCAACTCTGGAAGCAGCTAATTTACTCCCCTTGATGCCATCTGGAGTGGTGGTTATTAAACCATGAGATTTTAATGATGGTGGAAGACCATATAGCTTTGCTGCTGCTGAGAAACCAGTGCAGGTATAGTTCAAGGGGTGGGGACACCAGTGTCTGCTGGGGAGCTGGAACTGATGGGAGGTGGGGGGTAGACAGAGAGGACAGAACCATCACCAGGATGTGCCATGGATGATGGTTACACCAAGAGGAGGCCAATGACAGGCATCAGCCTGAACTAAACCAACTGGCTCACTAATGAACATGGGATTACTCATCGTATCCCAGTACCAGTGGCTTAAAGATCAGCCATTCCCTGCAGCCATGGAGCCTCCAGGCCCTTCTCCCCACAGCTCTGGGCATGTTGCTTTACCTGTGACTCTGGCACCTTCCCAGAGGGACGAGCAGTGCTGCTGGGCTCTCTGCTGTGCACAAGGTCATCAGCAACAGAAAGGGAGCAGAGAGGAGCCAACGGTGACATTCAGTGTGTTTCCGCCTGGCAAATCCTGACCAGAGAGCTGCAGGGGGGAGAACAGGAGAAATCAATGCACTTCCCTGCGAGCTGCAGCTCCTGCTCCACTGCGAGCGAGCACGAAGATTTATTCATCCATGATCCGCATGTTTTCCACACAAAGTCAATACTCACCTTGGCACTTACTTATTTTCTAAAGCCAAGAAAAATGCTCCATTCTGCACAGGGCTGGAGCCTGCCCCATGCTGCTGCCGCTCCCTGCATCGATCCAGAGGGGTGAGGACCAGCACCGGGGAGGAACAGAGAAAAGCTCTGATGGCTTTTGGAGCCAGCAGCTCCCTAAAGACCAGGCAGAAAGGCAGCATTGCTCCTGGGAGCAGCAGCTGGAGGAGCTGGGTTTAGCAGCATGACCACACTTTTTATGCCCTGCTTTAAAATAGCAAGTCACAAAAGAAACCCCTTTCCCAAAGGAATAGTTCTGTGAGCAGCCCCTCATATGGAGCTGCAGGATCTGCTTTGTGCAGGGTGGTGGAACCTGGACAGACCCATCCCCATACACAGGTGTACCTGTTCTGCTGTTAAACAGCATCCAAACCCTCTGTGATTTCACACAGCAACTTGTTCCGGGCAAGTCTCTGCAGCTGAGCTGGGTCTCTCTTGCTGTGGAGGGCTCTTTTCTCCCCATACATCACTGGAGGTGTTAGGAAGCCATTTACTGGAAGCAGGTGACTCCAAGACTTCAATCTGTAATGATGAGGTGCAAAAATGATTAATTAGTATCAGGTCTGCAGACAGCTCTGGGGACTGCAAAAGCCTTCTGAGGGGAAAGGATAAACCTGTGCTTGTAGCACAGCCCTTTTCCAGCAGAGACAGGAACAGAGGGAAAAGGAGCAATTCCCACAAGGAGACAGAAAGTGGGATCATCTCCTGTGCACTGGGTCTCACCTGAAGCAGAGGTCATGGCCTGGGCTTCCTTCCTTATGATCCAATCTGCTACATACTTAGAATGCATGTTTACTTAAGAACAAAGAACAACTAAAGTGAGATCTCGTAGCCCAGTGGGCAGGGAAAGATCCAACCGACCTTCCCTGGAGTTCAGAAACAGTGAACAAACACATCAATACAACTGCAAGCCTTTACATTCCCATGGTGTGTGCTGGGTGTCCTCAGAGCCCGCAGCTCACAGGGATGTGCAAAGCAATGCAGGTGAAGTGACACCGTGCTGGTGGGGCTGGGCCCTTTCCTGCCCTGACCACACTTGGATCACCAGGTTACAACACAGTTTAATTGGATTGCTCAAAACTCACAAAACAAAGCTCAGTTCACATGGTCACAAGCAATGCCCCTTGTACACACACATGTATGCAGCGATTATTTACACAAGATAACCTCCACTGCAGACTGATCACAGCAGGCTGACAGATTCCCCTTGCAGGGATTTCATTCCCAGCTTCTGCCCTTTGGAGATGAACACCCCATAAGACCTCACATGAGTCCTCTCCTCTGGCCAGTTTTACACCCGCACTGGCATCCCCCAGCGGTGGTGATGATGATGGTGAAGGCAGGATGGCTGAGTCACGATCAGCAGAAACGATTCAGTGCATAGGATCAGTGCTGGACTTCACCAGTAAACAGCCCCAGAGGTACCCCAGTGCCCTGCTCATCACCAGTCAGCAAACGTCCCTGTGTGCAGTGAGAGCTCACTGAGAAACAGTGTGAACAGGGAGCTCTGGCTGCCTGCAAGCGAGAGCACCTTTTCTCTGTTATAAGGCCATGTTAATTATGTAAATGACATTTAAATCCTCTTGACTCGCTGAAAACTAAAGTCACACATTCCAGATATGCAGCCAGCGACCAGAACAGCACGCTCCAGCAATCCCCCCATCTCCCACATGAAAATCTCTAAGGATTTACTACAAACGTGGGTGACCTGATTGCAGGGGGGGGGGGAGGGGCTGGTGGTCCCTCTGCTCTGCATCGTGTGTGTGTCCCCTGGCAGAATGCTGTGCCCAGCTTGCAGGATCAAGGTCGGGAATTTCAAAGAGAACAGTTACAACTGGATTGTCTCTGGGAAGAAGCAGAGTTCATTTCCATGGCAGAGAGAGGGCGTTCAGCCAAGCTGAACCTCCCTGCTCTCCTTTCCGTGTGATTCAGCAGAAACTGCATCGGATGCTCCTTCAGTGGGTTTTACAGCAACAAACCAGCAGCTGGAGAGACCTTGCTCTGGGTCAGATGAGCAGCAGCCCAGACCAAGGAGATGTCAGGAGATGGGGCAGTGTCCAGTGCAGGGAGAGGAACCTGCTGCTGTGGTCAATCCCTGCTAATTCTGCTCCGGTTCTTGGGGATTGGAGATCTTCCCAAAGAGCGAACGATAAAGCTCTGTCCTGGGGAAAAGAGGAAGGAGAAAGAGGGGGTCAAGCTACTATCCAAGGTCAGAATGGAAGCAGGAGGCTGCAAACCCATCCCCTTAAAATGACAAGGCCTTGAATAATTAAAAATGCATTCAACAATCTTCATTACCAAATACAGGCAAAGAGGAGAACTTGCCTGAGGCCAATCACATGCACAACACCAGTATGTAAATAGTTCAGTGTGGCTGGGTACCATATCTCCAGAGAATGAGGAGTTCTCTAAGTTTGCCCTTTACAGACAGGCTCTTCAAGTAAGAAACCAAGACTGAGTATTTTAATAGGATGTATGAGCCCACAGAGCCATGAGGAGGGTTCAATCACACATTACGTGGGACTGTAATTCAGTTTTCATACATATTCCTGGACTTGACGGTACTTGAGAAACAATGACAATGAGCCAGCAACAAGATTCCAATTAATAGCACCTAGGCAGCAATTCTGGTAACAGGAGCAAGCTTCCCTTTTACAAGAACAAAGTGGGCTGGTGTTGTATTTACCCTTAACTTTTAGAACCAAAGCAGCCTGAGATAAGAGATGGGGAAAGGACAGAGCATGTTTATAAATCAGAGATATCTGGAAATCAAGGGAAAAGCATTGGGAGAGCCTTATTTACTAAAGCAACAGCCTGGTGTGCCAGGCACACGAGTGGAGTGATGGTTACACAGAGGATGGGGCTTTTCCTTCAGAACACACTGATCATCACCAGGTTTTTAGAGCAGTAATCAAATAATGCATCGCTGTGGGCCAGTGTCTCACTGGTCTGTCAGGGCCAGCACTTGGGAAAGCTGATCCTGGAAAACTGTCAGGACAGGCAGAGAAAAGACTTCTCTACTGCTCAAGACTGCATAAAACATGGCTTCAAAGGATGAAGTCCAGACCTGACACAGACACTGTGATTTCAGCTGCTGCCTTAATGGAGGCTACAACAGGGACCACCCTTGCTAGGGGCTGCTTTGATGCTTTGCTCCTTCAGGGATCAATAAGAGATGGCAACTGGTTTGAAAACTATCTGCAGACACTTCCACTGCAGAAAGTTACCTGTCAGCCTCAAGAAAGAGGGAACTTCTGAGGTTTGATGGCAGGAAAACGCCAACCATTAATCCCAGGAAGACAAGGAACCAAGTATCAGCTCCGGCAATGCAGGAGGATGGACGGATGCACATGGACCAGAGACAAGCCACCATTCTCATTCACAGGGCCACATCTCTCCTATTAATTCTCATTTAGCAGCTAATTAACAAATCACTGCTTTACCATCAACAAATGAGGCTGTGGTGAGGGACGTGCCCATCTCCTTACATGACAAAATGGTTGATGCTGTGTTTTGTGTGTACAGAGTGTGAAACCCCAGCTGGAGCTTCTGTGTTACACTGGGAGCGTGCACAGGGGTTATGGCAAGTTTAACACAAATACCAAATCAAAACACCTCTAGAAAACAGAGCTGATGCACAAAAAGCTGTATTTTCCTGAAAGGAAAAAAGAGGAGGGAGAGGAACGCCTTACCCAAACCTGCACCATTTTCCATCTTCTCTGACTATTATCTGATAAATGCAACTCACTTTTGCTGTTTTAACTGAGAAGTCAGGTGGCACGCGGCAATGGGGACAATGTGACTTTAAGGCAGTGTCAGTGATCAGAAAGGAAATGCAGAATGCTGCTATTTTGTCCTCTGACAATCACAGCCCTCAGCCTGGCTTTGCCAGCTTGGCTCAGACCCCATCATTACAGCAACAACCGCTTCCACTGGCGCTGCAATCGATGGCATTCCCGGGCAGCAGCGGGGTTCACGTGCCGGGAGCAGAGAGGGAATGCTCAAAGTGGTGCTTTGATAGGAGATCATTTCACACTCAGGTGTCCAAAGCTGACAAACCCCATCAGAAGAGGCTGAGCAGCTCGAGCACTTCCAAGGAAACATCCCAATTCTATTCCTGCTCCCCTCCCTCTGCTAAGTACTGTTCCTTGGGAGGATCCTCTCCCACAGGATGCAGGCTTCTCCTTCCCCGCACCTTGGTGCCAGTGAGCAACAGAAACCACTTTTGTTTTGCCCACAAGCCTCAGTCACAGATAACAAGCTTCAAACCGTCTCACTGCTTGCCAAGTACACCTCAAAGGCATTCTGCAGCATTCCAAGGGGAATTTCTCCCAAACATCACCTCCACTGCACAGAGAGGCTCCTGCCTGCAATTCCTCTACATACACCCTTCTCTTAGGCATTCAAGGAAGTCAAAATACAATGGGCACGTTCTGAGGAACCCCAGAGAAACCAACCAAAGAAACAAGAGTTTTGGTGTTTTCCTGGTAAGCCAGCAAAAGCCAAAAGCAATGTTTCTTTGCAGCTCACCCTGGCCTTTCCCACTGGTGGAGAACCAGTCCCCTCTGGTTTGTCTCTGGTTTTGGATTCCTGATAGCCTCCTGATGGGTACAAGAGTTCAGGGATCACTGCAGCATTTGCTCCAACCCTACAGATTTTACATAAACAGACATTTCTCAAGCAGGGCCCAGGGAGATGAATTCAAGCAAGAATTTATCTTCACCAGCAGAGAAACGCTGCCAGCACCGACTGAATCTGACATTCACACCCTGGGTTTCATGGGTGCAAAGAGGGGCTGCACCCACAGCCACAGGCAGGGAGCCCTGCAGCTCACAGCACCCCACAGCCCCAGCCTCCTGGGCACAATGCTGGTAACCTCTGTTTAAGTCAAAATCCAAGTGGAGCTGTTTGGATAATAACACTGCATGGGCACTGTCAAAGAGCGGCAGGAGAAGGAGGGGAATGAGGGAACCCCTGAAATAGAACTAATATTTCACCCTAATGGAAATACCCCAACCCACAATCTTTTTTCCCCTCTCTTATCATCTGGGCTACCTTCCTTTCACAGCATCTCCCCTCAGCAGGATTTAACCATGCAGAGAGCAAAACTCATCAATCCTCCAGGTTTAACCTTGTCTCTGTTTCAATTCACCAGGGTAAGTGTGGATTTTAATACTTTCAGCCCCCTTAAGGCTATGCATAATGAACCTGGATTTTGGTTAAAACATACAAAATTCCTCTCCTCCACCCACATATATTAAACACCAGACTTGAGCTGAAGCAACCCACCCTGCTGCAAGCCTGCTACCTCTGGGTAAAGGAAAGGGGACTTCAGCACAAAGAGGTGCTGGTCTTAGCAGTGTGCTGAGGAGTAACCTATGTGAGTAATTAACAGTACTTACACCTCAGGTAGAGAGTGTGGAAGAAGCAGGTCGATACAGGGGTCTTCCTTGAATTAAAATTTAACTTACCCTTTATTGCAACCTACAAAAGCAAGTAATGAGCACTAACATTTTTATTTCTTTTAAACTGTCATTTAGGCTGCAGAGGGGATAATTACCTATTTCCACTGTAGTAAGGTTTTATCACCCTTAGTGAGGCATTTTCTAATTTAATATTTTTACTATATTATCATAAAACCTGTTTCTGGAAAAAATGATCAGGAACCACACAGCCATTTGCCATAAAACATGTGTGTGTAACTACCTTGCCTTCATTATTTATGCATTTCTTCAGAGCTGGCTCCAAGGGCTGAGGACAGCATACGGGCTGGTTGCTCCGGGAGCCATGTGCCCAAGTACTCACTCTTTTCCCAGCTCCAGGGCTCACTCCACAGGCACTCAGCACCTAGAAACTTTGCACAGCCCTTTCTCAATGCACCAGCAGCCTGAGACAAAAGGTGTGTGTGAGGGAGCTGCTTTATTCTGCTCCTTGCACTGTAAAAAAAGTCCTGGTTTTGGTGCTATTTCCACCTCACTTGTGTGGGAAGAGCACAGAAGGGATGTCCCTGCATCCCAGCCATGCTGTGGACCCCAGGGAGGGCATTCCCCATGCAAACCTCAAGCCAGCAGCTCAACTGCCTTCCCATTCACAGCTCTAACACTTGCACAGCCCTTGGCACGGTCACAGCAACGCTTTGGGCTGTGGAGAGCCCCTGATGTGCGTTCTGCAGACAAAGGATCTGCCTGTGCAGGCAAGAGGAGCCAAGGCCCAGCTCAGCACCACTCCACGGCACTGCAGGGATGCCAACCAGCTCCTCACCATTCAACCTGATGGATTTCATGTCGACAACATGTCTTTAAAAACTCAAATGAAAGGAGCAGTTGCTTCAGACAGTATCAGGGGTGTACAACTGACCAATGGACCTCACCAGCCCCCAATCCCAGCTGTTGCTGCTACACACATTATTTAGGCAAAATCCTTGCAATAGACAGCAAGGAAACGCACACACCAAGGGCCAGAGGGCCCTAGGTGAATATTAATAGCAACAGCACATTTGATCAATCCATGAATCATCAAAACACACATCATTAAAACTGTTAGCAGTTCCTTTGCCCATCTGCAGCCACACTATTCCACCAAAAATACAACAGGGAAAACAAACACGTAAGTGCACACGGAAGGGAAGAACAGCTGATGCTGGGCTAGTCCATGTAATTATAGCCAGGCTACTTCTTGGGTTTAAATATAGTTCTGTAAATGAGTAGAACAATATTAAGGAGGAAAATTCCATTTCTGGTGTTTTTTTCCCAAGTGTTATTAATACAACATCACTGCCTGAGTCACTGCTGTGCTGGTTCACTAAAAATGCCCTCCAGCAGATTTCTGTACCTTTCCCCATGTACCTTTTACTTCTTCCAGGCCCAAAATTAAGAGGATAATTTAGAATATGCCACAAGCAATACTGAATTATACCTACTCCATTCCCCGACACCCTCCACTGGGAACAATGAGTTTTTAATTCACAAGATATAGAAAGATAGAACATGAACCCCCAAGAAGAAAGGGAGGATGAAAACACACACCCCGGATGAAAACTGAAGCTGGCTGTGGATCACTTCCATGGAAAACTTTCTGTCTGTATCCTAAGAAATCTTTTAGCCAGTGGTATGAAATTCAGATGATCAAGAGCCCAGCAAGCAGAGCAGGTACCCAGGAAGATGAAACAAGCTGAAGCTCCTTATTTTTCAATTCTAGACAAAAAACATTGCCCTACATCAGCATGACTGGGGTGTGGATCTGGCTCCGTATCCACACACCTTCCAACATGCATTCCCTGCTCCTCTATTTCCCCAGCAACAAACCCATGGTACGGTCGATGATGCAGAGCAAAACAAGCAGCAGCAATCACTGAAGGAGAATTAAAACTCTTGTCTTTGAGAGCAAAGGGGCCTGACTGGCAGAGCCGAGCGTTGTGCACAGTGCCTGGCCATGGTATCCATATCCGTGTCCGGTGGCTGTGCGGTGACACGGTGCTGGCCGGGATGCAGGCCCACGAGATGGCACTCTCTCACTCGCTTCCCAGCATGGCCCAAACCCGGAGCGTGCAACTCCAGCTATAAATTACCCAGCCAGACGGCTCCCATCACCGTGCCGGGTGCTTGAAGGAGATCCAGACAGGTCTGCTGCAATTCCCCCTCGCTCAGGCAGGTCGGGATCGGGTCCTCCAAGTCTCTGCAAATGCTTTTAGCCTCACGGCTTTAAATTATGACAGGTGACATGCGACCTCTGGTTTGTCTCTTGAGAGCAGGCACAAGATTTATAAGTACTTCAGAAAGCTGGTTCCTGCCCTAAACAAAGGGACTCAGCACACTTTGTGAAGCTGCATCTGGGGACGGGGCAGGGAGGAGAGGATGGAGATGCTGCTCAAGGTACCGCACCCCAAACTTAACCAGACCCAAGGTGCAGACCTGCCATCTCTGTCACCAATTCCACAAACTTCTCCCTTACATCAGCACACAGCCATCTGCTTACTGACCAGCCCTGAGCTTGGGACCTCTCTCATCCTGATTTTGATCCTAACAGCATTCGGTATTCACATTTTCATCTGAGCTTTTACAGCACAAAGTGTAAAAGGTGTGGACAAGTGGCTGCAGAAGCAGCAAAACACAGGGACGTGCAGAAGGCTGCAGCCTGCTCCCCTGGCATGCCTTCCAGCAGCTTTCATTTCCCCATGAAATCCATAAAATGTTGCCTTCCCACTCTTTGTTTTTAGATGGGTATTTGAGCAGAGCAGCCACTGTAATGCTGCACGTGAAGTGTCCTGCGCAGACATGCACACAGGCGCACGGGGGGGACCATTCTTTGTGTACCTTAACATCCCATATTCCTAGGATGATTTCCCTCTTTCACAGCTTGCCTGTTTTATAACAGATTTGATGCAGGAGAAGACAAATTGTCTCACAAAGGGAGGATGACAAATCATCTTGCAGCTCTTAACAGGTTATTTTTTTTCCCTTTAAAAAGGAAATTTCCATAACAGAGGCGCCTGTCGTCTTACATGGGATGTCAAACATCAAATGTTGGGACATGATGATTTCAGCCCACTGGCACTAGCCAGGGTCACGTATCCCACTTCACTACTGCAGCCTCAAAACATACAACAGTTCCTTGTTCAAATACCAGCCTTTCTAACAACTGTGGTTAAAAGCGATATGGGATCCTTAACTGCATCTACATGAGCTGACTTCTAAGGCAAAGTCAAAGGTTAGGAGGGTAAAATCCACCAAACAATGATACACAAAGGACAGAATGATACCATGGCCATGGTGCCTCAGGACCTACAGTCAAGCCAAGCAGGCTGAGTTTCATAGGACAGCAGTGGGTTTTTCTTGGTTCCCAGTGGAGCTCAGGTCTAAGGCTCCATCATGCCATGCACTAAGTCCCTGAGTGAACTCAGGCTGTGCAGCAGGCTACACATCACCTCCCCAGGAGACCCCATACATCCCCCAAGGGGGTCCCTGCCATTCCAGGGTGCTCTTCCAGAGGCCACAGCACCCAGGCAGGAAGCTCACACTCATACCCACAGCCTCATGCCAGGAACAGCAGCTTCTCCTCAAACCTCAGAGCACTGCACACTCAGAAACGGCCCTCCATGTTAGCACTACTCCCTTTGTTTCCCAAAACAAAGCCAATACAAAGCAGGGTAACCCATCATCCAGGCTGCGTCTACAGAAACTTAGAATAATTCTTCTCCACCAACACGGTGACAGAAGCTGCTGGTTTAGTTGTTCCAGAAATAAGAGCTTGGCTTCCTTTTAGGGACTTCTGTCGTGGTGAATGTACTGGATTGACAATCCCAGAGCCCAAATTCCTCCATTAATCTAGTCTCATGGTGCTTTAATACCCAAAGTACAAAGTGAGCTAAGTTCAAGGCTGGTATCTCACCAACCTTTCCTTTTTTTTTAATATTAAACTCTTATGTCATATAAGTAAACTAATCTCTTAATACCAGGATTTCCTACTACGTACCCCCCTCTGCTTGCAGAAAGAGACACTGTGACAAAGCAACTGCACTAAGTCCAAGAGTGAGAATGCTGATGGGGAAAATACACAACATCCTGCCTGAATCCAAGGGAAATGCTCTAATCCAAACCTTGCTGGCAGCTGGATAATCTGTTTCTTAACTCAGCTTCCCATCAGGCACTGGTCTGCTCGTGCAAGAACAAGAGTGGGCTGGATGCTCTTCTATCAAGCATGACCTGAGGCCAATGGGATGGCCCCTGTGGATTCAGGGGCTTAAGTCCTTGCACTTGGCTATGGGATTTCAAGCAGTGATTCCTGAAACACAAAACCTACTACAGGAGGTGTGGAGAGACAAGGCATGGGCAGCGCATTGGAGCTGGAAGAAGTCAGACACAACACTGGCACACAGCCCTGTCTTGAAGCCCCAGTTGCCTGGGGTTCCCACAAACCAGGGACAATAAGGTAAGGGCCACCACAGGCACACAGGCTATCTGGCCAAGCTACACCATCAGCTTGTGGTATATGATCAATGCTGCCTGAGGGCAGGGACCAGTTCACAAACTGGTGACAATCACAGTGTGGAGAGGTCTGGAAAGAGAATGGGAGATTTCCCCAGCTTCTGGAAGGGCTTCATGTTGTGGTAGAAATGTATGGTCTGACACAGTCCCATTACAGCCAACTTCTTCCCCCTAATTTGGCTCATAAGAGATGCAAAGTCCTCCTTCATAATGAAGACCCATTTGCTGAGGCAAAAAGCAGCCTCTCTAAAAGCTTGATATATTCTCCCCCTCCTTCACCCAGTTATAAATCCTGTCCTGAATTCCAGCGTGCACTTGAGAACATGTCTCTTTTGTCCTGCCTGACTTTACTGCAGAAAAGCCTCCTTTTCCCTCCCATTCCTGCACTGGTGCCATCTTTAATGATGATGTATGGGTGTCCTTTTCCTCGGCTGTGCTGTGGGGAGGGGGTCAAACATGTGACACCGCCAGCATGTGTATCAACAGCAAATTATAAACCGTGTCAATCCAAGTTAATGCAAAGCTGTAATCCTCTTTAACAAGAGATCAAATCAGTGCCATGAGTTATGTTCATTCTGTAATCTGATAAGAAATAGAGTGAGCCTCTAATAAAAGAGTAATGAGAGCCCTTAATGATGCTGTTAAAAGGTAGCGCCAGTTAAAATATTGCTGTTGTTCCAGCTGATTAGATCACTGTTGCATATTTGCACAATCTTGTTTTACCTGTCAGAATAACCTGAGTCCTCATGGGAGATAAAGGTGTTTGGACCAAACATCTGTGTCCTTAAAGGGTGTCTCTCCTGCAAGTTACTGTCCTCCAGAGGTGAAATAACAAAGCTCACCTGACTTAGCAGTAATTTGATATACTTTTTAAAGTGTCTGTGTTTAGTCTCTGTTTCACACACAGGTACAGTGCAGAGATCTGAGGATCTATGTATCAAAGCTGACAGAGAGGCAGAACAAAACCAAAACCCACACACAGCTCATCCCCGGAACAGAGACTTCACCTGACCTTGCCACAACCAGGCTGTTCACAGGGTGCACTCCTGCAGATAGAGCAGCTCTGTGTGTGCTGAAAGATGCTCTGTGTGGGCATTCAGTGGGAATCTCTACCCTCAGCTTGCCCACAGAGAAATACGTCTACCCAGCACAGGAGCTGTGAATGCACAGATACCTGATCCCCTGAAAACATGAGGCTGTTCAAAGCTGGACCAGCTGAAGGCTCACAAGATCTGGTTTAATTACAGCTCTAACCCAGGCCTGCTGTGTCACCTTTGGCAAGTCACTGAGGCTCTTGACTCATGGATTTCTGGACCCCAATACCTTTGGAGATATGGGCTATGATTGATCTATGCTTCATTTCCCAAAGTGTAAACCAGAAAAGGCTGGAATCTTCCCAACTCTGCTGCACATGGTGATACTGAAGGATGATTGTGTTAATGATTACACCAGACCCTGGAGCAATGGGATCAGTGAAGTACCATAGGTCGTGAAGATGGGAAAAAAGGATTTCAAGGGAAGCCACCCTCAAACTCAGGTGAAATCACCCACCAAAGAGAGGTCAACCCTCTTCTAATCCCAGGTAATTGCTGCCCAAGACACCAGCCCTCTCCTCTGGACAATCATGACAGTGCACTTACACTCGAGCCTTTGCCTCCAGATTCCTTGTGTTAGGGCAGGTCTATTTATGTAGTGATGACCTTGGCCCAACTACAAAAACCTTGGCCCAAGAGCACAATAACTGTATTTAAGTCTATAAACATATACCCTGATATAACCATAAAAATCACTTCCCAGTGCATGTTTTAAAATACTACCAAAGAGGGGTTAAAACAGAGGAGGGCTCGAGGCCACCAGTGTCCCACACATTACAACATAATATATGTGAGCACGAGGTTAAACAGCCATGCCCATGTGTAGGGTGCATGAAAAACTGGCAAGTGGAAGATTAATTGCCTGCACAAATGCTATTATTCCAACCAGCAGCAAGAATAAGAAAGAACATGGCAGTGATGTTGACAAAGGCAGTTATTATACGTGGACATTTCCTTTCTCAAATTCAGGCTGTAAAACAATTCTGGAGTGACTGTTCATCCTCTTCTCCACGCAGTACTCAGGCTGCTTCTCCTCACACGTATTTGCTCTTTGTTTCTCCAGCCAGCAGCAGTGGGAAGTGATAAACTTGATGTGCCAGATCCTGGGTAACCCATATGCAGTAAGCAAAGCAAGACAACAGTCACAGACAACTCCCTTCTGCTTTTGCCCCAGTGATAGAGGGCTTATGCATTCATCAGGAGGTGTGAGGACTTGACAGAGCCAAGAAAGAACCAGAATTACATCACTCTGTGCTAGCCCCACAGCTTCTGCCCACCCACATCTGCATTGGCATTTACTGGCACTTCCCAAGAATCTCCCTTCATCCAAGGGGAATGTTCTGCCAGCTGTTTCTACAGCCCTCTTCTATATGTAGCTCACTGACACATTAAAACTTCTCACACCCCAAAAGAGAACCCCATTGTTCAGACGTGCATGCATTTTGGGGTTGTGCCTTTAGTGTGCCTGACCAGAAAAAGGAAATGGCTCAGACCATGATCACATCCTGTGAAGTGTATACCTGCATTTTCAATCTAGTAATTCATACTTGCAAACAATAAAATTACCTTTTTCTCTCACAGAGGAAGCTGTTCTCATTAATGCTTCCCTCTCATGCATACAGGCCTGGTCCTTTCTTTTTAATTCACTTGCACTTTAAAGCAGATGTTGAATTTTTCTTGCCTTGTCCAGATGCTATGTGCTGCTACAGAGGTATTATGGCCCACGGCAAGTGCAGAGGCATTTTAAACAGAGATGTGAAGTGACCCCTAGAGAGTGGCTGTGATTTAAAAAATGACTGATAGCCTGCAAGTGTCTTCATTTTGGGAGAGTTGAACCAAACACCTACAGAGGCTTCACTTCAGACACTACAGGATTTTGAGTATGTTTTATGTCTGGATGCAAACACAAACGATATAAAGCAGGGAGGAAAGGAAAGAAGCTAAAGCTAAGTAACACTCAGGTCTTCCCTGTGCAGAGTAAGAATGCCCAAATGTGGAAGTGCTGCTGCAGAAAGGAGGCAAGAATCTGCTCCTAACAGACCTAAATTACAGCAGAGAGAAATTTAAGCTCAACATTAGTACTAAACATACTAAAGCACATCATGTAGGGAGGAAGCTGCAGAGACACTGTGTAAGGAAGTCTGTAATGCTTGCAATAGCAAAGGTAAGGCATATTCTTTGTGTTAGAGGTAAGCAGCAGGCATTTGGACACACAGTGAGGGAAGCTTAAGCTTCTACTTGTGTATCTAAAACTAAAGCTTTCCTACACAGGTTAAAAAATTAAATACTACTATTACTAAACCACTGTTTCTGACAGGCACTTCTCAACAGCAGAGCTCTGCTGCACAGAAGAGGAATCAGAGCCCCTGAAACAGAGCAACCTGCTCAAGGTCACCCACGAAGCCACTGGCAGAACTAGAAACAGAACCTGCCCACTTGATTCCAGCATTGCCTCTTCCGGGTCCAGGGTTTGCCAGAAAACCTGATCTTGGCAGAAGGGGACACAGCTGCCCACAGGATGTGACCCTCAGGCACACTCACTGGTGTGAGAACACATCAACTGACAGTCTTGCTGTAGCCGGATAAACCAGCATCAGGAGATGAGTGACTGAAATGCCATTAAGAGGAAGTATGGCGGGCCTCCAAAGTGACTAATAAACTTAATGTAAGAACTAAGTTCCTGCAGTCAGACAATAAGCAGCAGCAGCTGCTGCCACCAAAGACTCTGCAAAGCATGCAAGCGCTGTAATAACCCGCTCGACGTGGAGAGAACCCCCAGGAGACATTTTCAGTAAACCAAATGTCAACCACTCTGTCCCTACCACAATGATAACTGTGTCGACACAGCAGAACGTAGATGGCATCCTATTAGCTGTAATAGCTTCTGAGGGTCAGGCAGGCTTCGTGCGGTTCGTGGTGGACTCAAGGTGCCTCCTGAGAGGAGTTAAGATAAGGGTTATGAAGATGGCAGGCAGATGAAGTGTAGCTGAGGCCCAAGGAGGCTGTTGTGCACAACAACTCCACCGTCCCAGCTGCTTCGATGCGCTTCACGTTTGCTGGAGAATTCTGGCTTACAGAATGCATTTTCTATGCAACTTTTGGAACACAAGTGAATTGCAGTGGACTGTGAAGGAGGAGGCAATGTCACCTCTGGGGACAGCAAACATGGTGTAACTACTACATTATTAGGATCAGTCTCACTGGGTTTTTTTCACCTTCATCCCCTCCCCCCCCCCCCATGTACACCCCATTACAACCTAAGTGTGCCTTTATTCTGGGGACAGAGCTACCTGCTTAATCTGTGGGACAGTGCGATATATATGTACACAGTGCGTTCAATCTCACAGTGCTCAAGCAACTTCTGACCCTCTTTTCCTATAATTCAGGTAAGAGAGTGGAAAAACTGACCACTTTCAATGGCTGGAGGCACAGCTTTCACCCCATACATGCACCACATTTATTTTCATGGCAAGAGGATTTAGATACTATTCAGGAATCAGAGCAGTTATCTCACTTGAAAAAAATAAGTAAAGAGTAAAGAACTATGAGAAAGATTCATGATGAAACAGCACAGGTAATATTATGACCATAAAACATCTTAGTGCCAGCTTACTAGAGAGCTCTCATCCAGAAGCCTGTGCAATACCCCAAAAGGCAACAGCCTAAAACCAGCAGGTATGTGGTTGTCATTTCACAAACAGACAGATGACATCTCTCTCTCTCACAAAGCACAAACATGTTCTGCAACCCAGGGGAAAGATGTTTCTCTAGCATTCTACATCCATTCACTGGAAAAATTATCCCACCTCTTCCCCACAAAACGCTCGGCATTTCCAGCTTTAGTTTAAAAATGTCATTCCAAAGAAAAACAGGTGTAGATGCAGAAAAGCTACCTACTAACCATGCACAAGACTTGGTATCTGCTTTACTAATGGGCACATTAAAACAGTATATTCTGCCAATAAAATTCCTTGCTCTTTAAATAGACACAAGCACGAGCAACATTTAGGTCTTGAGTGTTTCTTGACTGAATTATTCCAGTCATTAACTGCTCTAAGGAAATGCATACTAAACACATCTAAACCAGTTGCAGTTTCTGTTAGAAAACAAGTTCTCTGTAAGTTTTGGTTATACCTGTAGAGATCATATAACCTAGTTATCTATTTCCAAAATAATTCCCAAAATGAGATTTCAAAATCAGAGGAGTTTTAAACCAGGAATCAAAATGTAGCTACTGAGATTTATGGAAAGTTCTTGTTTGGTGCCACAGTAATTACAGAGTGAAAGCTCAGCCAGAATGCCTGGGCAGATGTGACCAAGACACCCAGGCTATGAGGCCAGTGACAAATGGTTAACTGATAAGAAGAAATGGAGGGGGCGACAGACTGAAGAACAGGTCAATATCACACTGTCATGAAGCCATTTGAGAAACATAATTAATCTATTACTCACCTGGCATCATCATTCATTGTACAGTGGTCAATAGGTGCCATGAAGCTCACCAGCTTGCTATGGACATGATACCTGAATAGTGCAGGAAATAAGCAGACAGCACATTAGTAACTATTAATGAAAAGGAAATGTTGCTGATTGAATAGAAACATACCAGCCCCTGAGATGCAAAGCACTGGCTTTCCTGGTGGCTGGTATCTAATGAATCAGCAGTTGTAACTGGCACTTCCCCCTCCTTTTCCTCCTCTTCCTGTCTTATAACATGGACACAAGAACAATCAGATGATACAATGAACTGAATGGCAAACAAATCCTTTTTTATCACAGCCAGCAAGAGGACAGACAGCATCCATTAATTGTGTGCAAGTACCTAATCAAGCTCCCAAACAGACAACCCTGAAAACTCCAGAGACAAAGAAACAAGAACTCCTTTTCAGCCTTCCCTTCAGCTGGCATCTTAATCACCTTCTGGAGTTTGTGCCCAAAGAGCCCACTGCAGGCAGCAGAGGCATCAGAGCATCAGATCTTTTTGAGCATCCATCTGCTATCACTTTCTTCCTTGCTCTGTTGTATCTAGGGCCCTAAAGGGTATCAACAGCCCCCTCTGCAAGCCATAGCCATAGCTGGAAAGTCTTACCCTGAATAACTTATAAATGGAGCATGTAAAAAAAAACGAAGGAGAAAGACCTGTGCAAAGAAGAGATGTGATAGTGCTGCATCTGTCTCCACTCCTGATCCACCAAACCATTTCTGCAAGCTGTATTACACCTTCAGATACTGGCTCCCCTTCCTGCTCTCAACATTGGGCTAGGAAAGGAACCTGCAGTGGATTTCACGACTTATATTCAAGGACTTGGCATAATATTTAACAGAGGACTGAAAAACTCAGAATGAAAAGGTGGCTTTAAGCCCCAGTGTGTATGGGCAGGGGATTCCAAACCAGTGGCTTTTGGTGTACACTACAATGCTGCCCACCCAGGTCTGAAATGTTTTATCCAAGCTGCTGCTATTTTTAGAGCTTGACAAACAGCAGCAAAAGGATTCACGAGCATTTGCCCAGAATCACCTTTCCACTCTGCCACATCTGCACTCCCTTCTGTTTGCTTATGCAGGAACATTCCCTCGAGGGGATTTTTAGCTCACAAGACTATTTCAGACTAGCTCCTCAGGCAGAGCATACACTCACCCTTACACAAGGCCTTCTTCGCACAATCAAGTCTTTGTCACTGTTAATGGAAGGAACTGCCCTGGTCTACCTGTGGTGATGGAGTCAGGGGACAGACATAGCTGTGCAGGGCTAGTTCTGAAACAAACCCCAGGTCAACAGGCTGGACTATCAAACAATTCACTTATCAGACATTATTGTATGATGGATTCCTAGAGATCAACACTTATACAGGGACAGTGGCAGAGGGACCTGGCAGCTAAGATGAATTCTCTGACATGAGTTTGCCCAGAACTCATTAATGGCACGTTTCTTTAAATGAGCACTTTACAAACCCCAGTCGAGCAGATCTAAACTATTTCATTTCATTCAAAGGAAGACATCCCACATTGCAGCAGCACAGGACCAGGAATCACTGACATGAAAAATAGGGTGCACACATCACTCCTCCATGTCTACTGCAAGAAAAGGTAAGTCCTAGCAAGGCACTGCAGAGTTCCAGGCACTAGGTTTCCTAAGCTCAACTGGAGTTTTTAGATGAGCTCACCTCCCCTCTTAGTACAGCAGTTTCCCTGTCCATGGAGGGCAAGTGGAAGATCAGCTGCTTTTCAAAGCATTTGAAGATCCTCAGACCCTAATAAATTAGCACATCTCATCCAAACACACTCTAATATTGAAGGTTTGCTAAAGGACTGCTTTATTTGCCAAACAGAAAGGAAGAATTATGAAGGAAGAAACAAAAAGGAAGAATTATGGAGACAGAGGAAACTTAGTATTAGTACTTTGCTCTCCAGGATCTCCAAGCCCTTCATGAAATCAAACCTAAGCACTGCTGCTCCAGTTTTAGTGATGAGGGTAAGTGATCTGCTCGGGGTGACACGGAGTCTCTCAGTGAAAGAAACTTTAGGCTCTAGTGGACTATACTGAAGAGATGCTGGAGCTTAACTGCATGTCAATCCGAAACACAGACAATGGAACTTTTTACTGTTATTGATATTTTCCCTGCAGTGTCAGTACAACTTTTATTTAAAGAAGCAAACAAAAAAAAAGGCCCCTAAGATCTAAGAGGCAATTGACTTGGCCAGAGAGCTATCTCTCAGGAATGCTGAAGCACACAGATTGCACACAATGAGACTTCCCCATTATTCCTGGAGGTTTACGAGTCTGACTCAGTTGTGTGATGTTGTCAGTCGTTTTGACTGAATCATGAATATATCCAATTATGTGTGATGCTGACAGAAAGGAATATTGATAGTCAATAATTATAGGCTTTTCAGGCCAACAAAGTAGCTCTTCCCTCTTTCAATAAATTATCTTATGACATCTATCTTAAAAATTGCTATGCCAGGCCTGACCCAGACTGACTCCACTGACTTTCTATCAGATGCCATCTAAACTCAGGATTTATAGTTTACTCACAAAAGGATGGTTAATGTTGCGGGTTTTGCAGGAAGCGGTGCAGCTTTGCTGCTGCCTCCCTGCCACAGACACCTCTTCCACCACAAATCATGCAGTCATGACAAACTCTGCTCTGCAAAGATGGGGGAAAAAGCCCAACCTATCCTCTCCAGGCTGCTTCCCTTCCCACCCTATCACATGGAGGAGTCTTCCACTGGAAACATAAGGGGAGAGTTCAACCCAACTGAGTGATCCAGGAGTCAGGATGGGAAATAAGCTAAAGCTAAAGAAAGCTGTGATGTGACTTAGACATTAAAGAGAAATTAGTCACCAAATTCCAGCTGACAGTCAGTGGAAAATAGACATCTACCTTACTGAGGCTTTTCTATACATCTTCCCCTAGAGCTGCTACCCGCATTTCAATCAGCTAAATACATATTGCACAAAAGGTGTTTATTGGCTTTCACTGGGAATTATGGCCCCACATCACTTGGGGACATTTGAACTCCTCTATCCAGTATTTTCTGAGACCAGTGAACACTCTTCCCAAGACTAATCTAGGCAATGCTCACAAGCTGCATCCAACCAAGCCCTTATTCTAGGCTCAAAGAACATTAAGATGCCCCAGTGGATATGCCAGAGCAAGACATCTTGCCCTAAAAGGCACAAATAAGCCTCCCAGTGCACCCCAGAGCCAACCCAGTGTAGTCACGACTTTATTTGGCAAAATCAGAACTGTTTGCTTGCAAAAGCTGGCACCCACCTGATTCTCCTCCCTTTACTGGCTTTTCTGTCCACTTTCTTCTTTATTTTACTTCGTAACTTCTGGATGGCCAGCCACTGCCTGGGGAATGCAAAAGGACACACAACTAAAGAGCCACGAGGAAAATGAGCATTAGCTACCATAGGGTCTGAGACCCTTCCCAGCCCAGCTGCCTATTGCATTTACACAAGTGAAAGAGATCAGAACCTCAGGTGTGAAACTCCAAATGCTTGTGAAGCTGCTTCACTCCACAGACAGGGCATTTACACAACGTGCCAAAAAGAGACAATAACACTCAGAAAGTGCTGTCTGATCCCTGCCTGTATTGAGAAGGGAAAGCCCAACCTCTCAGACAGAACTTCATTAAACTAAAGAAGTTTTCAGCAGGGACAAACTTCTACCAGTTATAAATATTTCTTCACAGGAACGAGCATCATTTTACCTGATTTATACAATGAAAACTCAACATCAGGGGAAAAAATCTAGCAAAATCCAATTACTGCAATCTTAATATAATCTTAATTACTGTAATCTATTTTATTGTAAAGTCAGATAAATGTACAATGTAATCACCACTTAAATGTAATTTTGTCTATATCATGTTAAATTATAGTGAAGAGCTTTCCATAATATTCCAGACACACAAAATAAATTTGACACATTGCACTAAAATTTGGGTAATATTTTACAAGGATAAAAGTTAGTTCACCATCACAAAATTTCCTAATGCATTTTCTTCCCCTCCTCATACATATACCCCATAGCACTTTTGCAGTGGAGAGCCCTACTGCAGCCTTCCTCTGCTTTTCTACTACTCTAAATTAAAAGCCCACGGCTATTTAAATGTACCCTGTTCATTAAGAGGTATTTTGAACATTCTTTTCTAACTAGAGAATTTAACAGAAACAAGAGTTTCCCTGCCTGGAATTGTATTTACTTCTGCATCCAGGGAACATTCCCTGATATTGTTTTAACTGGATAGTATCTTTTCCTACAGCAGGGAAAGAGCATACACAGGAATTGCCTTAAATGAACTCATGACAGAAGGTTTGCTCCTCTAAAACAATGACAAGTGAGAGCTTGTAACAAGAACAGGCCCAATTTCAGCAGCAGGCAGCCGCTTTGTCTAGTTCCACCTAACCAGGGATGGTTAAGACACCCCTCTATGGATCCCATTTGTACTGCATGAACCACTGAGAGAAATATCCAATGTCTGGAACAAGCCTTTTACAACTGGAATTATCTTCAGGGGATTGCAGAGAAACCAGGGCACAGCTCAAAGTCTGGTAAACTTGGAGTCACTGTGATCCGTAACTCAGGAATCTGCTACAGAAGATGACTCTCCTGACTCATGTCATACTGGTTTCATTATTTGTTATGCAGTTTCTTACGCCCAGATGATGCTTTCTGCAATCATTCCAAATGTGACCCTCTACAATGAACGGGAACAGAAACCCACAAGTAATTCTGGACTGGAATGCAGTGCTGGGGTAAAGCTACCGATGTTACAGACAACTTGCTACTTACCTGCCCATTGCCACCTGGTCATTGGGGTCCAGTGAAGTGGTTTTACGTTCTATGAAGTCTCGAAGGAGCTAGAAGAAAGACAATAATCCCATTGAAAAGCACATAAAAGACATGTTAATGCCAGCAGGCTCAAACGTTTCTCAAAAGACCTGGATGCCTCATGGTGATGCTAAAAGTTTAGGTTACTGCAGATCATCACCCTCATCCAAAAAGGTCCCCACAGAATATATGATAATACCAAAGGCCACTACAAAGAGTTTCTGCATATAATTTCAAATGGATATAGGAGTAGTTTAGAGTGGAGTCCTTGCGGGTCACTGCAAAGCTTCCCCTGAGGCTGTCAGATGGTCCAGCGTTGGGTAACTGCTCGTCCCAAGAACCTGGAGCAAAGTGCACAATCCCACAGAGGGCAAATGGGTGACAAGCTTGAAGGGATGTGAGCAGCTGAGCCTCAGCTTGTGTTTTCAAGGCTGGTGGCTTTGGAAGGATTAAACAGACCTAAAAGTTCACAATCTGTTGTGTATGCAGCTCTCCTGGGCAAGAGATACAAGGCAGGCAGATCTGCAGCAAGACCTCTGCCCCACACTTTGAGTGGGGAGGGCAGGGGGGAACTGAAACACTTCACCAGACAGAAGTCAAGCATTTCTGGGCAGTAATGCTCGCTCCAAGGAACAGCACAGCAAAATAACTTTTACAGCCAGAGCAGGAACACTCAAGCAGACTCTCCTATTTCTTTTCATGTCCTGAGGGTTGGGGGTTTGTATTTTTTGCTTCCTGCAGCCAAAGAATATTGTGAACGGTCTTTTTGGATACTTGACCGGTGCTGTATGTTTATCACCACTCACTGTAAATTGTACGTGCTGTGCCTTGGGTATCAGCCAACATATTAACACAGAGAACAGAAATAAACCTTCCAAAACCAAGAGGCACAGACTGCTTTATCGAGGCTGACATTTCACTGACGATGGAAGCTACTGCCGCAGGTCAGAACCCAAAACAGACCCTCCTGCAAACCAGAGTCCAGGCAATTCCACATTGATGCTAGAGAAGAAAGGAGGAAAAGTGCTTTTCCTCCACCCTATGCTGCTCCACTGAGCACAGCTGAGGCCAAAAGCTGTCCCAGGCTCATTGCTGCATGAGAAACTCACTGACTCCTATGGTTTCTGAAATAAGGAAGGGAAAAGGTCTGCACCCCACAGAAGAAAAATGCCATAAAGGTAAATGGGTATCATTTTAGGAGACTGTACTTATTATACCTGACCACATCTTTCCTCTTCTTAACGGCACACATCATATTACCAAAAAAGAGGGATTCAATCATAACTAAACACCTGATATGACTCTTGTTTCTTGCTTATTTTTTGAGATTCTGACTGCAGCAATTACATTTAAATATCCCAGGAAGAGAGGCCACTGGTTTATTATCACTAGAAAACAGCAAGCTACTTCTCTGCCCTGTTTATCTGACTGATTCCCAACATCTTTCTGGCACACAATCTATCAGTTTATCTCTCCCACTTCATCACAGTCACTCCTGGCAGCTAAATACAAGATCCAAATCCAGTTTTACACAGACATACGACACAGTAAACCTGTGTAACACCACCACTCTGTAAACAGCTGCCCCTAAGGCTAAGCAGAAATGGGATCTTGGTTCCTAGTCAATATTCTGTCAAAAGCAAGGTGGGAGGGAGGGTTTTAACAGCAGCAAGAAATGGTGCAACAGGGGCTTAGTGGTTTCTTCCTGTACCAGCAATACAGTGTGTTTACTGTCCCCTGTTATCCTGCTTCCTTGGCACAATGCACAGCAAAACCCACTGAGTAGTAACAGCAGAGACTAAGGCATGAGAAGACAGTGCGCAGACATCCTACGCTCTTAGAGAATGAAGCAGCAAGGCATTTTCAGCAGGACTTGGACTCACAAAACCCAGAGCTGGGTAGACTAAGGAGCCCTGCTACTATCTTACAGCTGTGGTTACACTGCTTAGAACAAGATGCCTTTTTAGGGCAAGTTCCTCATGCTGTACCTGGGACGGGGGCAGCATCCTGTTGAACAGACTCATTCTCTTTTTGGCATGCCAGTGTTTCCCATGATGGATTAGAAGGACATGGAGCTGACCTGTACCCTGCTTAGCAGGGATCCCTATTTCCTGGGGGGCATATCCGCTTCTCCATGCACAGAGCTAGAAGGGAAAAGCTTTGTGCAGCAGTAGGAGACTCAGCCCTACACACAGTGGTCTTCTCTGCCCTAACCAGGCCATCAGCCCCTCAGCCATTAGCTGAGGCAGTCTGGTTGACCTTGGTGCTGACAGTGAAGTGTTCCTTCATCACAGCATCAACTGCGGGACTAAGGATGCTGCTGGGGAGAGGACAGGGAGACAAAGAGGATGGGGGTAAATGAAACAAAGCAGGAACAAGAGGGAAATTAGGAAGCAGAAATAAAAGCTGCGAAGCATCTTATTACATCTAAATAGCGTATGTCTTAAAGCTAAAGTTATAAATCATGCTAACAATGGTTACTAACATAAAAGTGGATGTAGCCAGAGGCTACACTGAAAAAGTCAGTCTAGACCTGCCTCGCTGCCTTTGGTCTTTAAGGATTTGATTAGTTTTTCCACTTTCTAGTTCAGAGTCTTGCATTCAGCCTATGCTCCAGAGCCAGCTCGGGCTCAGGATACAGAGGGAATGATAAATTCATTTACTGAAAAAAGCAACACTGTTTTCACAGCACAAGACTTAAAACCCTTCCGAAGTGGTAATATTTCATTAAGCTTGGCGATTCTGGTTAAAATTTATTAGTCAAAACGGAAAACTCTCATCAGACCCCATATATTCCATTAGGAGTGATATATGGTGTCTCCCAATGTCTAATTATTAACTAGGAAGTGTAAGTAAATCACTATCAGCATTAAGCCCTGATATGTGAAGACAAGAGTTTGAGTTAGGCAATTTCAGCATCAAAAGGCTTTGATTTGAAACGTATCCTTTTTTGCTTTCTCTCCTTCATCTCTTCACATCTTCCTTGAACTTCAAAAGCCTTAAGCTCAGTCTCCCATGTAAGCAAACACAACTGCCTACTGCAATGAAGTGCAACCACATCCAGCAGCCTGCACCTCAACCCCAAGCTGCTCCTACCAAAAGCTAGAAGCAGGAGGACAAACTATGTGCAGAGTGGACAATGGTAAGCAGAAGAAAGTTGTTAATGTGAGTTGTCTTTGGAACGAAGCGCCGATGCCAAGAGTGCTCTTGAACATGTACTTTTGAACTCAACAAAGCTTTGCTGTTAAACCCAACCCAACCAGACTCCAAAACCAGGGACTACCAACCACACGAGCAAAGGAATGCACACAGACTGTGTGGTTTGCAAAGGACCACAAGCCATGTTTGAGGAGGGCCGGGAGCACATGGGAACTGACTCGGTCTCCTGTGTCCTGAGCATGTGAGAGAGCTTTAAATCTGCATCACTAGCAGAGAGCAAGGCAGTGTTCCCACAAAACATGTCCAAAGGTGAGAGCTCCAGCAGTGGTTAGTGCTCACCCACCTCTGCTGACACAAAAGGCATTGTTAAATTGACACTAGAGCCCATGATGGGTGTATTTCGAAAGAATTCACCTTAAAAGGACTCCCTGTCTGTGCTGGTTAAAGACATGCACACAAAGTACATTGTACAGAATTAGAGAGATTTAGAAATGCCATCAGGGTGTTGTTCAAGGGTAATAGAGATTCATTTCTCATTTTAGAGGTCAATTTTCATCTTAGAGGTTAGGTCTCATTTTCATGCACTATCTATCAGTGTTTCTAATACTACAGTTGCTGACCTTTCTGATTTGCAGACCCCTAAGAATTTCCAGTTGAGACAAAGAGCTAAATATAGCTGAAATAAGCCTGGCGACAAAAGACTCCCTCTTCTTAGACCTTACAGATCAATTCAGATTAAAACCTCACAGAAGTTCATCTACAGTATATCACAGGAAACAGTCGAGTTTACAAAGTTTATGAATACAATCAGAACAAAAGGAACACTTTGATGTTACTCAGATCTTCAGAAAAGCCAGGAAAGGCACAGGTCATTCCTGCTACAGTGCGTCAAAGGCACCTGCTCTGCCTTGCAAATGGCACTGCTGCCTTTGAACTCACCAGTTCAGGTATGCGAAGAGGTGAGCTACAGGATGGGGCAGTCAAAACAATGCCCATCAGGCTCCCTGTGCTGATAATCATATCAAACAAGGGTCTGATAATGCTCATGTTAAAGCAACTGTGTAGAACAACAGACAAACAGAACCTTGTATGGCTTCTACCATCTTGGTCACTTGCTAAAGCAGCAGAATCACACGAAGATTTGACTACTTGTGAATTGTGAAACAAAGAGAAAAGTGTGAGAAAGGCAGACTTTAGCTGCTTCCCTTTAACAGAACACTCTGTCACCCCTTGGCTGAAAAATACTGTTAGTGAGGAACTCTAAAGTATTGGTCAACTGCTTCTGTGGACTTCTCCAGCTGAATGTGTGTTTGTTCCCAGAGACAGTAAGCAATTACTATGGTGCTAAGGTCTACTAATGGCATTCCGCTATCTTTTAACACAGAATCTTTCAGAAGCTCAGACAAATTACCTTCATCCTGCTTCATAGAGCCACAATATGACATGTCACACAC
Source organism: Melopsittacus undulatus (assembly GCF_012275295.1). Classification (NCBI taxonomy): domain Eukaryota; kingdom Metazoa; phylum Chordata; class Aves; order Psittaciformes; family Psittaculidae; genus Melopsittacus; species Melopsittacus undulatus. The sequence goes on along the minus strand of NC_047539.1, from coordinate 6,590,415 downwards.
TGAAGAAATGTGCTGTTGTTAAATCATCTTTTAACACCGGTTAAAAAGCAGGTCTTTTTTAACAAAATCACTGTAGGAAACAGCAAGGGAGAAGGTAAGTACAACTTGTTGAGTCCAAGAAGGAAGACTACAAACCCCAAATGCTTTTCCTCATTTCTGAACACAAAATTGACAAAGCTGTGTTTTAGCAGTATAATTTCAGTATTTATGTTTGTTTGTTTCTCCTTTAGCCTTTGGAGAGATCCATTTTTCCCTCTTTGTTCTATTTATACACCATACAATGAATTAAACCAGTATCAATTACGACAAGGTGCAATAGCCCAGGACTTACCCAGCACACATTTTACACCATGTCCTGCCCAGATGCAGAAACAAGCTGTTTCTCCTCCTCCTCCAAGCTCCCGCCCCACAGGACCATAACACGATTTGGATTTCTAGCAACACCAGAGAAAATTCAGACAGCAGCTCAAATATTATCTTTAAATCCCCTTGAACCACTTTCTGACATTATTTATAATGTAAAAACCAAAAATATGAGACGAAACCACTGGACAGCCTCCTTTCAGAAAACATTTTCTTGAAGTTGAGCCTTGTACAGAATAGGCATTGACTTGCATATTTTCTCATAACCCATTAAGAGAAGTTTCAAATCAAGCTTTAAAACGTGTTATTAACCATCTACCCAGCCATTTGAAAGATACATGCCTGTGATAAGAGTATTGTATTGCCATTAACCTGCGGGATGGTTCGAGACATCTCTTCTTCACACAAAACTCTAAATGCATCTCATTAAAGACACGAGATCAACTGTCCATATTAATCATTCACCAGTTTAATTAAGGTAAACCAGCTTGTCAGAAAGCCACTCTTCTCTCTATTCCTCACCATTATTGACTTTTAATAGTTCACTGCATTAGTAATTACTTGTTTAGGGCATTATCAAATACCCGAGAGAGAAAACCACAGTTTGTGCCCCAGAAACTGCTTTAGGCCAACTCCTGCTTGGGACATCAGTTAAAATTTATCCCCTCAGGTGAAGTCTTCTAAAATGCCACACTGTGGTTTAGACACAAATACAACTCAGAAGAGAAACAAACTGAGCTAGAAGCATCTTAACAAGAGATTCAGGGTTGCAAGTTTGTGGTTACTCTGATTATAGCAGGCAGTTGGGATGCTGAGCTAGGAGAAAGGAAGTTAGTGAGATTTCCTGCTCACTTGTAAAAATTATGCCTGTCACAGACTGTGTAAGAGTGGGCAGGCACACACACAGCCACTTCACAACAGCAAAGCTACAAGTCCTACAATTAAACAATATTTCCTTCAGGATTAACTCCTTCCCTAAGTAATGAGGATATAGATAAGGAAGGGAAAAAAACTCTTCTTGCTATTGATGCTCACCTTGGGAACAAACCACAGCTCACTGCAACATATGACAACCCTCTGGGAGCTACTGGCAACCCTGCCTGGCAAACTGCTGCCATCCCTCTGAAGTCTTCAGTGTTTCCTTGAACGTTCCCCAGCTTGCTTCCAACTCAGCTGCTGAAGTCGTGGTGATCACAGACAACCCTGGTGATTGTGGGTTGTTACACAATGCAGTGACATACAACATACCCAAAATTAGGGAGAGAAGGGAGCAGGAGAACAGAGGAAAAAAGGGATTATGTATATTCCTAATTCTTAGGCATACCTGCTGCCATCGATGATGAACATTTGTTCTGGGAAGAGCTGCTACCAGTGGAACGCTTAGCATATGAACACTAACCTAATTCCTGTTGGGAATAAACCAATTTCCACTCTCTCCTTTACTAGAGGAGTATTTCAACCTAATAATAAAATCTCCACTGTAGCATGTCAGACCAGCAGCTCTCTGGTAGCAGGCTGGAATTTTAAGTCTTAATGCTGCAATATCAGCTGTAATGAATTCTACATAAACATGACTTGTAAAAATAAAAAGCATTTTCCTTCCCTTAAAACCATGTATGAAGGAGAGTTTAAAAGGAAAGGAAACAGAGTTGAGCCTCTCACTGCTGGCAGGAATGAGGATCCGCTGACACAGTTTCACTATTCCCAGCCAGTGCAACCGAGGTGACAGTACTTCCCCTGCATTATTCAGCTCAGCTTCACATTACTATTTACCACGGGCCACCACAATAAAAATTATAACTGCTTATAAAACAAGTGAAGAAGACAAGAAAAAGCAAAATGGGATGAACAGACACAAAAGAGTTTAAATGTGAATTGCCATAAAATTCCACCAGCCCCACACAGTGAACTCCATTGAATACCAAGACCTGGACAAGAAAATTGGTTTTCCGCAGGAAAAGTAGATTCATTAAGGAGGTTTTTTATGATAATCTGTAACAAAATGGTGAAGCTGCTTATTCGGTTGTTGGTAACTTGTGCACATTCATCAGCTCTCCTTCATTTTTACTTGATTTCCCACTGAAATACACAGGAGCTGGTTTCCAATGTCCTCCTTTATCTGCTTGTTTACTAAACCCTAAACAGTATTCAAAATAAACTGATGATTATCAAACATTACTTAGAAAAAGGAAAGTGATACTAAAAAAAGTCTGCATCTAAATGCAAATACAAGGAAAAAAGCCCTCATTGAAGCATACACGTACACTTTGCAATGCGCATAATGCCCAGAGGTCAGAGCTCCTGAGCAACCTCAGCTCCAGAAACCAGAGACATTGCTACTGATTACTCCTAAAGAACCAGGTCCCTTCCAATGTTTTATATTTGTACATCCACACACATGAAAGTGCTGCCCAGTTACGACCCATTTGAGAGAAAACACACTGCATTGTCAGTGCTCTATTGTAACGCACTCTACCCTCTCTGGGTGCAATGTTCAGCTTCAGTTTAGCACCCTGACAAATAAAGGAAAGCCCTTTATGAAACCAATTTAACTGGGAGGTGACAGGAACCATACAGCAGTTTTCTTTAGCCTTATCATTGAAATGGCTTCAGCTCCAATCTCTGCCAAATCCCACTCAACAGAAGATATTAACCAGGTCAGCAGCACAGGTGTCGCATGCTGTCTGGCAAGGGGCTGGCATCCCCACAATTACTTGCACACAGTGAAGCAGTAATCTTTACAGATCATCTCTCCCAAGAAGCATATTGGGGATGGAAGGAGAGAAAAGCAGTGGAAGAGAAGGGAGGGTGGGATATAAAAAAACCCCAACAAGCAAGAAAGGAAAATGAATGTGTTGCTGCCTCGCGGCTCAGCAGATGTCTGTGCGTGATGTACGAGGCTCGGATAAGCTGTCGTAGCCCGCTTCCAAAGAGTGGTAAGTGATTAAAGCCTCCACCAGCCTAAGCAGCATATTTAGAGTCCATGGGGTGTTGAAGGTTGCACCCATTCCTTGCTGTGCTGCCAGATGTTGTTGGCTGGTCCTGCTCCCAGTCACTGTGCGCAGGAGGCAGCAGTTGGTACAGCAAGGAATGCAATCTGGAACGCTTCCGGAGGTGCCGTACATTAAACCGGTGTCACCCATCCTTCACCTCTGCCGAATGCTGAAACAACTCCAATTTGCTGCCACCTCCCTCTTGGGAAATGGCCAAGATACAGTCGTGCCTGGCAGCCCCATTTGTTTTACTCAGGTGATTCTCTTCCCTCAATGACCTCTATTAGTTTAAGTTTTAATTTAGATTAACCCCAGCACCCCAATTAACCAGTGAGGGGAAAAGCTAAGCTGGGACTACTCATATTTCTGAAATCACGATGCATCGAAGTTAAAGTTATTAGAAGGGAAGATGGGCCATTCATCTATTGCTGCTTTTCTTTTACAAATTTAACATTTCATGGCCAATAAGCACCTTCCCTGCAAAGGTCCACAGACCTGTCAATTGAAGCTATTTCTCCTTGACCACTTTACTGTTTTGTTAAACAAACTTCATTTATTCAGTGTTCTTACGGTGGCCCCCAAAGCTGCCCTTCTGGGTCCACTTGGACACCAAATTCCACCTCAGTATTATCTCCCTGCCTTACAGATGTGGCCTCTTCAACCACTGCTGCCCAAAAGATGGACACTTGGAGCCTCCACAGATGAACCCAGCACCTTCACCTGCCCAAGATATGCTCCTCAATTCACAGCAATGCTCACAGAGATGCCATTACAGTAACATGCAGCCTGGAGAAGATCTGGCTTGGTACCGAGTCCTGGCTCTAAGGCAGGCTGCCTTGACCACATTCCTCACAAACATTAAGTATTCACATGGTCCTAATTCTGTACTAGGTGAGATCTACTGCAAATATTTGTCTTGGACAGTAGTGTTGGAAGTGTGTTGAAAACCTTGTTGGAAGGGAAAAAAACGGCAGCATTAGAGTTCCCTGTATTTCCCTTCTGTAAAACACAGGTAAGAATTAGCAATTTAATAAATCTTTTATTCACCTTTAGTGCTGGCTCTGTACATGAAACCCCAAATTTTAGAACCATTCAAATGCTTCTGGTTAAATCAGTTATTAGAGCACAGGCATGAGACAGGAACTCTATTCCACTGCCCTAACACTTTCCTAGCCACCCTAATGCTATTCAGATCAGAAAATTCAGCCTTTCTAATGCAATAATAGTACTTGTTTAGTCCTGAAGTTAAAGCTCTCTATGGATCATCAGAATAGAACTGGTTTTTGTGCAGTGGGGAAGGACTTACAGCAAATCAAGACTCCTCAATATATGGCCATTTCCGCATTGCATAAAGCTGGCATTCTCATTTCTTAAATGAAGCACGAACATGAGGTTTCCCTAAGCTGCAGCCTCCATGCACTGGGTGCGCATCCCTTGTTTCTAGGAATTTTGCAAATAAAAAGAGTAACTGGCCTAAATCCAAACTGGCACAATACCAAGAAAAGTCCTTGCAGCTTCTTCATTCAGTAGGTAGATGATTTAGGTTGAGTTGAGAGTAACTCAGGTGCTCTTGAGGATCTACTAGACTCGTTTTTCATAATGGGACTCTACCCACAGAGAACAGTCACCTTTAGAGACTTCAGTCATTTTTCTCTGGTATAGCAACATTCACCAGCAAGAACAGAGACAGACCTTATCCTGTGGCCCTGACTCCTCAAGTACAGCCGTAAGTTTCCATCCACAGCGCAATCTTAAGCTCACGCTGCCCTATATCAAAAGTTGCGAGTGAGGTCCTCTCAGGTATCTGCAGAGATTCCAGGTGTTAAAAGAGTAACTGAGTGTCACTGGTAAGAGAAATGTAGAGCACAGAACCAATCACATTAGCTCTGTAAGTATTAAAAAACCAATTGGAGCCATAATTTCAACACAGATTTACCATCACCTACCTGGTGATAAAAGTCATCGTCGTCAAATATCTCCTCATCTATGTCCTTCAGGTGTCTGTTGGACTCTGACTCAGGGAGGACTTCCTAGAAGCACAAAGGAAAGACTGAAAGCTCATGTGTGTGTAATTCTGTCCCTAACTCTGATGACATCACGTGCAGCAGCTTGTAAACACACTTGAAGACAGGAAGGAATGGAGAAAACCTCCCAACATAACAAGCTGTTAAGGACTAGGAATACATTTAAAGGCAAAGCAGAAACGCTGCCAGTGCCAAAATAGATTTATGAGACCTTTACTGGGAAATAAATAGGACTGTGCGAAGTCTTTCTGGCAAAATACTACAGATATTTTTAATGTAATGGCAAAAATACATCTTGCAAGTGCAGTAATTCTGCATGATCTCTCAGAATTGAGTATTTATTCATTCTTAAATACTAAATTAATAACAGGCTTACTACTAACATATTCTGTAGGCTATATGCAGTGTGACTTCAGAAGTGACTTTCTGGGTTAAAGATTCTAAACTCCAGAGTAAGAACAGTTCTGTAGCCACTACCTGAAAAAGCAGATTAAGTGACAGCATCATCACTTCAAACAGCACAGGAAGGGCACAATCACAGACCAAACCTCGTTTACCCCTGTCCAGAACTGGCACAGGAGATAATGCAAACACCATAAAACTGGAATGGAAATGTCTACATCTTCTTAGCCATTACATTACAGGAATCAACACTTGGGTATCTCCTCCATAAATTTCACACGAACAAGAATATTACCTGCTAAAGGCTCGAGCTAATTGTTTTGCAGTTTCTCTGCTGCTACACGGTAAGTTATAGAAAGAAAAAGATCTTACCGAATTTTCAGGCAAAGACTCGGGGACGGGATGAGATTCCCGTTCCTGCTTCCCCAGCACTGTATACACGGACCGCTTGGTCTGTGTCCGCCGTAGTAATCTCTCTTTGTCCATCATAATATGATCAATCTGAGTCAAGATTGAACGCTCAAAGGCACCAAAACCCTGCAACAACATTAACTAGTGTCAGATAATGCAGAAAGCTTTTCCTCAAGGCAGCAGTGTTCCTCTATCTTTCCATGTCAGTGGATAAGCAGACAGCATTCCAAGAGGAGGGGGTCTGGGTTTCGTTGCAGGGATTTCTGCTAGGATTTTTTATTTGTTCTCTCTCTCTCTCCCTTCCCAACCTGAGGCAACCTGACGCCTGGCTTAACAAAATGCCTTTGCTGTTCTGGTTCAGATTAACTTCTCAATGATTAATACTGACTCGCAGATGTTAGCAGACCCTGGATCTCCGGGTGAAATGATTACCCACTGTATTAAAGTGTACACTTCATGGAGGAGGAGAGTCACAAAAGTCCCTAGTTCTGTTATAAAACACAAACAGCTTGCTGCTAAGCACTAGTGGCATTTTCACAAAGCTTACTTGCTGCTGAAAACTGGCTATGATGAGATTGGCTACTGGGAGAACACCAACATTATCCAAGAGTTTTTCCCAAAACTTGGGAAATCATTCACCCATGAAAATGTTTTCTGCCCATGTGCTCAGAACAAAGGAGAAGAGTTTATGCCTTTGCCATATGAGGGCTGAGCTTCCTTCAGACTCCTGTAAGGGTGGGGAAGAGAGCACACCTGCATATTTAGTTCTTAGTGCTGTAACTCTCAGCTTAATTTGGAACATCCAAGATACAGAATTTCCACATCAGCTTGCTCCCCAGATCTCTGCTGAACAATAAGCATGTGAGCACACATTAACAAACACTTGCCTTTCCCACTTTGCCAGATGCCAGCTTTGTCTTCTCATGCCACTTCTGCAGGACGCTGTTCCGATAGGTCCTGAAGTCAGCATAGCGCTTGGCTATGAACTCTGGGTACTCCTCCAGCTTCAGCTTTCGCTTGGGGAGGCTCCTCCTCTTCTCCTGACCCTTATCCACTTTCTCTTCATCACTACTGCTAGGGATTTCATCATCACTGGAACAAGAACACACAGATTAACCACCCTACATCTCTCTAAGGCAACATGTGTGAATTCTTAACAGCCCCTTCACTACCACCCATGCTCTTTCCACACCATGGTGAAACTGATGGTAAAAGACACAAGTTTTAGTTCCTTCTGTTATCAGCAAGATTACAAACCAGACATTTGTTCAGAGTAGAGCAGCAACTGAGACCTGAGAGAACAGCAGACAGGGAGGATGGGATGGTCAGGAAGGTTCTGCACTGCCCTATTTATTGAAGACCAAAAAGATTCCAAAAGGTCTTGTTTTGTGTTTACCTCTCAGTTTTGGATTGTTTTCCATCTACCAGATGCCTTGTGCCTGGGTATTGATAAAGCAGTTCATCCTGAAGCTCCACTAATACTTTCATCAACGCCTCCAGGGCTTTACAACCTGCAGAAGAAGAGATACAAGTGACCATTTCCCACTGGTGAACACTTAGGTTTGCTGCACTTAGTTTCTCATCTTGAATGTGAATTTCTGCCACAGTTACTGCCTGTCCCATTAACTGTTTTTCTCTTAGAGACGTGTTTTTTAATTCAAACTGATTTATAGCTGTTAATGTCAACCACCACCACACTGGGAAAGAAAAAGGAGGGAAGGAGGCAGGACTGCCTCCTAACCATCCGCCTGGCTGCACACTGGGAGTATACTGAGCTAACGTTTCATCCACAAACATTGCAACTGTAGAGCCTGAAGGATTAACATACTAAAGAAGCAAGTACTATGTGCAGAAGTGCCTGATGGCACACACATATGACAACAACCTTTCTTGCTGACTCGCTCATTTCTCTCCTCTGTGAAGTTCTGGAGCAGATGCCAGCTTCTGAATAGTATAAAGCAACACAAGGGAAAACGTGTATGTGTACATCCTATCTAAACCTGACCTCTTGACTTTCCTTTCTTGTATATAATGTGCATGTTATAGGGAGCAGGAGGAAGGCAAGAAGAAAAGCCAAACTCCTGCAGGGCTGTGATTACCACTGGTTTCTGTGCCACTGTGCTCACCACACAGGAAGTGTAAGAAATTAGATTGTAAGTAAAATTAAATGTAGCAAGATCTGATCTATGGGGGAAACTTAAACAATGACCTGGCAAGTTTAATGAGGAGATTCTGATCAAAAAAGCAGAACTGCAGGTTCAGAGAGCCTTAGAAAGTAAGCGAAGACTCGGGTGGAGAGGTGTACAAAATGATTAATACATGGTGGGAAGCTTAGTTTTACAGGGATGAGTAGCTGCTTTCCAGGGTGTTTGCAGACACAAATGTTGGATGTAGATCTGATGCTGTGTATCCAGAAGCTTTGACAATCTCCCCTTATGCAAATGCAGGGAAAACGGTCTCTGTCTAATGATCTTATGTTCTCCAAGGACACAGAGTTGCAGCTGACTGTGGGAGGGGTTAACTGCACACTGCTGCAGCATCTGTTCTTTAAAAAACAGTTCTTTTGTGGTGACCAACAAGCCTCCCTGCAGCATGCTCTGATATAAAACAAGTGTTTGTCTGTGCCTACACCAACTCTCCCTTAGTACATTGCTACACATCAATCACAGCTCAGCTCTTACAGGTAAAACACTCGGCACACTTCTATCCAAAAACCTAGGCTGAACTTCATACAGATTCATTTCTATTTACCTGCCTCTGGTGCCCTACCTTCTACTTTTACAAAAAGGCACTACAAGAAGGGGAAAACAGGCCCTGTTTGGGGGAAGGTAGCAGCACATGGCTTCAGGATCTGTTTTCTGGCAAGATAGTTAGTGGAGCTGCTTTGCTTAACCCCCAAATCTGTTTCTTTGTAGTTACCGTAAAAGAATGGAGAGAACTTCTCATCACTCTATTTCTTTTCTGTAACAGAGGAGCCAGGGATCATGGACAGAGTGAGCAGCAAATCTCCATCAGCTAGACAGCGACACTGCAAGCAGAAATCAGCCCAGACATTCAGAGGTCTCAATCTCCCACATGTTACCACTGTGATATTGCTCAGTTGTCACCATCTTCAGATAGATTACAGCCTGACCTCAGTAACAAGAATGTCAAGGAGAAGATGCTTTAAGATTTTTGTTGTAGATCACTTGTTGGACTCTTCCTTCCCTGGCTCACAGTTCACAACAGACATGTCCTGACCCATTCTCTATATAAACCTATTGATGGACTAGGTTTGCTGTACTTGTAAGAGTCATGTGTTGGCATCAAAACAAATAAAAGAGACAGACAAAAGCCCTTAAAAATGCATGTGTTGTATGTGTCTGCAGCTAAAACATCCCTTGCAAAAGGAAAGCACCCCTACCCCAGCCTGAGAGCTCAGCTTGCAGCAGCAAAATCTTCCCCACTGCAAAACAGATGAATGTCCCCAGAGCTTCCCAAACTGTTTATTTTCTCCCTGCTGCCTACCCTCCAGCAGCAGCTAAAGCACCCCAGGCAGCTTTGATCCTGTCAATTACAACTGAAGTAGCACTCCAGCTCTTCTGGGGTGTAGCAGGGCCATGGTCAGCAGGCAATGAATAATCTGCACTATAATGTGCTGGGGTAAATATTCTACCTTAGATCGACATCATTGTCAGAACTGACACCTTTAGCACCGGGCTGTATATCACCAGTGAGAATCACCCCAGGAGCGTCTGTGGCGAGACGCTAAGTTATAAAAGTCACTTTTAAGAGTCCATGGGAGCCCCTTCAGTTTGTGCTCAGGAGTGAAAAAGTTGTTCCAGGTCCACCAGACAGCATATCAATCCACCAAGAAAGCTGGGAGCCAGTACCAGTAAATCAAAGTGTGCCTTTCTGTTAATACTCTCTCATACGTTCTCATTTTATACATCCCTTCACCCAGTCAGAAAGTAGCCCTGGAGTATTTAGCTCCATTCAGGGATAGCACTGCCATGTATCAAAGTGTCAGGAGACCCACCAGAGATGAAATCTGTCCTACTGCTCTCAAACCACAAAAATCAATTTTGTCAATGCCAATGCTTACAGACAAACTGTCTGTGCTGCTGGCATCCCCTTGTATGTGTACATACATGTGGGGTGGCTTCTGGTACCATCCCCACCAGCCTTCTCCCTTCCTCCTGTGCCTCCACTGCCACTGAAGCCTGAGCACTGCCACACTGGGGACTTACAGGCAACATAGCTCTTGTGCTCACCCATCACTGTAGGTTCTGACTTGCTGTAGAAATGCTGCTTCCTGCACAGAAAAATAGCTGTGCTCTTATTCCTGACCTCTAAAAATGGGGTCTCATTTCATCTTCCCAAGCAGCTGTGGAGAGCAGCAGCTGGTGCAGAGCAGCAGGGACCAGCCTCATGTGGAGACACTTTACATTGATGGAAAAAAGCCTGTGCCCTCAAGGCCAGGCTGTCAAAGGTATTCACAGAGAGCTAAGCAGTGGGATTCCCAAAACTGCTCCACCCCGAAAAGCTCCTTGGTGCATCCAGCCAGCAGATTTGGGGTAAGACAAGGAGGGAATCCTAAAAACTGGGGCAAAACTCCCTGGATTTTTTAACTCCATGGCTGCATGTTGCTGGCACCTAACAGGGTGTGATGGGGTGGCAGTGCTCCCCTGCAGAATAGTGTCTGCTTGCTACTATGTACACACTGTCTGCAAATAGAGACAGGAGCATCTTACTGTGATGTACCAGCATGAAACACCACACACCACAGCTGAAATACAGAGCCCATGCCAATCCTGGGAATTAAATTACTTCCCCCCCCCCAATTAAGTCTGAGGCTCTGGCATTACATGGCAGCTTCTAATTTTCTGTGTATCTCCACAGGCTGCATGAAGCGCTCACACAGGAAAACTGGAACACACCCGGTGTTTGAACCAGTTTGCAGAGCAAAGATGAGCTGCCAAATACTGTGAGTTCCTTGTGCCACTACCGTGGAGAGTCACTGAGTCACCGCTGCCCAGCGTGTGCACAGTGCCCCACTCAGATAAAAAGGAGAGGAATCAAACCTCTTTTACTTTAATAGCTACACATAATGAAAAGCATCTTTATCAGGTACACCCATTTATCCCAACGTTCAGCTGAAGAGGGGGGAATTTTCACTCCTTTCAAACAACTGCGGGACAGGAGTTAAAACTACAGGTCACAATGGCACTCGATATGCTGGCCTGAGAACAATACTTCTCATTCAAATCCACAAGCCAGCCACTTGCACTAGTCATCCCCAGCAATTAATCCCCCCCGAAACACGTTTGATTAAATCTTTTCAAGCAAATCCTTTGCTTTGCTTTTGTTAGTTCACTTCTTGTCAACATCTATTAAAATATGCCTTTAATTCTCCCACAATCTTAAAAAACACCGATTCCACTGTCTTCAACTTTAATCAACTGTATGGCCGGCATTTTTCATTTCATAATAATGTGCTGTTTGGAATTCAAGAGGCAGGCTCAACATCAATCATTCGGCAAGAATTTTTCCACTGCAATAAATATGCAAATGAGGAGAGGCAGTCAGTCGTATTTCAGGCCCGACTTGCCAGTGTTTTAAAAAAGACACAAATTTATTAATTGCCGTTGGCCAGCGGAATCCTATTACTTTGGGCATTGATTACAAAGCTGTGTGAGTGATTATTGTGCAACTCGCAGGCTATCCAGGCATGAGGAAAAATTATTAAAGCAAGGCAGAGATTATCAACTCGGAATAACAATAAGCCTTAACATTTTAGGCCTCTAACTTCTTCAACAAAGAATTACGCCACAGCTCCAGTGTATCATAATTCTGAAGTCTGTCAGTATTACTTTTGGAGCTTGCTCTGTATTCCCAACAGCAGAGCAACATTACCCAGCTAGCAAAAGGAAGGGGGAATTCCTCCAGGTATCACATCTTAAGCATGGGGCTTTGGACAATAGCTTTCCTGGCATTCCAGCTGCGTTAACTCACTGTAGGAGGAACAACATGGTGCAGGCAGGACTTCACTATCTTCAGTTTTGCACCCCTGTACATCCTTGTGCCCAGACTACTGATAAGTCTAAGACAGAAGCCACAAGAGCCAGCCTATACTAAACTATAGGCTGGGTGCGAGCCCTTTGGCATCAGAGAGTGGATTGTTTTAGAGGTGGTGGTGCAGTTAAACACATGTATCCACAGACTTGAGCTGAATCCTAGCACAAAGCACTTGTAAATATGTCCAGATTATTTGGGACAATTGGAGTAACATTCCCTTCTTGCTTCCCAAAACAGTGAGTTTGTGAAATTTTATCAAATGATAGGAGGAAAAAGGCCAACTTTTCTGCTGATTGCAATAAAAAAAAAGGTCTGCTCCAAACCAAAGGCCCAATTTGCTGGTTCCATTGGAATGCAAATGATGCAAAAGCCTTTGCAGAGGGGAAATTGTATTCCTTCAGCACAAAGGAGCCAATGCTGCAAACCCTTTTCACACCAGCAGTTCAGCTGACTCCCAAAGAGTCACAGAACAGACTCAATTTAGCCCTTTCACTCAAATATTACTGTATTTGGCAGTAAGGACAACAGGATCAGACATAGATGAGTTTGCTAAAAGTAAAGAATATAACTAGATGCAACAACAGAATAAAAGGCTTGGTATTCAAGGATTTTATTAGTGGGTGCTGGGGGAGGGGGAAAGCTGAGAAGGGAGAGAAAGAGAAACACTTCCATGAAGTTCATGCTCTACTGATTCGCCTCCATCGGCATCTTTTGATATCAGCCTAAACTAGGGAGGGGATGGGGCTTTAAAAAATGAGATTTATAAAACCTGATGTTTTACATTACTGTAAATGTAAAGAAGCTGACAGCACACATCCCCATCTCTGCCAGGCAGGAATCCCCAAGTACATAGACAGGAATGAGAAAGGAAGAGGAAATGTGAAATTTCATACTTATCTAGATATTAAGGCCAGAAGGGAACATTAGCCCATCCAGACTGACCTCCCCATATAACACCAGGCCATTCATTATATTTATCATGACAAGCACTGAGTTTCCATCTCAAGGTAACCAATTGCCAATTAATCCGAGTTAGCTGACATTTGCACATGCTTGTCTGAATGTTCTGCAAGCCTTTGTTCCCCTCTATCTTGTTTGTGGAGTACACAGACTCACACACGTAAGTATTTAGCTAAACTCTATTTAATTAGCTATTAATTATCTTTGGAAACTCAAGTGCAAGCAAACCTATTTGATGTGCTTAAAGTGTGGTGTAATTCCACGGTCCAGAGTTGGGATAGTATGGACTCTTCTACCATTGCCTGCACTAGAAATTAAGGCAGCTTTAAATAAACCTCAAACACCACTAGTGTCCAACCCATATGGCTATGGAGATAACCCGTTAAATGGGAGCGTTTCAGTTTTACCACATCTGCACAGGAGAAGCAGACAGCAATTCTGTTCAAAAAGACTATCACAAGCTAAAAGCCTTGGCACTCCCTGAGGAAGGGCAAGATGGGTTTTGTCAGTGAAAACCCTCAACAAACACGCAGAAAACATAAACTAAAACTGCATGTTAAACAAATAAATATCCTGCACTTCACCTTCCACACAGGATCTATGAACAACTCACAGTCAGCAACAAAAAAACACCAAGTATGTTCCTGGTACCTTGCACAGCCCAAATCCTGCACATCACACACACACCGTCACCCATCTAAACATGCACAAACAAGTGAGCTCCAAAAATGAGACCTGTGCCTTTGTCTGAAGCTTTTCACTTCATCTCCCTTCCCTCTCACTCACTGGCACAACACACAATGGCCACCCATGAGCAGATCATCCTTTCTGACCCCAGTTCTTACCAAAAGCTCTCCACAGCATAGGACCATTACAACAAAGTCTACAAAAAAACGGTCTGGTTCATTCATTTATTTTAGTTGAGAGAAAAGTCTTCATTAATGTCAACAGGCTTTGGCTCAGACCCAGAAAGAGTTGAATAGATTCTTCATTAGATCAGAGAGAAAAGGTGAAATTTGGGGACACCTGCATCCACATCCATTTAAATCAAATTCAACCCTGCATGGACTGAAAAGCAGGATGGGTTTTGTATTCAGCAAGTGTCTAGACTAATACAATTCAATTAAAATGAACTACCAGTTTTAAGTGGGCTAGATCTGATCACAATAATTTACACTCAGGCCTGAAACCCAGTTCTGCTGTCACACATTTGCACAGGCTCCCAGTAAAAATCTTCAAAGCAAGAATGTATTTAAGTCCATGATCTTGCCTAGCACCAATTAATCCTGTAACTGCTCTGTGCCTCTGGAAACTGTTCAATCTGCCTGTGCCACAGTTCCTCCCCCACTCCCCTGTGACACCTACCCTGCTCTGTGTTAATGTATTATCATCTCCAGATGTATGGGTGGATACAGTTTAGTTTTAAAAGCAATCCACAAATAGAGATGATAAAATTACAAATGAATTATTGGTAGCTGATTCCTGCAGCTTCTCTGGAAAACCCAAAGTCTATAAAGCACATTTCATGTGACAGCTTCTCTCTAACCAGATGTGTAAAACGACAACCAGGTGAAGGCAAGGAACAACGCCACCAGAAGGAGGATGCTGCACATTTGGGGAGGAAGACACCTTGCCAGATACATCCTCTTACACGAAGTAGAACAGGTTCTTTGCTACTTAAAGCAGACTTGATCTTACTCAGTTAGTCAATGCTTAACCATCTTCTTCAACAGGATTTACCTGGATGGCCTACAGAATGTAATTATTCATTTTTTAAAGATCAGGAACCAAAGTAACAGAACCCAGACAAAATCCTCTATTAAAAAGACACTAAGAACATACACTAAACAGATACTGAATAAAATCAGTCCTGAGCTCCTTCCCAGCAAAATATTACAGAGGCAACCTAGAAGAAAATGAAGCTATTCAGTTGTGAAGCATTCATACAGAAACATTTAATATGCAAGAATGTAAAACCAGAAAACACATGGCATCATTGAGGTCTCCTGCTGGCAATGAATGTAAGTGGGATTCTTAATCACATCCTTAAGAGGCCTTGTCCACAAATGTGCTGTTTAGTCACAAGCCACAGATATTTGTCACAGGAGCGATTAACCAATCTGGCAAACTAAGATTCTTATGCAGGTACCCATAGCTCCAGGTGCAAGCACTGTCATTTACTGGCACACTCAAAACAACATACCTTTTTCCACCCCAGAAACAGACATTTCTGGGTCAAAGTGTTTCGACTGGACCTTACATTCTAGGAACAAAAAGTCAGCATCTCCTCCATTTCCAGAGGGCAACAAGCACCCACACCTATACAGCCCCAAGCAACACCTGCAAAGTTTAAGTGCTCCTTTTAGCTCTACTTTTCAGTAAAACATAATTAAACATCAGCCCTTGGCTAGCTGCACCTGAGATGTAACACCTGAAGGGAATAACTAATCAATGTGTAATACAGGTTATCCAGCAACTGACTCTGAGTTGCAGAAACTGGCCACAGTAATATGAACAGTAAGTTTTTTCCTGCAAACTTTACATGTAGCTCGCACTCATTTCCCTTGTTTCATCTTTCTACATCTTTCCTTTGAAAGAAGTTTCTTCCCAGCACCCTATTTAAAACATATACTGACCAGGCACTGTACTGAGAAGTTGAGGCTGCTGCTCCATTAATACATTTATAATCCAAGCAGCTTTGGGGATACTGGCCTTGCAAGCACATGGAGCATTTAATTTGATTTTATCTGATTCACTTTATTCAGGTTTATTTTCTTACTGATCACAAACCTTTGTATAACTTCTCCACAGCTCAACAAAGTGTAAAGAACAGTTAATATTTGTTGTCCCCACTTCTGTTCCTTCAGTGACGAAACCCATTCTTCCAGATCCTGCATATCTACCTCTTACCAATACCAGTATTTCCCCCATTTCTCCAAAACAATTTATCTTGAGCTTATGCTGAAGAACAGCCATGTGGAATTCCAGAGTTTTCTCTTAATCCACTGACAGATAGAGTCAAAGCAAAAACACCTACAAAAATTCAGCCAGCAGTTTACATTTCAGGGACCTACTGAACTCTTGGGAAACACACATGAAAACATGTACAACTACTCATCCCTTTAAAGTCTTGCCATTTCCATCACGATCTTGCAGAACCTCACCTGGGTTTCTGCCTGCTTTTAACTAATCTCACCAACTAAAAACTGAACATATTACAGTATTTAAAAGTCAGAATTCCCAGATCTTTGGGAACATAAAGTACTAGTCAACAAACATTCCCAGCTCAATATTTTCAACCAGAATTATCTTTAGACAAAGTAATGCAAATCGCATAAACAGAGCTACACATCAGTACTGGGAAGCTCAGCGACAGAGGGCACATGGAACAACAGCTTCTAGCCTGTGTCAGCTGAGATCATTGCTTAAAGCTCTTGTTGCCTGCCCCCCTGCCCCCCAACTAGCTGCAGGGTTTTTGTCACTGTATCAAGATTTAACAGAACAAGCCCCAGACCTAGGAACTGGTTAAATCCTGACACTGGATGTGGCTTCACTGATGTTGCTTCCACCTTTTCTTTGGGTCTTTCTTGCCCTTGAGGTCATTTTTGGTGACATTTTCCTGAGATCCAGTTCTAACCTTCCTCCCCCTTGAAAACACACACACAAATATGAATGGCAGGCATGCAATCTGCACAGAGCCACAGCACAGAAACTTGCACCTTGCACTCTTTTTCTATGTAAATAATGCAAGGATCCTGCGGGAACATGCCAGGGATTGGAATTTTTAATTAATGGGTCTCTTTAATGTGCAAATCAGGAGCAGGCTGCAAATTCTGACTTGCATTGATTATGAAAAACATTAATTGAACGTGCAAGACCCCAAACAGAGGCAACATCTCAAGCCCTGGACTAGACTGGAAGATATGGTGCAAGAGAATACAAATGTATCTTGAAGAAACAGACCGCGGGCAGCAGCACCTCAGGAACGTGAGCTGTGGGAGTTCATGTGTGTGGTGCATTAAACATTTGCGCTCTGCTGTGATTTCAGTATTAAAACCTACTCTGACTTGCTCCATGGATGCAAACCAGGAATAAACAGAAGCTCCATGACCACAGTTTTGTCTCCAATTTGTATGTAAAAAGTGACAAAAAAAAAAAAAGCTGGAATGTAATTAAAGATTAAATAAAAAAAAAGGAGGGGGAAAGAAAAAGTAAGACAGTGCAAACAAAGCAAGGCTGTCTCTTTAAACAGGAATTCATCCTATATAAATTATGGCCATAAACTTTTCCTGCAGTGCAGCCTAATTAATTCTTGTTCTATACACAAAGGGAAATGCTGGGTGACAAATGGGTGTGAAGCCTGAAAGCTGCCAGGTCTGCAAAACATTTTCTACTTCAATTTATAAGCAATTTTGCAGTAAATCATCCACCAGAACCTGAGATCTCAGGAATCCAGAGTGTCCAAACCATGGGGCATCATTAAAGAAAAAAATCATAAAATATTACAAAAAATAATAAATCAAAACACTAGAGGCTTTGTAACCTCTACTCTCAAAACTGGGAAAATAAGCATGACCTTACTGCGTTCACTCAGATTTAGCTTTCAAACTGCAAATGTATAGAGCACTGCTGCCTACTCTTTAACACAATTATACTCAAACCTAAGGGGATTTCACTACCACCACTAACTGCACAGAGGGTTGCCACAAGTGGGAGATAGCAAAGAGGCAAATACACAAAGGACCATTTTCCACTTCAAAAAATCATCCTTCTTGTGATCACAGAGCAGAGATTTCCTGAGAAATGGAAGGACTTGGGATAAATCACTGAGGATTCTGGGACAGCTTTCAGAGATGCAAAGTACCTGTGCAGGTCCTCAGAGAGGTGGCTGCAGACCTCTCTGCCCTCCTGCCTTCAGCAGGCTACAGAAGACATCCAGAGTCTGAATTTTTGGCATTAACTACTTTGTGCAGCATCAACATCAAATCCTTTCTTCCTGTTCAATGAAAGCATGCCAAATTTCTGTTGGTGATCTGGAAAGGAGCTGAGGCTTGCCTGAAAGGGGAGTACTATCCAGTCCAAAACAGCGTCAATGTCATGATTATCCCAAATCCTGTCCAAGACCAAAGTGCATCACACACAAAGGAACCACCTCAACATTCAGTATTTAAAGTCCTGTCTTACTTTACAGGACACTCATCTTTCAATCTTCTCATGTTCAATTCTTCTATTTTTTCATGTCCAGGGAATGGGATCCTACTCATCAGATGGTAGCAGAGAAAGGATGAGAACTCAAGAGTGTTTACCCAGCCTACTACATGCCCCATCAGAACCAAGTAAGACAGTTTATTAAATATATTATGATGTATACTTTCAGAATTACTTAGTTTCACCTCCTAAATGGACAGGCCACAGCCCTGCTATCCAGGCAGAAGTTCTAGAGTTAAGATGCAGCACAGCTCAGACTGCACACTGGGTAAAGCTCTAGCTATCAATCAGACATGAACCCCTCTCACAAGGCCTAACACAGCAAGAGAGAAACAGGTCTTTGCCACATAACACCAACTATATCCCTAGTCTTTCAGAAGATCTTCATGTCTAAGTTTACTCTTTATTTCATGCTTGGCACTTTGTAATCTCTGGAAAGAGCATCTTTGCAGGGCAGTGAAAGACAGCTGCACTGCATGGTAGCATAGCTCATCAAAACCTACAGTTTATTGTAACCTACTCCAGCTTTATTTCCTTGCTGTCTTCACAGACAAAATCCAGAACACAAACCCGGACTACCAGGAACATCCAAGTACACTACCACAACTTCTATGATAAGACTACGAGACGAGGGTGGGGAGGAAACTGCCGGGCAGTTACTAACAGTGGATTTTGCTTCAGTGTTCTGAACAACTGAAAGATCAGCCTCCCTGCTGTACTGTGTACAGTATTATACTCCATGCTCTTGGACATATTTTGCTTATGGGAAATATCAAAATGTCAACCATTGTTTCTGTTAAAGGTCTTTAATGATATTGCATTTTAGACCTGTAATGAAACATGGTGCTCAGTGCAGTTTGTAATGCATCTCATTAAATACATTAATAACATGTATTTCACTGAAAGGTCAGCTTAGTATTGTTGGGAGTTTGCCTTTTCTCCCTTAATCACTTAATTCAAAGCAGCAGAGCTAAGTTTAAAGTGTAACAGATCGCACCTGCTGTAACTCCACATAAGCTGATTAGCTGCCATGTTCAGGTGAGGTATACGCCCTAAGATGAGCATCTACACCTGGTGTAGGCACAATGACAGGGAAAGTTCCTAATCCAGTTTTAAGATTAATTGTGCCAGGCCAGGCCAAAATGTCTCAAAGCCTCTTGAGGTTCATTAATTTGTGACTTCTATAAAGTTCATTAATTTGTGATTAATGCAATCAGAAGACAGCATGTCAGGGAGAAATAGACACCAACTGATACCTGCAATAGTTTGTATTTGTTCCTAAGGATAATGTACCAAATATTCATCTCCCTGTGCATTTACTTTAACTCCAGTAAAAAAAGGTGTCTAATTCTAAAAATTAAATAGGCCCACAACACAGTGAAGTACTTGGCAATTATCAACTGGAGGATGCAATTGTATTTGCCATATTGGAGAATCTACTACAAATCTCACCAGGTCAATATCATTAACAGTGATTCTAAGAAATAAACAGATAAAGCAGCTCCAAGCTGAAAAGGTATCTGCTGCTGATTTAACAGCACAGGCCCTCTCTTATGGGCTACAACACTCCTAGTTAGGGCAAATTTTTATGTTCACTGCCCCAGCACAAAATTGATGCCACAACGTGTCTCTGGGCAAGGTGTCTCTTTGTCTGGGGTAGAAAACAGGTTTTGGTTTCTGCTCACATGAACTTCACTAACAACACAAACCAAAAGCTAACACAAGACACCTAGAACTCAAAGCCCTCACCTTCCTATTAACACTTTCCTACACAGGCAAACCATACTGGCTACAGTAGTCTAACTAAAGTAGAGAAATAAAAGAATTCTTACAGTTCTCAACAGCATTGTCAAATTCCTGTCCACCTTCCTTCCTGAAGGCTGGGTAAGTGTCTGGCTGTGGAAGTCGGTTGACTGTCATAAGCGCCTTCTGCATCTTGATTCTCCCTTCCAGTAGCTGATCCCACAGAGCTTTATAAAAAAAAAGAGAAAATAAAGCAATATGATCCTGACTGCAATTCTAGAATCCACAAAAGAAAAAACATCTTTTTCCTTTACTGTTTAAAAGTACACTCTGCAAATGGGGGTTTGATAATTTAATAGGAGAGACAGGAAGAAACTGCAGTCAGTATAACATTTTCAGAAGAAACAGAAATGGCATCAGCACTACCAGTGTGGTAATTCCTGATCTCCACCAATGCCACAAGTAATTCACTATTGGTTCAATTAAGCCAGTGGATAAATACACTTCATAACACGAGACTTTGTAGCAGCAGTGACACCAGCTTGCATAGCAGATTTGGCAGACCATTTGCAAACATGACTAGGGCTGCTGTAGCATGCCCACACAGTATGCTAACAGCATGTTAACATGCTGAAGCGGTTCCTAACACAGCCAGTTTCTATTGTGTCAGCAAGGTGAAAGGCTTGCCAAAATGCAAAGCAAACGTGTACAAACCTAGCTGGTTCTTCACTGCTTTTCCTTTTTCTACTTCATCAGTCTCTTGTCCTTTTGAGAATGTCATCACTCCCCCATCATCTTCATGGTCTTTGGTTTCTTCTACACTGTCATGGTTTTCACTCTGATATTCCTCCTCATCATTTCCTTCTTCCATGCTGGCATCATCTTCATCTTCCCCTTCACTGCTTCCAACATCATCCATCCCCTCGGTAAATTTCTCAAAGTCTGTGACGTTCTGGAAGCTGAACTTTGATTCCTTGGTCTTGGCAGACAGATCTGTCTCTTCATCGTCTTCCAAGTCATCTTCCAAGTCATCCTCCTGGTCACTGCCAGCACTGCCCAGCTTCTCCTTTGTTTTAGTGCCTAAGCTCCCACTCTCTTCCGAATCCTCACTGCCACTGTACCAGTCATCTAATGCTTCTTCAGCTAATAATTAAAAGAGAAAACAGTTATTTACTCACCAGCAAAATATGTCTTTTTGCAGCATGCATCATCAACAGTTATTGGTTTGGGCTATTTGAGCTCCAAACGCCATTTTATCATCGCACAATGTTACTCCCGAATTTTGGGAAGGCACTTCAAGATGTCCAACCTAAATGTACCAGTTTATTACCCTGTAACAGGGACCTAAAATTTGGCATCTCAGCTCACACAGCACTAGCTCAGTTAGTTACTCAAATTTCAACTAATCTAGTGAAAAGGGGAAAGAAATGACATTTCTTACCAGATCCTTCTTCAGATACAGCATCTCCCCAGAGTTCTTCCTGCAAAGCTTTGCGAGATGTAGCTTTCCCACTGTACCTTTTATCAGCTTCCAAGAGAGAGGCTGAAGCTTTTTTCCGTATGTTGCCAACAGGTAAAACATCATCTGCTGTTTCATCCTCGAATCTGTCAATCACTTTAGCAACTGTAGCTGTGGGGAAAAGAAAAACGGGAGGGATGACTAAACTGAACTGAATTTCAGGCTAGAACCACCAGCTGCAGGAAGGAGTCATGGAAAACTCCTCATGCTCCACAAACAAAAATACACTGCAAAGGTGACGTGGATGGCAACACAGCCTCACAGAGGAACCTGGCTTTTAGGCTCTGACAGGGAGCAAGGCTCTTCCCTGCTTCGTGAAGGAAAGCCAGCACACTCATGTTCTGCATAGAAGGACAGGTTTGAACCACAGGGCTCACCTGCAATGCAGGGATTGATGTCTGTTAACAAAAGTCCTGCTGAATTCTTTCCTTTGAATGAACGTTGCCCACATTCACTCTTTCCTTCCTGCCCCCTCTTTATTTTAGAGAGGACACATGAAACTAAGCCAATCCAAGCCCTTCCAGAGAGAGCACATGAGAAGTACAGTCCTCCAGATGGAGGGCTCAGAAAAGCAGGAATGCCTTCACTCACTCCATGCTTACAGAATGAAAGAGGAAAACTGCAATTTCAGATGCACTTTGGCCTCTTGTTACACAAAAATACATAAGCACTTCAGCAAAGCTAAACAGAGAAAAATCATTTCAGCGTGGTTATTACCCTCTTTCATACCCATCTTCTCCAGAACACAGGTATAGAGCAGTCCAGCAAAGAGAACACATCCTACCAGCCCACCTCCCTATTTCCATTCATGTGCAAGACACCCTGTATGCAAAATTACAGGGTTAGCTTTGTTCACCCAATTGAGTGATCCAAGTGGCTGAACATCGCTAAGTGCTCTTTTAATGTTCTTTGGAAATGGAAATGCCTCACATATAGTGTTTACTTGAGGCAGGGGGGAAGCAAAAAAAATCTCCTGCTCACAACCAAAGCAGGTCTGAATAGAGTCACCAAAGCTACAAGAGATGCTCGGCACCAAGGGGTGAATGGGCAATGGGCAAAAGGGGCAGACCCGTGGCAGTCAATGGATCTTCCAGCACTCTCAGTCTTGGCACCCCTGATGTATGAAACTAAACCATGATTATTAAAATGGGGAAGTATCTCTGCTGATTACATTGATTCCCCAGTGGTTACTAAGAGGTTGCTTACAAAACATTATTGCTTACATAGACTTGTATAGAAGATCCAGGCTAGCTGGTACATTTACCATGAATGGCGCCTAGCATCTTCTATCACCAACCGGTACCAGTGTGTAAGGGCTAACTCACAGTCTCCAGAGGTAAGTGCAGGAACCTGGGACAAGATGTCCCACAGAGGAGTCCTGCCCCATGGGGAAACTGCTCTGGAAAGGGTAAGGCAAGGAATCAACAGGCACCAGCCTGGAAAGAGGACATCGCCACCTACATGCCGTGGGAGAAGGGATGGGTACCAAAAAGCACAACTAAGGCAAAATCAGCTCGATTAAAGATATAAACCGAGAATTTGGCCGCTGTTTAGCATCAGACAACACGTGTGTAATGTGCTGAGCCCTGCTCTGAGCAGAAGGAGTGTGCGTGCATAGGGGTGTCACTAGCGGCCCGGCCCTCCCAGCTCCCTCAGCCGCCCCGGCCGCGCTGCTCCGGCAGAGGAACCGTCCTGTCCCGTCCCGCCGCTCCGCTCTTACGGCTCTCTTCTCCTGAAGATTCCCAGCCAGATCCCCTCCCAGCCTGGCTCTGCACAGCCCGGCCTTGGCAGGCCTGAGGAAACTCGGCGATGAGGTGACTCCAGCCCCGGGCCCTGAGGTAAACCCGGTCCCTCAGGTAACGCCGGTCGCCAAGATGGCCGCTACCCCTGAGGTAACTCCGGTCCCCCCGGAAATGGCCCCGGCCCCTAAAGGAACAAACCCTGATCTCTGAAGGGGTCCTGAGGTAACGCTGGTCCCCACGAAGGTAACTCCGATCCCTGAGGTGTTCCCGACTCCTGAGGGAGCCCCAGCCCGGGCTCCTGAGGTAACCCTGACCCCTAAGGTAGCCCCGACTCCCGCAATGGACCATCCAGGCGCGGTGCGGCGGGCAGTGCGGGCCGACGGCCGCCCGGCTCTGGGAGCACAACGGGGACAGCCGACGGCCAAAGGGGGCAGATCGAGGCGTCCGTGGGGACGACGGGGCCCCGTCTGCGGCACCGGACCGGGCATGGCCGAGCACCCCCTCCGCCACGTGCGGCCGGTCCGGCAGCGCCCAGCAGCGCCCATTCCGCCCCGTTCCGTCCCCGGCGGCCGCGGGTATTAAACCTTCCTCCCGTCCCCCCCTCACCTTCCTCCGCGTCGTCCTCGGGGTCGCGGAAGCTGGGCCGGGGGTTGAGCAGCTCCTCCAGCTGCTGCGCTAAGGGCGCCGCCATCTTGTCACGGCAGGGAGGAGGGAGAGAAGGGAGGGGCAGCGAGGCGGGGCTATATAGGGGTGGAGCTATGCGGGGCGGGGCCTGAGGCGCGGGGCCACGGCTGGGTCCTAGCGCCCGCCCGCCCGGCCGCAGGTGCCGGTTCCTGGTCCCCTCACTGATGGAGGATAACGATAACCGCATATCGCGGATGTGGGAACCGGTGTGATGAAGCTGAGCAGCACTGGGATAACGGTATAGTGGTATAAAAGCAAAAACCTAATATATAATATCAAATACTACAACTGCTTTAACTCACATTGCACCTTTTTAGCACCGGTGGCAGCACAGACCTGAATTAGCTCTTCCCTTGTTCCGTATGTTAAATATCCTCAGCCTCTGCTGGAGCCACGGTCCCTCTTAGAAAGGTGGGTTCATAGTTAGCCCCAGTCGTGGTACACAAATAGTTCCTTACACCAGACTTACACCAGATGGCTCCTTACACCAGAGTTACACCAACCTCACCAAATCCACACCAGCACCAAAGCTCCTGGGGTGCTTTTGCCCAACTCTCATCTAGAAGGAGCAACAAAGTGATGGAGAAGTGGCCAGCCGAGAACATTAATGAGAACAGGTTCTTGGGTTTGCCACCAGCAGCTTCTCCAGGCTGCTCTGTGGGGTGAAGTGACCTCAAAACACACAGGTGGACCCGGAATTGGGGAAAGTCAATGGGACCTGGCACATACTTTGTCACAAGTGAGTAGGGACCTTAATCTGCATCTTGGATTCAAGTTGCAGACACAGGTTTGAACTTCAGACCCTACAACGAACAGCTTCAGGGGTCAGCCTGGACTCCAGGACTTGGATTTTCCCCATGAAGGTGCCAGCAGCAACCTGCAAACTTGAGCTGGTTTGCGCCCTGGTTGGGAGAGGAGCTGCATAGGCTGCTGCTCATCACCCCCTTCGTGTCCACTCAGGACTCTTACCTGCTTTTAAAGGCTCTAAAAATGAATCCGGACCTGGTTTCTAACTGGGATGCAGAGCGGTGGGGGCTGCACAGGTCGGGGTGCTCCCGCAGCAGCGTTCAGTGCGGGCAGCTCTCCTACAGAGGGCAGAGGAATATCATTAATTATTGCAGCCATCGATGCTCCTGCCACCGGGGTCCTGCAGGGGATGGATGGGAAACACCCCAGCATCTCACCCCTTTCTCACACATCCCAGGACTCCCCCTATAAAACCATATGATATCGGGTAGTGCATAGACAATATACAATTCAATGTATATAAAACCTAATGTTCACTGAAAATGCACATTTCCATCGCAAGCAAAACCCTTGGAGTTTATGCTGTTGAGCATCTCACTCCTTCATACTGTAGTTTGTATTTATTTCATCATGCCGTGATTGACAGCTACAATGCTCTGCATTATATATTATGTGGGTTTACCATTGCTCCAGCAATGTGACATTAAGCACTACTATCATTTGTTTTTCACTAAGACATGGGTTTATAAACCAGGAAACTTAAAAACTGGGAGATAGGTACCGTGTGTCTTCCCTGGCTTTGCTTCTAGGTCTTTCTTTTTCCTTTGAGTTCATAGGTGTTTTATTTCCAGAGTAAAAGATGCCATTGCAAACAAAGGGAGGAGCCTGGAGAAATAAATCTACAGAAAATTAAGGAGCAGAAACAAGTGAAACAGGAGTAACAAACCACTCACCTAAGCAAAGAGCCAGTGCCAAGAACCCCCCTGTGTAACTGTGTTTTCGAACCTCTGCACTCTTAAAGAGTGAAAAGGGGATGTTCTCTAACCTCACGAATAATAAATAGCCCTGTTAATAAAGGGAGAGAGGCTTTTAGTGATGGTTAAATACAACATACCCAGTCTAATTAATAAAAAATACACAGTGAGCTGCATTACTCCTTTGGAGTGAAAAATGGGCTGCTTAAAGTCAGCAGTGTTTTTGCCCCTCACGCCAGCGAGATCAGGATTTCACCCACTGAGACTAATGGGACAACTGGTTGGTATAAATCCCAAATCCAGCAATGCATTAAGATTCCTGTATGTACAACTGCAAACTCTATAGACCTGTTTCTTTTCTGTCCTGCTTCCATTGCTTACACTGGTGCAAAACACACAGAAAGGCTACACTCGCACATATGCACTGGACACGTACATTACATGTGTCCTCCATGTGCAGGGGAGAAGGGGGAGCCCCAGACTGGGCCCTCCTCTGGTTACTGGGATCAGCACAAGGAGCTGGTAATTCACAGTGTTTGATAAGGAGATCCAGTCACTATAAACCCACATCAAACAGAAAACGCAGTGTGTGGAAGTCACGGATTGTTAACGTATTGCACCACCGGAGCCTCCTTCCTGCCCGTTCATTCCCTCTCTTTGGCCTTTCACTTAGCAGGGTAATTAAATGAGACTCTCAGGCTCGCTTTTAATTTCTGGTTCACATGCCCTCAAACCACACTGCCACGGTTTGCACTCAGGATCATGCGGGGGAATATTTGTACCACCCCAAATCTATCAATACATCTTAATTCCAGACAATCACGAAAGCCTTTTCTGCATCACGGTGCGTTCCGTAAACCCCTCTGCCTATTTATGAACTATAAGCAGAAGCCATCAAACTGACTGACAGAATTCCTGTGGCATTTTTCCTCTTAATTTTCGTTTTTATTTACATGCTTATTTGCTAAATGGAACTAACACCCTAAACACAGGGCACATAAACAAATGCATTTGGAACAGCCTGCGCTGCAAGAAAGAAGGTGCTTTTAATTCCTCACACCCAGCCTCTTGTGCTCCCGTGTACCCGTGGAGCTTGTCATCCTGTAGGAAACTGTCAGATGAGATGGTAGCTTTGGCAGTGAAGAACCACATCATCCTCGTGTGTCTGTGTAATTACAGGTTATTAACAGGAATCCATTTTCCAGGGCATTTCTTAAAGGTATAAATAAAGGAACGTGTTGGAACCGTGAAGCTGTTCAGACACCACCAGCGAGTAACGCACTGCTCGCCCGTGGAACCTGCGCTCAGCGGAGCGGTGGGAGTGAGGTGAGCTGCAGGCTCCGGGCTGCGATGGGATTCCCATAGAGATCCATGGGAATGACAGGCGCCAGAGCCGCGTCTACTGGATTTAATTGAATTGCATTATCAACGGCAGGATTTGACCCATATCCGGAGGACTGAATGCTGTCCAAAAATAGCTACAAGCCCGAGTGAGCTTATCTTTCCAACACTTTGGCTAGCAAATGTAATTTCCCAAACCAGGCTTTCTCGTTGCAGCCAGGCTATTCCATTTGAGATTTCCCTTTCTTAAATCAGCAACACAATTTGTCAGGGAAATAGGGGGGAAAAGAAGAGGAAAAAACTGGGGAGAAGCAAAAAAGAGCACTCATAAGCCCACCCCCTAAAATAAATGACCTAAGAGGACATTTAGGTTATGTACATTAAAAACCACTCTCCTTATAAATATTTCTTACTATTTCTCACCTGTGTTTGTATTTACTGGGGTGGTTCGGGTATTCCTAGCCCACCACTCACTCAGAAAACACAACTGTTGTAAAGATTTAATCAACACTTAATGGCTCGTACATCTAGAACCATAATGAATACAGTGAGCCTGAATAGGCGCAGCCTAAAGATGCTTCCAGCAGATAAGAATTTTAAAGGCCACCCAGAGACAATTCAAAACCAGGAAGAAAACCTTTTTTAGACAGAGCCAAAATCTCTATTTTTCATCCACAAAAAGCATCCTCCCATGCACACTGGATTGTGCAGGAACACAGCACAAGGCTCTTCCCGAGTCACTGGGCACAACCGTGCAGGGCAGTGCTCACTCCCAACACTTCCCCGCAGCTCGCTCCGGCTCCATGGAAGCCAGGGGGATATTTTCCAGCTCATATTCCCGGTCTGTGCTGTGTGACCATTCTCATACCATATAAAGAGACCTTTGGACTACGTCCCACTTGACCTGTCCTGCAAACTTGGGCTTCCTCGAGGAGCAGAGTGAAGTGTTTCATTCCAAACCATGTGAGATACCAGCAGCTGCTTTAAGGCTTGGATTCTGCAGGAAGAACTTGGATTAAAACCAATCAGGAAAAGAACTCGAACTCTTACAGTTGCCAAAACCACTCTCTAAGAGCGCACCAAATGGCACCCAAGTGGAGGTGGTCCTCATTTGAAGGCAGCCTGTAACAGAAGGCTGCAGAGAGCCCCATTGTGCCCCTCATCCCCAAGAGCGGAAAGTTGAGGACCAAGGGGATTCTCCAAGAACCAAACCATGACACGGGCAATAAACCAGCTGTGCCCATCACCTTCAGTGATCCCACACACAAATGGGGAAAACACTGCAGGAAAAGCAGTTGGCCTAAGAGCACCCTTACAGGAATCCCAGGTACAGAGGGTGGTAATTTGGAGCTGTAAGGTCACGTTCACTCTCCAATCTCTGCAACACAATTCAGCACCTGATGGATAAAAGCTCTCCAAACGACAAACTCCACTTTCCAAGCACAACCCCATGGTCTCCAGCTAAAATCACCACAAATACAACCAGAAAGGAAACAGAAGATGATAGCAATCCAGGAAGGATTTAGAATCAAAATATATTTGTAATGGTCCCTTTAATTTCATTTAGAACTTCATGGATGTTTTGTTGGCATGAGGAATGCTGAGCACCCAGTGCCATGGCAGACACAAAGAAAAGACCTTCCAGAAGCTGCTCCAGCACCACAATCCCCTGCTCCCAGCTCAACAGTGCTGGCAGCATTTAAGGATAGGCATCAGTTGTTTAAACTTAACATATATGAATTTATCTACTGGGGGTAGTAACAGAAAGAGAGGCTGCAAATGCTTACATTTAACATTGTGAGAACATGCAAAGCTTCAATGCAACACTCTTATCCAGGGAAAAAATCCAGACTATGGCCAAAGGAATCATTCCTGAGAGGACACTGCAACATCTGCCACCTCCTGGGATGGCAAAAGTATGTGAATCACCACTGATATTTGAAAACTGTATTTATTTATAGCTCTGTATCATGTACCCATCGCTCAGCATCTGGGCACACATGCATGTATTAAAATAATAGACATCATTGGTCTAGAAATCATAGCTGAAGTACACTCTTCCTCCTGGGATGCAGATCTACAAATCCCCCACTGTTCCCCAAGCGAAGGCTTGAGTAAATGGATACCAGGAGTAACAGGAGAGGAAGGGCAGCAAGGAGCATCGCACAGTGATAGCACAGGGGGACAATTAGTTTGAGCCAAAAGCAGAGGTGTTGGGATGCTGGAAACTCAAGGCATGTGAAAGACACTTTGATCAGCCTTCAAAATATCCCCTTGTATATATTACCTCAATAGGAATAATACTTACAAGGCCTTGTAACTTTTTCTTAGTAAATGGTCCTACACATGGGCTTTGCATGAGCCTTCAGCCTCACGCATTGCAACACCCTCCTCCAGGCTGGACACAGCAACAAAGTGAAGGTCAAGGAGGAAAAGATCAAAAGAGTAATTGCTTCTAAAACCACTCTTGAAATCCCATCGCACGTGCATACGGATGCGTGTCCATGTTTCTGCATGGAAAACCCATGTAGAACAGCACAGATTTTTCCAGGCCCTTCTCCCGCAGACCGCTATTCACCCAAGCAACGCTACTGAAGTCAATGGAAACGCTCTTGTAAACAAGGACTTACAAGAACCCAACGTGACAATGGTTTCAAAAGGAGTTTTGACTGTGCAATTGTTGCTGGATTAGGGTCTTCAGAAACACCCAGCCTGCTCTGAAGAGCACAGAATTCAAATCCACAAAGCACGAGGGCCTCCGGAGCGGATCCCGGGAAGCACTGAAGGACACGCTCAGCCTCAAGCATGGGAACGGCTCCCGGGCTCCCCCCCCAGAGATGGGCAGAACCCCTATGGAAGGGATGGAGCGTCGGGAATAAAAAAAGCCAGGCTCTCCTCCCTCCCTTTTATAAGCCACTGACCTAAACTGAACCGTATCGCATCGCTGCCTAAATGAACACGGAATGAAGAGTACAAGCACCTCGTTACAAAAGGGGGGAAAAAGGGGAAAAGGAAAGAAAAAGAAAGAAATCTCACTCGGCAGTAATGTGTTTTCTACAAAATCAGCCTATTTGGTGAAATCCTCATTGAAAAGAATTGATTCAGCAATAAACCAGCAGCATAGACCAGCAGCAAATACAGCAGCATTTATCAAGAGCACTTGCCCAGATAGGTAAAAGTTTGTAATAAATAGATCGCCCATTACGTTGCTTATATAAATGCAAAAGAGCCACAAACCAGAGCACTCATACAAAAGACAAATAAATGAGTTCGACACAAGCCCAGCAGTTTAAGAAGTCTCCCCTGTATTTAATAAAGCATGAATTAGTTTTATAGAAACACTTACAGACCCCTTGCAGATAGGGGGGTATTTTTACCTTTATATTATTAAATAAGACATTTTGTGTTTAAAGTGAACTATTGCTTCATCTTGGTGGCCCCTCTGCTAGGGCATAGAAATTAGGCTGTGAACAAAATAAAAACCACCATTGAAAATTACAAATTGTACAACTTTAAAGCATTTTGATATTTCATCCCCTCCCCCCCCCAGTCCAACAAGATAAAGAATTGAGTTGCTGGGAAGGGAAAAGTTGGTGTTTTAGCATCATTTTCTGTGTCTATGTTAAATAAAAGAGAAGCCACAGTCACTATTAGCAGAGAGATGGAAGGAAATCTGCAATTACAGCTCACCCTGTTCTAGCAGCTCAGCAGGTGGAAAACATTTAAAGCAGTGACTTTCCAGAACGGAACCTGCTCCTTTGTGTCTAACGCAAGTCAAAGTCCTCTTGGAATCAGTGAGAGTTTTCCTTTTGAAGAACTGAGTATTTGGGATTCTGCAGTGATTCAGAATTAAAACATTACATCTGTTATTTCACAAAGCTCTGGGATTTTTTTGTTTCACTCATTTTTCTCCCAGAAAATAAGCCTGCATCTAGTGCAAAGCAAAATATTCTCCCTCGCTGCCCCTTGCAGAACTTCAGACACACCAAATGCTATTAAATAATTGACTTTGTACCAGCTCTAAGAAAAAGGATTAAAATGACTTTCATGCCATTGAGGTTCAAAAGCATCCAATCGGGAAAACAAAAGAAAAAGGGGAAAAAAAAACCCAAAGAAAAATTACCTTTGGAGAATGAATCGAACTAAAAATGCATCCATTAAAACCCGCATCTTGGCACGCTTTTTACATTGACAATACAGTTTTGTTTACACATAAAATAAGCATTTGGAATCTGTTTCCAAAGGAGAAGTGAATAGATTTCACAACCTGACTAGTTTCCAGCTGGGGAATTGCATGCACGGCGTTAACGTGGGGTTTGTGCTCCAGCAACTGAGCCTGAGATGGAAGGAGAGGCTGGAGCTGCCGCTGAGGGCAATGCGCGGACGCCAGGGCTTAGGCTTCCACCAAGGCAAAAGAGCTCTACAGGATTATCAGTGGAGTGGATCAGGCTTCTCAGGGCTCTTTAACTCGAGAGAATCCCTTTTAAATTGCTTCAAACATCAAATGAAACACAAGTTATCTAAACATCAGATTTTCTAATTTTATTAAAAACGCACAAATTTTATCCAACATGTTTTCTTTCATACAGTGAATGGTCTAATATGCACTGGAGGTCACACAAGCTTAGGTTTATTCGAACAATAAAAGACATATGAGAAATTTAATATATAAAGGAAAAAAGTAGCAGCTGTTGACTGCATATTTGACCATAAAATTTAAATATTTTGGACTTTTATTTTAAAGACACAAAAATAAAACCTGTGTGGGTCTATATAAGTCATATTAACAACTCCATGAATGTTCAACAGGACTAAAAATTAGCAAAGATGTCGGGTTTTTTTGTCTTTTTCTCTTTGAAACCTTGTAACACTTTTTAATCACCTTCTCGGGTTGCTGGTGCCAAGCACCTTACAGTATTTGTGCTATAGATTCACTTTATTTGGCAACTGTCTGGGTTTGGTGGGGTTTTTTCTCTGCCTTCTGTAAACAACACCTTTTACAAACTAGCACAGTGAACCACAAGCCCTGCGATCTGTTAGAACAGCGACAGAACAGAAGAAAAAAAGGAACTATTTTGGTTGGTTGCTCAAAATCGTTTGCTTTTGAACAAGAGGTTCTAAAACAGGATTTATTAGCAAAACACTGAACTCCTGAATTTAACATTAGACGTAAACAGTTGACTGTTTTTAGTTCAATAGAGTCTTTTTTTTGTTTAGCTTTTCTCTCTCTGTGAAGGTAGAATACTTTGCGTTTTGTTTGCTTGCTTTTCAAGTCATTTTGCCTTAGAGGTCTGGTGACCTTCGCTATGCCGAGGAGGTTTTGTACGTGTAGCTTTGTGAAGGTAGAAGAGTTGGTGCTGAGGGCTTTAACATTTAAGTATTTGCTATTTTGGCAAAGAAAACACACACACAAAAAAAAAAGGAAGAAAGGGGAAAAAAAAGGAAAGTTGTCCCACCTGGTAGTCAGCAGGCTGCAATGGCTGGAGCTAAACAGTGTCTTGTTGGCGAACTTTCTGAGAGACAGAAACTAACAAACAAATTCAAATGCCAGAACCATCCTTAACCGGAACACTAGAGTTCTTGACGCTTCCTTTTCCCCCTTTTTTTTCCTTGACCTTTCCTTCCTTCAGTTATTAATTT
Source organism: Melopsittacus undulatus (assembly GCF_012275295.1). NCBI lineage: Eukaryota > Metazoa > Chordata > Aves > Psittaciformes > Psittaculidae > Melopsittacus > Melopsittacus undulatus. Next base: position 6,557,607 of record NC_047539.1, on the reverse strand, counting down.
GTGGGTTTTTTGTGTTTTAAAACAAGAAGTTCCTAAGGACTGTGGCTCTTAGGATGACATCCGACAGGGTAAGCACACTCACGCCATCCTACGGTATGGCAGCACTTTACTGTACAGCTTCACCAGTTCCTTTGTCAATGGTACAAAAAAAAGTCAGTCCCTTTGCCTGTTGGATACAACCGTAACGCGGAGATTGTCCTGGTCTAGAGCAAAGCTTCCCTTGGAGCGATTTGGGTTCAGTTCGTGCCCAAGGTAATATTGTCTCAGGGCAGGAGAGATGTTCTATGTATTCATTTCTGTACACCGTAACAATAAGCAGACTAGATGATCATCACTTACTTAGACCCAGTCTGTTTTAAAGCTACCACACAGCCGCTTCGTTCATTTCGGGGGGGTGTGACAAGTGATTGCCGTAGTTAGCACCACCGTTGACAGATAGTGAAGAAAACGGAGGACTAGGGCCAAAAACTTCCGCGGACATGGAGTGCAAGGACCCAGGCAGGTTGGGTTCGGGGCTGGGCGAGTCTCCCGGGGGATGTGACATGATGTCAGTGAAGCGCTGGGCCTCGCTGGGGGGGTGATGTCCGGGCAGGGGGTGGTCCATAGCCCCCAGGGGGGTGCCCGATGGCCCCGAAGAGGGCACGAATGGGAGATCCACGGGCGTCTGAGCTTGGGATGATGGAGGTCCTTGTGGGAAGAAATCGTAATTGCTTCCAGGGCCGTAATACTCGCTCTGATAATCTGCTGGGCAAGGAGAGACAGAGGGAAGGTAACACACAGGCAAAGCAACCGAGTGAAAAAGACACGAGAGTGCATTTGCAGGGGGGGGGGATGTCTCGACTTGTCACCCAGAGCTCAACAAACACAAGGCAGGGGACGTGCTGATGGCCTGGCCCGGGTGAGGGGGATGTGCTAACGGCCTGGCTGGTTCCCGAGGCTGCCCTTCCAGCAGAGCCAGGGCTGCAGAACCGGCAGTGGGGTTGCCCCCGGTACTGGCGCAGAAGCGGGGCTGCGGTATCGCGACACGGGGTGTCCGGAGGAGAGGGGAGGGGCGCGATACCCACCTCCGTAGAAGGAGAAGGGCCCGTTGGGGATGAGCTCGCCGGGCTCCAGCCGGTCCACCAGCGGCCGCATCCTGCGCGGGCTGCGGAAGAAGGCGTGCCGCCGGGCGCCCAGCGCGCTCAGCTGCTTCATCCGCCGCTCCTTGGAGCGCCGGTTCTGGAACCAGACCTGGGCGGGTGACGGGAGAGGAGCCGGTCACCGACGGGGGAGTCTCCGCTCACGGCAGCCTGGGACCCCCCCCCCCACGTTTCCCGTTCGTTCCGGTGCACCCCGCTCCGCGCTACTTCTCGTTCCAAACGCGGCCGAACCCACCCGTGACCGCGGCCCCGAGGCCGCTCCCGGCCGCCCGCAGGTCAAGAATGATCGAGTTAATTCTTATTACCCTGACAAGATTACTCCTAATTACCCTCACACTGAGCCTCTCCAATCTAACCTCGTCTTTAATGGTCCTTTAACCCCCCATTACCCCCAGCGCCGCGGGTTTATAAACCCTTTAATAATTCCAGCGTATTATCATTCTTATTTATCCATTAACCCCTCACATTTATGGTTATTAATTTCGATACCATTTGCAGCATCCTTTAGGACTTTCTAAAAGAAACTCGCAGCTCTGCCCCTGCCCTCACCGGGCCGCCTCGGTAATAACGATTTAAATGGGAGGCGGGGACGTTGCCCCGGGGCTTCCCCCCGAGCACCGGCCCCTCCGCGGCAGCGCATCCCCGGCGCCGGGGCTGCGGTACCTGGATGACCCGCATGTTGAGGCCGGTCTCCTGTGCCAGCTGCTCCCTGATGTGCCGGGTGGGTTTTGGGGTGGCCGCAAAGGCGGCTTTCAGAGTCTCTAGCTGTTTGGCTTTGATGGTGGTGCGGGGCCCCCGCCGCTTCGCCCCCAGGTTCTGGTCGTCGTTTTCGTTGCTGCCCGTCTCCTTGTCGGACACGTTGGCGCTTTCCGAGTCCTTGGCGTCGTCCTGGGAAGGGTCTTGGGAGTCGGGGGACAGGCTGGGGTCACTGCCGGTGGTGGCTGCGAGACAGCAAAGCGGAGCAGGCTCAGATTGGGGGCGTCCCGGAGAAAACACCGATTGCGGAGACGGGCAGGTACGATCGGGAAGGGGAAAAGGGAGAGGAGAAGGGGGAGGTGAGGGGAAAAAGAGATGAGAAGGGGAAAAGAGAAGGGAGGAGAAAGGGAGAGGGGACCGGAGCGGAGCCGCTCCCACCCCGCGGATGCCGAGCGCATCCCGGCATCACCCCGGCCGCGCTCCCTCACCTGAATGCAGGCTGTTTTCTTTGGCAGTATTGCTGTTATTTAGGTAATCTTCTTTGCAGACAAACTTGTTTTCGTCTATGATGTAGAGCTCCTCGCCGGTGGAGAGTTGCTTGTTACACATCATACACGTAAAACAGTTCAAGTGGAACACTTTGCTCCGCGCCCTGCGGACCAGATCGCTGGGGGAGATGCCCTGGGCACAGCCCGCGCACTTGGTCCCGAAACACCTGCGGGGAGAGGCCGGGCAGCGGGTCAGCGCCGTTCACTGCATAGAGCTGCCCGCAGCCCGGCCCCGCGCCCATCACCGCGGCCTCCGCTCGCCCCACCGGGTCGCGCAAAAGACATTCCATAAAATAAAGCATCCCTTGGATTGTTTCCGTCCATAACCAGAGGGTGCTTGGGATTATGTATTAAAAGAGAAAAAAAAAGAATAGGGAAAAGGACCCGATCCGGGGCGGGTGAAGTGTGAGGAACGATTCAGCATCGGGGCGATGTCCGGAGCTCGCCCCGGCACAGCAATTAACGACACGTTAATCGATATTAAGCATAAACTCGTGTTCGTTATTCACGGGCTGCGGCCGCTCCAGGCCCGGCGGGCGCTGGTGACCCGCACCCGAACCGCACCGGAACCTGCAGCGCTCTGCTCCACCGGGGCACCCCACGGCCTCCCGGTGCCAGGCAGTTGAGCAGCGGGTCACGGGTGCGGTCTTCGGTGTGCGGCGGGGAGGGCTGGGAGAGCACCCCGGTCCTGAACCGGTCATCGCTGCCGATGTGCGGCGGGCCCGGCCGAACAGGGGCCCCGCGGCCCGGGATTCGTTCCGACGGAGCCGGCCGGGATGCGCGGGGGATGCGGCGGCGAGCGGGTGTCGGTACCCAACGCCCCCTCCATCGATCCGCCAGCAGTGGGTCGCTGCCCGCCGGCGCGGCCTCGGCTCCGTTTAACGGGAGTTATAGGGCCCGCGGAGCCGCGCACCGAACAGCGGAGCGCTGCTGCACCGGGCCTCCATCGGCGGTGCGGCTGCAGGCAACGCCGAGCTCTGACCGGCGGAGAGCGGCTGCAGCGGTGGTGACCGCAGCACCGGGACCCGCTGGTCGATAGTTCCGAGGCAACTTTGGGCAAGTGGAGAGCGGCCGGCCCTCGACGGGGCGCCAGGGCCTCCCCCGGCCTGAACCCCCCCACCCCACAGGGGGACCGGCTGGAGGAAGAGCGACGGGTGCGGATGAAAAAGGTGTTTGTGGGTCACGGTGACAACGGGGGAAAGCGCATAAAAACGAAATAGGGAAAAAGGGAGATGAGAAACGGCTGCAGAGGAGCTACGGCCGCGGGCAGGGCCCGGTACTTACCGAAAGAAGTCGTTTTTGCAGTAAAGCTTGCCTTCTCGCGAAAAGCATTTCTCTGTCAAATTGCATTTACATTCACAGCACTGAACACACTTCACATGCCAAGCCCTGTCCAGTACATTCAACAAAAACCGGTCCAAGATTGGCCTTTTGCAGCCTGCACAGTGAACCATTGTCTTTGGTTAGTTCTGAGAGCGGGGGTCGGTTTCCCAGATGTCAAGCAAAAAAGAAATCAAAAGATGTGTTTTTTTCAAGACGACACCGGCGGAAAATTGCTTAAAATTTGTGTTTGTTTTAAAAGCCTCAGAAAAGCGAAGGAGGAGGAAAAGAAAAGGGAGGAAGCAAAAAAAGAAACAAATCTTCGTTCGAGTGTCCTAGAAGGGATACACAGGAGAAACCACCCACTGCCCGAGGAGACCAGCGCTTCCACACACCGCAGGGTCCCGGCCGCTACCAACCACGACAGCAACAACGAGAGTAATTATAGGAACGACAAAACGACAACGACAGAAAGATCGGCGCTCGTGAAAATTAAAAACGATTCAAAAGCGAAAAAAAAAATTAAAAAAAAAAAAGAAAAATTAAAAGGAAACAAAACCCAAAAACCCAACGGCAAAAAGCGAGTGACGAGTGTTTCTCAGGTCTGAGGTAGAGCAGTCAGGAGTCAAAGTGCTTTTCCCAAAGAGAAATCAAAATCAAAATACAAAATGAAAAAGGAATAAACGACAAACGGAGACATGGGGCCGCGGCGCTCAGAGGGGCTCAGCCCGCGGCCGCGGCGACATGGCGCTACGCGCCCGCGGAACGGAGCGGGCCGCCGTCCTTACGCGGGGAGGGGGGGACGCTCCGCAGCTCCTCGCTCCGTCCTCTCGCCTCTTTCTCCCTTCCTTATCCTTTCTGCCTCTCTCCCTCGACGTCCCGGCGCTGCCGTCGCGCCCGACTCCTTCCTACCTACCCCCGCGCAGCGCCCTGCGCGCTACCCGCGGCGGCCGGCCGCGTCCCCGCCGAGCCGGCGCGGCATCGCCCGGTGCTGCCGGCTGCACTGGAGCCTCCCGGGGCAGGCCGGGGCCGGGCCGGGCCGGGCCGGGCAGGGCAGGGCGGGCAGAGAGCGGCGCGGGCCGCGCCGTCCCGGCCGCGCAGGGCGCTCTGCATGTTCCCGGCAGCCCCGCGGCCGCAGCCTTATGCACCGCGCGCACACGTCACCGCTGGGCCCGGCCAATCGCCGCCGTCGCCGCTGCCGTCCCCGTCACCCCCCCCCCCCCCTTTTTCCCGCGCCCGCCGCGCCGCCGCCGGACGGGGCGTCCGCGCCCCTTTATAGAGCCGCCGGGGCGCCGGCGCGGTCGGGCCCGGCCGAGGCGCGCCCCGCTCGGAGCGCCGGGAGCGCGCAGCAGACGGTAGGTGTGCCGGTGCGGTGGCAGTGAGCGGGGGGGGGACAGGGACGGTCGTTGAGGTCCGGCACCCTCACGGGATCGTGCATCCGTTAGAGGCAAACACCGCCCGGTTCCCGTTGCGGACGGTTGAAGAAGCGGTGCCCAACGAGTTCCCCGTTTAACAGGGTTTCCCTCGTCGTAAACGGCGCGTCCCGGGGCCGCGGGGGCTCCCGCAGGGCGGTGCGGTGTTCCCCGCCGGGGAATAGCATTTGCCGGGAGGAAAGGTGCGGAGAGGCCGGGGCCGCGGCGCTCCGACGGCAGAAGGAAGGCTCCGGTAACTTGGCGGTGACTCCGTTACCGGCGCTCGCAGCGCTGCCGCGGATGGACTTTTTTAGCAGTTGTTCGGGGAGGGGGTTGTCAAATAAAGATTCCTTTGCTTTTACCTTCCAGGGGCTCGGTCTGTTCCGGGCCGGTTCAGGAGGGACGTGAGTCCTCTTTGCTGCCCGGTGCTCCGGGGGGTGTCACCGCCGGGCCCATGACCCTTCCGCGGGGGAGTCCCCGCTCTTGCCCCCGTCGCGGGCGGGTGGATTTCGCTTGCGGGGAATTAGGAGAGAAATGGGGGATTAAAGGGCCTGAGCGGGTCACACACATAGCAGCGGGATGCGCACCTTCCGCGGCTGCCGGGGACCGGGGGTTGGTGGAAGCCGACCCCGGCGCCCGCAGCATCATCCTGCTCCCCCTTTTATGTCTCTTTTCCTCGTTCTTGGGAGGAAAAACGAGAAAGGAGAAATTGGAACATAAAAAAGGAAGCGAAAGCAGAAAATCCCTCACCGCGGCTCGGGGCTCCGGCCTGGGGCGGATGGGCCCGGCGTTGGGCTTGCCGAGCCCCCGTGCTTCTGCGGGTGTTTAAAAGCCGCGGGCCCGGTGTCCGTCCGACCCCCGGCCAGGTCTCCCCGGAACCGGCCATCCCCGCCCTGTCGGGGCCGCGCAGGGCGCTCCGCGTCCCCGTCCAGCTGTTGCTTTGCTTTGCCGGCGGTTGCGGGATCAATGGAGGCCCGGGCGGGCGCCCCCCGGCCGGTGCCCGCAGCTGGGCCGCTCCCAGGCGGAGCGAGCCCCGTTCCGCCGCCCGGGAAGGCGACAGCTGCGGGCTGGCGTCAGGGGACCCTTCCCTTTGACCGTGGCCCCCTGTGACATGTGGCGGTGGGGATGAATGAGGGGAGGGAGATGAGCAGCTTATGTCCATCAAGCACCAGGTTTTCACAGCGATTTTGTTGTGTTTTTTTCTCTCTCCTTTCCCAGGCGTTAGCGAAAGCAGCTGGTTATCCCCTGCCCCTCCCGTCCCGACGGCTCTGCGCAGGGCCTGGGGACGCCGAGGCAGGCACACATCACGGTGCCCCTATCCACATCCCGATCCCATCCGGTCCCCCGGGGTGCGGAGGGCGAGCGGTACCCGGTACCCGCAGTGCCGCGATAGTGATTTACCGGCGGGTCTCCCTTCTACCCCAGTACACACACATCCCCGTTGCCGTGGGGTGTTCAAGGGCCAAACACCCCTAGGGAAGGGGGACCCCGAGTTACAGCGGGTGTTTGAGCGGTGAAAATACCGGTGCTGTTTCCAGTGGGATCCGAGAAAGTAAAACCCCACCGAGCCCGGTCCCCAGCGGGACACGGCGGGGGGCACCCATGGGGCATGAGGGAACGGGAAGAATCCCTGCAAGCCACGGGGATGGCCGGGCACAGCGCATGGGGTGGGGATTTGATTTCATTTCAGTTTGGTTTTTCATTGTGTTCCGCAATTCTCCCAGGCCCGGTCCCGGCCGGACCCAAGCCCCCCGTGATGGGGTGGCGGGGCCGAGCCTATCCATACCCGGGGGAGAACGGGGCGAAGTGTTCAGAGCCGAGCGGCCCGGGAGTCCAAAAAGAGGGAAATTAAAAGAGTAAAATAATGTTAATAAAAACTCCCTCGGATTTATTTTACATCTGATACAAAAGGGGGGGAAAATGCCCCTTTTAGGTGCGTTTGAGTTTGCATTTTATAGGTGTCGTTCCCGTCTTTTTAGTTAAACATCACCCCGGTTATCAGCAGCCTTTCTACACCGCTGCGCCCGGTAATGGGATTTCTCTTTCCTTTACGGGGCACTAGTGCTGTACAAACACCGGAGCCGCTCGCCCGGCCACCGGCAGAGCCCCCGGGGCGAAGCCGAGGAACAAACGTCCCTCTTGCTCGGGCACGGACGCGCTCTCCGTGTCCATCCCAGTTCTTTCCCCCCTTCCCGGACTCCTCCGCATCCCGGGGGAGCGCTGCTCCCGCATCCATCGGGGAGCACCGCGGCGGGTCGGAGCACCCAAGGCAGCGCTGCGGGGGGACAGCGCGGGTGAAGCGTGAGCATCAACCCCCGCTCACCCCTTCTCCCCTTCCCTAACTTTTCCCCGTAGGAAAAGCACCTCCGCCTGTTAAACATCTCCGCGGCCGCTGCCCTAACCAAACAGTGAAGATGTAATTAAACCCGGTAGAACAACCCCACGCCATAACCCCGTTGCTGGACAGGATCCATCGCCGCGCCAGGTTTGTTTTAGAGGAGCTTGGACTCCCCAGAAATTCCTTAAAATACCTATCGGAGGGTCCCGCTTGGTTCTGCTGCGCTCGGGGCGATGCCGGGGGAGGGAAGTCGGCACCGGCTCCGCTCGCCTTTCCCTGGCCTTATTTATTCTGCTCCCCCCTTGATTAGCTTTCCCCCCTCCCCCCCCGGGTTTCTTTCCACGTCGCTAAATGTTGTCGCTTACACTCGAAGCTCATGCATTGTTTATGGGAAATAGAGTTAATAAATTATTCCAAACCCGAGGTGTGCGCCCATGCGTCTGACTGAGAGCTGCCGGCCGACGGGAAGGGGAAAAGTGTCCGGGAAAGGGGAAATTCCCCGGGAATGGGAACGAGAGCCCGGGAAGGGGCCAGAGCCCAGCCGGGAGCTCGCTGGGGGTCGGGGCAGGGCTGTGTGTGACAGCCGAAGGGGATTCCTCCCCTTGCTGAAGAGAGAAAAGGGCAGATAAAAGACGAATAAAAGAGAAAAGAAAGAAAAGTAAAGAGGGGGCGGGGGCGGGGGGAGACTATAAAAAAAGAGGGTGAAACAAACCCCGGGAGGAAGCACCGATCCCGGCTCATCCATCTTCATTGTCTCCGTGTGTGCAAAAGCAACTCCGGTATAAGGAAAAGCCACTATCAAAGCCATGGCTTTATTTTATATCCTATAGATCAGGAGGGAGGCAAAGCTTTATTTTCGCCCAGAGACAGATATTTTATTTCTCTCTTACGGTTTTATGTGTGAGAGATGTCAAAAAGGTAAAATAGATTGCTAATGCATAGGCAAAACGAAGCTGTTTTGGCATGCTCTGTGTCAGGAGGTCTCCCAGGGAGCGCGGGCTGGGGATTTAGGGCTGAGGGGAGGCTCGGGGGATTTCTGCCAAAACAGCGCTCGCCATAAATCCAGCGCCGTGGTCAGCTCGGGCGGGAGGAACAGGGTTTAAAGGGGAAGAGCTGGAGCGGAGCGGGGACCCCGCAATCCCCTCCCGGTTCCCCTCCGCCCCGGGGGGCCCCGTCGGCGCCTCGATCGCTTCTTGCCGCGGCGCTGGGGACCTGCCCGCCCCTACCGAGTACCCCATAGCCCCGCTCCGGCGCACTCCTCGCCGCTTTAATCTACATATATACATATACATAAGGATTTTTTCGCCCCAAAACAAGGAAGCAGCCCCAGACCGTCGGTCCGAGCCGCTCCGGAGCGGCTGCAGGCACCCACCAGCGCAGCGCACCGTTCTCCATCCTCCTCTCCCCGAAGCCCAGCGGCAGGTTTGCCAGGACCCTTTGCGAAGTTAAAATATATCTCCCCAAGCTGCAACAATTTTCCTACTTTTTGACCTCGGGGATTTACTTAGCGCGTTAAGTTCAAGGCTCAGAAGCCCAGGGCTATTACTCATTGAGGCACTCCCACCACCACCACTTTTCACCACATATTTTATCATTTGACTTCCTGGCTTAAATTCATGTTATGGCAAATAATGGATGGTAATACTTTCCCCCTTCCCCATGTTAATTGTCTTGTCTGACAACCTCCGCATTTGAAATGATTTAAAGCAAACAACGGGTGCAATGAGACCAGGAGACAAACCAGTAACCGGCTCTTCCCTCGCAAGTTAGTGCCTGGATCCGGGGTTTGCATCCAGAGCCCCCCCCCCGCCCCAAAAGCATCACCCGGTGCTTGTTGGGGTCACTGTTCAGCTCTGCCCTGCATCCCTTGGCCTTTGCTGCCCGAAATCCTGCTGCTCTTGAGGCGGCTGAAATGGGGAAACAAACGCGAGTCCTATTTGCAAATTAAAAAAAGCAAGGTGTAGTTGATTAGCAAATTAATTATTTCAGTCCCCCCAGGATTATATTGTTTTTCCAAGTTCTGTGGGCCTGTGTAATTTACTAATTTCACAGTCGCTGAACTTCCCTGGGCGTGAGAGTCAATCTCAGCCACGCATCTAACACGTACATGGGATCTTGTGCAGCGGCAGTGGCAGAGGGAAGAGGGTGTCCAGAGCTTTTCTCTGCTCCTGCCACGGACTTGGCTCCGGGAGAATTCCCTGGTTTTCTTATTTGTGAGGGGCGACAGTGCTTTCCTGCCCAGCAGGATCGGATCTTCCTGCTTAGAAAGGAGTAACTGCATGGACTTCTCTCTATAGACCAGTCGCTGGCTTCCCACATGCGCACACAGAAAGGGCTTCTGCATCCTTAGCAAACTGTTGGAGAAAAGGGTTCCCAATGCCAAAGGGGTTTTGTCATCAGCAGAGCATCAACTTTGGGTGTCTGACATCATCCTCATGCAGAGTGTTTGAGGAAAATAATTGATATAAAAGAAAAATAGGACTATCCCAATAAAATAGAGGGATAATATGCCTGCGACGGTGGGGAAACCAGCACTGCCCTCTGCCTACCTGCTGTGGAGCACAGAATCATAGATCACAGTATAGTTTGGGTTGGAAGGGACTTAAAGCTCATCCAGCTTCAAGCCCCTGCCACGGGCAGGGACACTTTCCACTAGACCAGGTTGCTCCAAGCCTCATCCAATGTAGCTTTGAATGCAGGAGCAGGTCTGGGTTTGAGGTGATAAAGCAGCATCACCTGGACCAGGTACCACAGCACTAGGGACTTCCCTCACTCCTATGAAAATGAACCCAGAGCTCCCAGCTGCATTTATATCTATCTGCTTAGTCCCCAGTGCTGATTAATCTTCTATATATAGATTCTACAATTTGATACCACATTACTATATAATATCCTATGTCACCGCCTATTTATATAGGCTTCTATTTTAAGGCTACTGACAGGGCATGGAGGCTCTGGCCAGCATGCCCTGCTTTCTCCCTGCTTCATCACACACTCACAGAGCAAGGCATGTGGGCTCACACAGCCTGAGTCCAGCAAAGTTCCTGGGTGCTGGGTGTCTGTGGCTCAGCACATTCTGCTGCCTGGGCCAGTGGGTGAGAGCCAGGTAAGAGGCAAGGGCTCATTCAAGTGCTCATCCCCCTGTGCTGTGAGCGTGGATGCAATTAAAGAGGTCACCAGCATGCTCCAGACAGGGCTCGTTAGCACAGCACAGCACACACTGCTTGTGACACCTGAGCTGCAAATGGAGCAGTGGATTTCTATAGGGTCACCTATAGAAGATGGTGTGAAACTGGGGCATTGCAGTGTGGAGATGTGTCCAAACACATTGTTTGATTAAAAAGATGTACATTTAAAACCCATTCCCTCCCCTTTGTACAGTAAGCGATGCTGTAAGTTTGGCTGTACACACACAGAGCTTATTTCCACTCTACAGCAAGGATATGGCATGCACAGCCACAATCCCAGTGCTCTGAAGTGCATCATTACACTGTTTTCAAGATGAAAACAAACCATTTTGTTCTAGAATGTGAAATTTCATTAGTTTCAGCTAATTGTTCCAGGAGGAGCCAGGATACAGCTCCATCCCCAGGAGGGCCCTGCCTGCCAATGCTCTGCCGTGCTCCAGGACAAGCCGCCCATGCAAGGCAGAGCCACACACCAATGTTGCCAAGGGCCGATCCTCCATGCTCAGAAGCATACATTAAAATATATATATTATTCTAAAACAACTATTCCTTATCATCTTTGTCATTCGTATTCCAGCAGGGCCTGGAGATCCCTGTGGGATGGGGATCAGCTTCTTGAGAGTCACACAGAGACGGGCACAAAGCAAATCTCCCAACTCCCACATGGATGTACTGCACCCTTCAGACTCCATCACCTCTCAGAGTTCCTTTCCTTATTGTGTTCCCTGGTGAACAGGGAACTAAAACTTTTCCAGACCCTATTTGTGCTGTCCCTCAGGAGGCAGCAGCAGGTTTAGATGAGGCTCCAGGGTCTGGAAGCACGGGAGAGCATCACCTGCACTGGAAAGGCAGCACCACAGCAGCATTATCATTCCAAAGTGGTGAAAATGTCATGCAAAAGGCTGCCCACCCCTGTCTTTGTTATGCCACAGTTGGAACTGGTCTTTCTCCCATCTGGTATTTCCAAGGCATGGTTCTTTGTTGAAGTCCTGGCAGCACACTGTTAACATCACACCTCACAGCTTCTCAAACCACAAACACATGCTACGTAACCAGAGCAGCTTAACAGTGGCTGGGAGATCCCTCCCTGCTCCCCTCCTCACTAGGGCCTGTCATAACTTGTCACTCATGAGAACTTCACATCAGGCAGGTCCCACTGTGCTCTTACCACCTCTCTCTATCCACAGGCGAAGGTGGCTCTGGAGCATCCAACCCTGAACCAGTGTAACCACAAAGGCACAGGAACCTGTCCTCTTTACAACAAGTAAACCTGGTTACAAATCGAGGGTCACTTGGTTGGGGAGCAGCCCCAAACCCCAGTGAACAGCTTTACAACGTATGCTTCTCCTGTAAATGGTGAAATTAAACCATAAGAAATTATCTGAGGGATCTATTCTGTGTTGGCCTGCAGATCATGCCATGTGCAGATGAAAATGGAAACCATTCCACCCCAAACCATTCGATGATTCTACGTTCAAACTCTTATCTCTGATTCTGCAGAATTCCTAACCAATGTGTATTTTCCCAGTTGTTGAAATAAAGTCTTCCTTGCTGTAGTTTTGTAATATCTGTAAAGCCTATAAGATTCCAGAATAAATGGCTATTAGATAAATGTGTTACTAGTAATGATGGTTGCTGAGAAGACATCACTCCTAATGATGTACAAACTATTTCCTTAAGGTTGTGCTAATAAATGGAAGTCCCTGTTTAAAATCTGGCACATTTATTCCACATACGCTCTCAGATCAAACAAGTTACTCCAACAACACAAGAGGTCTTCCTCTTTTCTCCCTCTCTGAAATGTCTCATTAACACCTGTTGGGTTGATGACTGAGGATGAACACTCCATCCCACCTTGTACCACAGATACTAAAACCCGTGCCCTCATCCCTGGCCTGCCCACTGCCAGCCAAGGTAAGAATGGCACCAGGGCCTCCCAAAGGGGTCATTTAACCACTGCAGAGGAGCTTGGGTGTTCATCCTCATCCCAACCTGAGCTTTACAGTGAGTCCCTGGACTGATCTCCAAGTCCCGGACCAACTGCATCCCCTCAAACCAACCTACCCCCCTCACACCAAATCTTATGTCACTTCTCTTGTAAAACCAGAGAAGCTGCTCCAAAGCTTGTGAAGGAAAGAGTTTCCTTTCACTTAACCGGGTCACCCCATGGTGTTCGTAGCAGCTCCATCACCGTAGTGTCTGTGCACAAGGTGAAATGCAGCGGGAGAGCAGAGGCAGTGGAGTTCTGTGGGTGCCTGGTGGCTGCTGTGCGTAATCTCTGCTCCCTCGGATGGCTTTGCATGGAATCAATATGGTGTTAATTCCAAACAAATCTTCTCTGCATACCTGCAGGAGATTATAACCCTGCACAAGGAAGCCCACAGAAAGGTTCCCTTCCCACCACCATCCACAGGCTGGACAAGCAAACACACAGAGTCCTCCAGTGCTGCTGCGTTGCTCCTGTGTTTGAGGAATGGTTTAGGGCTGTGTGTGCTCTGGAAGATGATTTCCTACTGTAGCTTTTAAAACCCCCAATTAATATTCTACAGGGCTGATGCTTCATGCGGGAGGGAAATGCCATTTCCAGCTACTGATGCTGCTTTCATTCCCCTATTTGAATTCAAGCACTCTCATACGTAAGACACCCACTTGTTTAGCTTTAAAAATGACCATGGAAAAAGCTTTTCCTCACCTCCAGTGTCTGCACCACCCCCGCGAGCTGCTGTGCCAGCTTAACATGAATCACCAGACATGGACAGACACAGTCGTGTTCAGGGACCCCATGGCATTGAGGACAGCAGGGTGGGTGTCCAGAGCCCTGGAAGCCAGTGTGCATTACCTTTGCTCTCCAGAGGAGAAGCAAGTGGATGTAGGCACCAATACAGCATCCCGATCCTTCTCTTCCTTGTGGAAATCCCTGTCTCAGACACCCTGGGATCATGCCAGGGCTGTGCCTGGTGCTTGGAGCCCAACTGAACACATGCTGTCCCCAGACAGACACATCTGCAGTGACGTGTGGCTGTGATGCTGCTCACACAACATGCTGTAATAATTGTGAGTGTTCCAAATTCAGAGAGAAAGAGGAAGAAAAAGTGATACCAGCAGGTTTGGAATTAGCAGAAAATACCCTTTTCTTTGGGTGAAATTCCCTGCTAAAGCCCAAGCTTGTGAAGGGAGCAAGGCTGGGCCAGGCAGGTCCCCCTTATGGGGCTGTTACCTCCTGGAGCTGCAGTTGCCTTTAGAGCCCAGACCAAGGGGCCCAACAAGATCAGCCCTACCAACACTACAGTCACCAGCAGCAACAACACACAACAGGATATAAAACATGGGAAGAGGAGGGAATGTGCAGGTCCAGTGAGGAGAAGGGTGAGAAACACCTTCTGTTGGGAAACCCAAAGATGGGTGCCAGGGGTCTTCACACAGCCAAGGGCACAATGCTACCATGTGATGAGCAATGAAACATTCCTATTAAATAAAGAAATTCCAAGACAAAGAATAAAGATCACTCCAACAGGAAGCAATCTGGGAACCTGTGCATCTTTTACTGCGCTTCTTCCTGTTTATTTTGTGTGTCTAAACCATCAACTCAACTCCTGAGTTCCATCAGAAAACAAACCCAATACAGTTAAAACACCTCTGAAATGGTCACACCACCCCTATCTGTGCGTTAGATGTTCAACCTTCTATCAGAGAGCCCAGCTGGATGAGGGGTTTATTTTCAGATCTGCAAAACATAATTAAATTGGTGTTGGTAAAAAGAGAAAGAAAAAGGCAGAGATAGCCCTATCCAAACCCTTATAAGGATATTTCAGGCATGCTGAGGTTCCTTTTCCATAAATGTTAAGCAGACATCTGTAAACATAATTGGAATTTACTGCACACGTGAATAACTGCATATAAATTAGCCTGTATTATTGGGGTTTATAGAGGGCTGCAGGTCCCCCCCTTGTCGATCAGGTGATGGTGTTCCCAGCGCATCCCAGCTCCATTCCAAATGTCGATTTCCTACATTTTAATTGTATTTCAGTTTTTGGCAGAGCTGTTCCCTTGTTACATTTATCATAAAGGCCTCGGCAGACAAGACATTTGACTGAATTCTGTGCATTTCCAGGTCGGTTTCCCAGGTTATTCTTTGGGAAAAAGCATAGCGGTGTTGTCAGGGATTGCTTAATATTAGTGATGGAGACCTGGGCATCTGGGGGAGCTGAATAAGCACAACTTCATTCACAATTCCTCATTTTCCCCTGTTTTTCCTTTCCTTTTCTCTGCCTTCTCCTTTGTTATGGACAGGACCCATCAGGCATGGAGCCCTCTGGCCTAAACCCGCAGGGACCTGAGGGCAGATCCTGCTCCTCCACAAGTCAGTGGAAAAACATCCAAATTCCATAGTTCAGGATCAAGCTTTTAAGCACCCACTTCACATCATGCCCAGGAGCTGAGAAGTCTTGGTTAAGCCAGAGTGAAGCCTGAGCACTATGATGAGGGCTGAAGCTTTCAGTAGAGGAAGGAGCTTCCTCCTTCTCCTCATTTCCTTATCCATCCTCCTGGCTCCATCCAAGCCCAGTGAAAAGCTGGGAACTCCTTACCCAGAGCACAGGGGAGGGAAGGAGGGACACGGGCAGCCTGAGTAGCCTTGATTGAGTCCAGTGTGAATAGAGGTGGTCAGATGCATGTAATTCAGCTAAAACAAGGATTACTTCCTTGGATTTGGTCAGGAGCAGGATTTACACAGAGCCACATCATGTAAAAGCTTGATTTGATGCAGATTTAGTGAAAACAAAGAGTTTCACCCTCTCTCAGAGGCACTCTGACACCCAGCTTCTATCAGCTCAGCCTTAGTCCATGCATCTACAGCAGCAAATTCAACCAAACCCATCAGTTTCAACCATGAGCCCGAAACACACTGGACTGAGGTGCCAAAGCACCTTCGGGGCACAGACCCACATGCTCCCAGGCAGGGGAAGCACCACACAGTGCAATGGAGAGGCAAGACCAGCAGGAAAAATCCCTCCTGCCTCGGGATAAAGCCTCAGATGAGGCCTCCCTGATCCCAAACCTGTTGAATTCCAGGGAAACTCACAGAGGGGAGATTTAGACATTAAAAAGCTCTTCCCTGTGAGGGTGCTGAGGCGCTGGCACAGGGTGCCCAGAGAAGCTGTGGCTGCCCCATCCCTGGCAGTGCTCAAGGCCAGGTTGGACACAGGGGCTTGAAGCAGCTGCTCCAGTGGAAGGGGTCCCTGACTGTGGCAGGGGTTGGAGCTAGATGAGCTTTAAGGTCCCTTCAACCCAAACCATTCCATGCCTCTCTGAAGGCAAACATCAGCACTAGGTTATGACACTCCTTGGGGCGGGCAGAGAACCCCACTGCAGAAGGGGCACGCATGCAGCTCCCCCCCCAGCATCCCCAGCCCCTGCTGTGGCACACTCACCAGCATTCCCAACAGCCCCTTCTTGACGATAACGACATTATCAAGTGTGCCAATGGAGTAACGGGTGATTTATTTCATTGTCACTCTTCAAAGGCGCATTTGTTTGGCCCCCAGCTCACCATAAGCTGTGTGTTTGCTTGGGGTGGGGAGGCTGTGGTGCAGGAAGAGGGGGGCTGCATCCACCCACCACCGTTGTCACCTTGACTGCGAGTGGCCGGAGCCGCGGGCACTGCCGGAGCGCGGATCCCTGCGGCTTCCCAAGGGATGTGCTCAGGAACGTGTGACTGGGGAGCCCTGACCTGAATTTAACCTTTCTCCATGTCCCACCTTTGATGGGGATGGGAGGTGAGAGATGTGGCAGCCTGGCCAGAGCCAGAGACAAACTGCTGGGATGAAGGAGATGACTCGGGGGGGAGGAAGAGCCGCAATCCCATCCCGCAGGATGCACTGGGCAAAGCTGCCTCTTGGCTTGGTGGGGCTTTGGGACACAGCATCATCATGATGGTGTGGTACCCTTGCTTCTCTTAAGGGAAAGATTGAAGGAGGGGGAAAGTAAAAATGAAATAAAAAGCTTTTTTCCTTGGTTTTTTTTTCCCTATAAAGAAAAAAAGACGGACTTTTGGTTTAAAGTCCTGGCCGATCTGGCCATAAAATGTCACAAGTCATGAATCTTAATCTTGCCAGACCCAGCTGAGCAAGGGAACAGCTCCCACAGCAAGGTTTAGGCAGGGATCTCAGCCAGAGGAAACCATCACTTGCACCCCAGGGCTGTGGCTCCCAAGGATGCTGCCTGGATAACTGTGCTCTCCAGGTGCCATCTCCTCATCTTATCAAGTGCCAAAGGGGATGGAAGTGACGGGAGGGCTCGGAATGGTCTTTGCACCATGGTGGGGGTGCAGGAGGGATGGGCATGGGGGGCCCTGCCCCCTGTGCAGGCAGCAGCTCCTCCCTGCCTGCACCTCACACCAATGGGGCCACGATTTGTGGTCACCTCGGGTCTCCCCATCACCCCCATATGGCACAACATAACTCAAAGTTATCGACTAAGCAGCTCTTTCCAGGCCACTCCAATTACTTTCAAGCACCTCTTTGATTTTAGTGTCAAAGAGATGTTTTTTTCTTCTCTCTCAAGTTGTTTTCACTTAAAAACCCCCAAAGTCCTGGAGCACCAGCCGGAATAATAAGCAGACTCACTATTTAGTCATAGAATGACCTGGAATTTCTCCAAGGAAACATATTTTTCACTGAAAAATACTGGAAGAGTCTGTATGAAAGTTTTGCCTTACCATTTGCTGGGTTTAGAGGAAACAGGAGAGCAATTCCTCCCCATCACTTTCATAGTTTGTTATTTTTGCTTCCCTCTCTTTACTCATCCCCAAGAGTTTCCTCTGGGATGGCCACTCACACAGTAAAATAGAAAGGAGCCGGATGAACAAGGCATTGGGACCCCTGAGAAACAAGGACGCAGTGAGGAGAAATAACCAAAGCTCTTTTGTTTCTGATGCTTTCCAAACAGATATCAAAATGTTTTAATTCTACAGGTTACCCAAAAGAAGCCAGTTTTTAATGTTTTCCTTGCTCAGCTTTTATGAGACTTTAGTTTTCAGCAACATTTAAATTGATAATCCTTAAGATCCCTGGAGCTGGTAAGAGTGACAATAGCCTGAGGGAGGACTTGGAGGGCCGCGTGTCCCCATGGGGCTCTATTACCCCGGGAGCATCACGATCCCTACTCATGGCCCTACCACCCTGTTACAGAATGGAAATAAACTGCTTCACGTGGGGTTTGTGATCTTAAAGCATAATCCTGTATCAAATGGGAGAGGCTACAAAGGCCCATTGGGCATCCCCTGTTCCAAGGCTCCTTCTGTGCCTCAGGTGTGGCTCTTTGCACTTACAGCAGTTTGCAGCTGATCCTCTGCCAGCAGAGAGCTGCCAAACGGTGTCTCCTCCACCTCCCTGCGAAGCCCAGATGGAATTCTCCTGACTTGTGCAGGCAGTTCCAGAGCGGGGATCAGAACGTATGGGAGGGATTCCATTTACAATCAAATTCACCAGGAATTCGCCTATTTTGGAGTCCCTGCCCCAAGAGCTCCTGAAGTCAACGGGAACCTTTCCCCTCCCCAGCATCTGTCTGGATGAGGTTGTGTTTTCCCTGTTGAACTTGCTCTATGAAGGACTCCTCTCCTGTTCCAGCTGTTTACATGTGAACACAGCTGGATGACCAGAGGAAAAAGCCCTTTGCTGAGAGCACAAGGGAGATGAACCCGCACCAAGCAGGGAGTCATGCTGAGAGCCAGCCACAGCACCAGGTCCTTGGCACCGTCAGGGTGCCAGAATCCCGGGGTACAGGGGGAAGCCATGGGTTAATCTGGACTGGGGGGGTCCATTCCCACTCCCTTAATTTATGGCAGAAATCTGCTATAAACATTGGGCTCTCATGCTCATTTTGGTGAGCCCATTTTTACTACATGCGTAGGCATCACACGATAAGAACCATAGTGGGAATGGCTTACACTTATATGGGATAACCTTGATTTGAGCTCCCTGCTCTCAGCTGAGGGCAGCCAGAGCTGTTCCAGCCTGTGGGATCTGATGTCCAGCTCCCATGGGGACACCCAGTACTGAGACCTGTGGCTTTCTGGTTTCTGAGCCAGAAACCTAAACCTGAGCCTGCCAGTTGCTTTTGTCCAGGTTTTGGAAGCCCTCCTGCCATCCAAGCATCATGCCAAGGGGTCTGTTGCATTTAAATACATGGAATTATCTATTACAGTGTTTCACTATTTATTACATAGCTTTTGCTTTAACTGCTTTGTAAATCATAGCAGAAATAACGGCGGAAATAATGGCCTTCCAACTGAGAGTCAGATGCCATCATCAACCAACACAAAGTCACGACTGTAATTTCAAGTATAGATTAAAAACTCCTTATGTGAACATTTTGCTTAAATTAAGGGACGGGACAATAAGGCCTCACTAAAGGCAATTTTTCCTGGCATCAGTCAAGGGTTTGGAGGAGGCCTGGGGGGCTGGGGGGGGTTGAGGAGCAACGTTGACCTCCCAAGACTATAAATGTGTGTTTGTTGTCACATCCCTTGTGTGGAGCCTTGTTCTCCCGCCCGGCAGGAGACACTAGCAGCAGAGCTGGACACAGAACAGCGTCCTTGGGCCATGGCCAAGCTCCCCTGGGCAAAGCCTTGCTGCCTCCAGCCCCGTCTGTCACATCCCTCCCCGGCCCCAGCGCCCGACACGCGCCGTCTGCTTGGCCTTCAGCACCAGGAGGCTCTGCTTTAGCTCCCCATGGCCAAGCTCCTCACTGCATCATCGTGACTGCAAACCCCATCCTGCTCTGCTGCAGCATGATGCTGTGTGCCGGTGCTGTGCCACTGCTGCTGCCAACCCATGGCAGGTATCCAGCTTCCCAGTATGATCTCTCTGTACTGCACCAAGCATGTACCTCCTGGTCCTGGAGCTCCAGAGTCCCTCTTCCCAAAGCAGGATCCATCCCTGCCCACCCTATCCGCAGTTCCCTTTGCAGCCAAAGAGAACCCCTTGGATACCCCTTGCCTGTGTAAGCCCATAGTGAACCAAGCAAAACCCAAAGTACATCATCCCCTGGGCACCTCATGAGTAGGACTCCTTTGGGAGCCTTCTTGCAGCCCCATCCCATGCAGAGATCACTGGGCATTTCTGAGCTGGGTTCTCCCAGTGGATCACAGTATTCCAGTATTTCTGAAGCCTCCTTTCAATAATTATCACGCTGTTACATTGGTGAGTTTCTTGACAAGTTATTAAATCATAATTTCTAATTTAAATGCCAGCTTTTGGCGTGCATGCCTGCTCAGGATAAGCTCATTTTCATTTTTATTAAACACCACCTATTAAACACACGGAGAATTTTCTGAGGAATAACAGGAAACACCACAGGTGCCTTATTTCCCAGCTCATTTTGTAATGGTTGCAAATAATTCCCCAAACACATAACCACACCAAAGGGATTGTTTTATGGTGAGGATTGATCTGCAAAGACCCTTCTTAGAATCCCTTAGGATCTTCTCCTTGCCAACCCCTGGAGGTGACAAGGGGCTGCAGGCTTTGCCTTGTGCCACAAAGCACCTTCCAAACCCAAAGGAGGGTTAAGGATGTCTGAGCCGTACATCAGTATCCAAAGCACCCAACTTCCAGAGCCATGTGAGGGCTCCTGATGTGACAGTCATACTTCAGTGCCACCCAGAACGTGGCTTCTCAAGCAGATGGTCAATTAATTATGCTCATTTGGTGTTTGTAGTGCCTGGCCCTGGGCTCAGCATCCAAACTGCATCCCCTCCCCATTGCAGGAACGGTTGCAGCAGCACTGCCGGCTCCATCCATATAGGGTTATCCTCTCACCCCACTGAATTTATAGGGTGAGGGGTTGTGCTTAGGGCTGAGCTTGTGGTGGAGCACAAACCATGCAAAAATGGGACAACCCAGATGTTGAAAATGGGGATTAAGGGGAAAAGAACCACTTCAATACAAGAGATGTGGGGTGAGAGGGTGTTCTAAAACATCCCTTGGGATGAAGGCTCATGCCTTGGCTTAGCCCCTCTCTCTGGGCTGCATTTTGTGCTGCAAGTCTGCAATACTTCGGAGCTGATGGGAAAAGGAATTACCCATTTCCCCCAAATGATTTCCATCTCCAGACTATACATTTTCTGTGATCAGAGTGATTAGTTAAATAAATCATCCTTACCTGAAGATAATCCATTTATGCTTTTTAATTAAACACAATTATGACAATTTGTTCTGCTGCCTGCCAGACTGCGGGTGCAATGGGAGCCCAGGGCAGGAAGCTCTTGTGGATGTGTTTACCTCCAGGATAAAGAAAGGAGAAGTAAAGAGCTGAAAATGCACCTTTTGATGATGGTGCTGGAGATGGGCTGGGGAAAAATAACAAAGGAAGACTGGGAAACTAGTTGAGATGATGGGTATCCTTTGGAACAGCCATGGGCTCTCTTGTGCCATAACTCACTGTGGTATTAGCTTGGGTCCCATGGTCCCATTGGGTGCAGAAGGACCTCAGTTTTGGGGCTGTGTATCCCCCTGCTACATGCAAAACCAGGGCTAGGCGCAGATAGGAACATGTCAGTGTTCTTAATAGCATCGTGTCCTTTTCACAGTCCAACAAGACAAGGAAACAGCTCTCATTTCCTGTGCCAAGGGCTTTTGCTCAGATCAACTTCCCTTCAACTTGCTCACATGCAGTGAGAGGCAAAATAAGACATAAGGAGCCAGCTTAAATAGATGTTAGAGACCTTGAAGTAATTTAACAGCCCTCTGCAGCCCCTCTCCACTCCCCTTGTCACCGCACGCTCAAGTTCAACTGCAAGCGAGTACAGCAGACTATGTGCTGTTTGTTTTGGGTTCAATGGCATCTCATTTACACGTGTTAATTGCAACTAATTGGCACTAATTGGATGAACAGGAAACCCTCTGGGAGCACTCATACCTTTAATTTGTAGTAAATATCATTAATTAACATATGCTAATTAGAGCCAATTAACATTGATTAAGGGTTGCCAGCTACTTGGAAAGTACAACTATCCGTGTTGTATTAAGTCAGCACAAAATATGATGCATGCTTTAAGTAGAACAGAAGAGGCAGCTGACATGAGGCAGCATCTGAGCTCACAACACATCCTAGCACTGCACAACCTCCTGTGGGCAAACACTGCGAGGGGAGCAGTGTGATACCCATCACGTCCCGTGCCTTGCACCCATAGATGTGATGGGAGAGAAAACGCGTCTCCAAAAGGAGTTGTTGCTACCCAGAGTACATAAAAACCAACATTTGGGGCACCAGGGAAGCTCCGCACCATCCCTGCAATCAGATCTGTGAAAGGGGATCTCTGGCCTTTGAGGACATCACAGAACCAGAGAACCATTTGTATTGGAAGGGACCTTAACACTCATCCAATTCCAACCTCCTGTCACAGGCAAGGACATCTTCCACTAGAGCAGGTTGCTCACATGTTGTAACACTGCCTTTTCCCCATGGAAAACCACTGTTGAGAGCCCTAAGAGGGCTCCCACAGGATGTTTCTGCCTGCCTAGGCTTGGCAAAATAGACATTACAGAGAGTTCAGCCCAAACGTTTGTACAGCCACCGAGCTGGATCCCTGCTCTGCCCACTGCTGGGGGCAGGCAGGTGTGAAGACAGCCTGCAGGCACTGTACCTGAGACTAGGACTTCCGCAGAGCACAGCTCCCTGATCCAGCAAATATGGGTCACAGCACTCCTGGGGTCCGCAAAGAGCCCGGGGCTGCTCTGCACGGAGCTTGGCCCTGCTCTGCCAAGCATATATACCCAGCAAAGCTCCCGCAGGGTGAAATCCTGCTGCTCCCACGTCAGCGGCACTTGTGGGTATGGATACACTGCAGCTAGGGATGGAGCTCTGCACTGGCTCTGAATGAGCCAGCTCAGACACTGGAATACCAATGAGGCAGCATGCAAACGCACTCCCTACAGCCCCATGTATCCCAGAGAAGAGTGCAATATGGGATTTAGTCCGCTGTTACAATTACTGGAGATGAGCAAGGCCAGGTTGGATAGAGCTTGGAGCAGCCTGGTCTAGTGGAAGGTGTCCCTTCCAAGTCGGAACTGGATGCTCTCTAAGGTCCCTTCCAACTCAAACCAGTGTGTGATTCTATGAGTAACCTGGGGGTATGCAGCCATGGCCACGTCTGTCACAGGAGGCTGAAGCTCAAATACTTCTTGTTCCCCTAAAGCTTTTGCACTAAAGTTATTACCAACCTGTTTACTCTGCTGTTTACCATTTATTATCTGATAAACCAAGTGCTTATCAGTTTGTGTGGAAGGACAGGGAAGTGCAGCGCTTAATCTTAACGAACACCTGGGAAGAGACGTGGTTTGGGCTGACACCGGGTCTGTTTCCCAATTTCCGTGTTCCTAAAAGGATTAGCTTTTTACACTGAGAAAACAGAGCCTGGGTTGAGACATGGCAGGGAGGAGATGCACTGCAAATACCTTGAATTTGGTTGTTTGGCTACAAAATGGGCTGTGTTAGCAGAGCAGGAGGCACGAGGTGCTGGTGGAAGGGGGTGTGCAGTGGTGTGTCCCTGTGCTTTCCTTTCCCAGCTCTGACACGTGCTGACTGCACAGGATGGGAGCACACAATTAGAATCATCATAGAATCCCAGACTGGTTTGGGTTGGAAGAGACCTTAAAGCTCACCCAGTTACAACCATGGGCAGGGACACCTTCCACTAGAGCAGCTTGCTCCAAGCCCCATCCAACCTGGCCTTGAGCACTGCCAGTGATGGACATTCCCTTGGGCAGCCTGTTTCAGTGCTAGACACCAGGCAGCAGAGGTTTGTCCAGACAAACACAGAGAGATAGGCACTGATGAAGTTGTGCTCCCCTTCACCCTTTCTGGTAGAATCCTCCTACCACATCCTGCTCTGGAACTTCCCATTTGCTGGGCATCATTTTGGGAAACATTAAATATGTTTGGGAAACATTAAATGCCCCCTGTCCTCAGCCTGGACAGGGAAACCTCAGGGAAAAAAAACCAGGATTACCTGGCTAAAAATGGGCTGTAACATTTCAGACAAGTGCAATCAGAGGGGGCATCTGAGAACCTGAAAATGTGCTTTTCACAGGTTGAATATAAATGTCTGCTGGAGAGGAGCATCACTGACACATTTAAAGCAGTATCGCAAAGCTGGTAAGCTAAAAATGCCAACAGCATATATATATATATATATGGACACATAACCTGCCCCTCTGCGAGGATAGGCTCAATAATCCAATAGGTCTGTTCCACCTTTAATTACAGTGATCCCACAACCCGGCATTGCTAACCAGGGCTCTAAATCTGAGTTTACAGTATTTAGGAAGCATTGTCAATAATGTTTACAGTGAATTAATTACCACAGCGATTTTAATTTCTTTTCATTAATTATAATCTTATTAATCAATTAATTAAACCCAAATATGGGCTGTGACATTGTTTGGTGGATACACCCTGGTAAGCAAACAAGCAGTATAGTCATACTTCCAGCAAAGCAAACCATCAATGAGGGGGGAGCCAGCACCAGATGGACCCGTCTAAGGGTTGGATGCTTTTGGGATGCTCTCCACAGCCCATCCCACTCCTGCTTCCTCACCATGGTCAAGGAAAACCCAACAGGGTGGTTTTTCCCTTGAGACTCCCCAAATATGAAAAGCTTTATCCAAATGGCTCCCTAGCTCCGGCCTGTTGATGCTCCTCACCCTTTACCCATCCCATGCACTGTCCATGGCAGGATGTTATCAGGTTTGTACCAATGTGGTATGAGAAATCTGGGATTATCTGACAACAGAGTGTGTATCCCTCGGTGAAAAGAACAAGTTGAACGAACAACCAAACCACTTGCACATTCAAGATCTCTTTTTGTTTTATGTCTGCCTTAGCATTCAACTGCATAGGGATACAGCACCCTTCAACAAACATTATGCACAGGATTTATTACAGATGTATACTATTTACTAGGGTTTACAGTGATATATAGTCTCTCTTCATCATTTGAGCAGTAAAGTATATTGTTCTGACCCTTCCACTCTCTCCATTTGCCTAAGACTCCAGCCACTTGATATTTTTCCAGTTCTGACATTTCAAACATGCAATGCCATATGTATTGCCACTTCCAGGTAATTATCACGTAAAATTAGGCTAGTCTTGTACATGAAACTAGCAATTAGCCAAGGATTGAAGGTCAAAGAGATCTCATTTATAGAGTCTCTAACAAAATGTTAAGTGTAAATGTGTGTCAGATGGTCCAGGATGCCGGATTATATGGGGTCATGACAACGGGTCTGAAGTGTCATCAAGCACGATGTAACCAGTCTGTTGGGCACAGCAGTACAATCTGGGACTTATCTCTTTCAGCCTTATCAGAACCTGTGCTAAATCTAGGACACGGCCTTAGAGGAGTTTCTGCAAAAACCAGGAAAATCACTCGCAGCCCATTGTTTCCCTTGTTGGGACTGTTAAATGAGCTGCTCTTTATTACAGTGCGCTCTGTGTGACAAGCCTGGTCCTCATCCTGCAGGACCCCGCTGCTCCCGCTTGGATGAGGGCAGGTTTAGCTCCAGCCACACGTAAGGTAGGGCAGCAAGGGCTGCTGTGGCACGAGGATGTGAGCAGGACGTGCAGTGCTGCAGCAGTGCTCTGTTGTCCTGTGTGGATGATGCAGACCCCCCTCCACCACTAAAGAGGCTGCTGAGAACATATCAGCTACTGATACCAACCAATCATCTCTTAATGTCATCAGAGTGGGTTATCCAGCAGGCCCAAAGGCGTTTAGGACCTTAATCAGGTGCTAATTGGTTCAGCCCTGGTGAAGATACCAGCCTTCCTTTTTGCTGATGCAGGGCCTCATCCTGATAGCATTCAGGAAGGCAGACCAAAGCTCCCAGGGACACCTTCCCTGCACAAGCACAGCACAGGAGGGCTCCCATCACCTCCACAAAGCATTCTGCTCCTTCCCCAGTACCTGGGAAAGCCCATTCCATGTAGAGAAGTCAGGGATGCTTCCATACGTGTGCATTTTCTATTCATTTTCTTTCAGTATTTGCAGCTGAAATCTCTCACAAGCCCAATCCCTCTGTTTTTCCCTCCCAAAATACAGTATTATCCCACTTGCCAAGTGCACTTGGGTGAACAGCAACCAAGCACCAAAGCTAAACCTGTGGCAGAACTATTGCTGAACGAGACCTTCTCCTCCAACAAGGAAGGTGACTGCACCCAGATCAGGTGTTAAAGCCCCTCCTTGCATGGTTTCATTGACTCTCACCTGTATCAGTATTCATCCTTTCTGACACCCTGCCAACTCCAGAGTCTCCGTTACAAGCAACTATTTCCCAGTGCACATCCATGGGGATTATGGCAGGGGATGATTTCCTTTCACGCCCTCACCCACTGAAGGGGAGAGCTCACAGCCTTTTCCTTCCAAGTTTCCCCCTTCCTTATCCCTCTCTTTCCCCCTGCTCTCTGACTGCCATCACCTCTGCTTCTCCTCCCCTCTCCCGCTCCGGTTTTCCGCCCGCATCCCTCCCGGCTCTGTGCCCTGACTACCAATGATGCTCCCAGCCCTGCTCTGTATTCCGGCTGGCGGCAGAGGTGGGGGCACGCTCGCCCGCTCCGCTTCCAGCCCTTCCTTTTGCCTCCCGCTCAGGGCCACAAAACCCTGTGAGAAGACACAAACAACATTCCCGTTTTCCCTGGCCACGGCACCAGTGCTTTTCTAACTGCAAATAACCAACCCCACGGGTGTACTGTGCTGGTCTGATCTGGGAGCTCTCCCCATCCTTCCTTGCCTTTCCAGCAGTGGTGGTGAAGGGAGAAGGGATGCTCCTTGTGCCAACACACTGAAGGTGATGGGTTTATTGCAGATTCACCCTTTGATTTACCATCCAGACCCATTTCCCCATTGAGGACAGCCTCAAACTTCTCCTCCCTCCCTGGTGGCTCCGGCTCCTAACCTCCCTTTCCTCCTTGAATCCCAGGTCGTAGCGGCACTTAGCTAAATGCTATAACTGCAAACAAAGTGTGACAGCTTTATTTGTAATTATACTGCGTTTAAAGGAACAAGATGAGCTTAATGAGTTAATAAAGTGCCTGCCTGTCAAAGCAGGGCCTGCTTTGCATAGGCGCCCGGCGGGGTCCCTACTCATGCATATGGAGGGGTGCAGAGGTGCCCCCGGCCATGGCAACGCGCAGGTAGCAGCCCGCGGCCAGCTGCCCCCGTCCCGGCAGACTTGTATGAAGTGAAGACTTGTGAGCAGCGAGCATTTTGTCTCCGCACACTTGACAAAACAAAGACAACTCACTCCTCTGGTTTCATGCCACATTTTTTATTCATAAACAAGCTGTTGGCTGTAAAGACATGATAAAACTCGAGCTCAGAGGAGGCTGGCGCACATTTGAATGCAAATCCTCAGCTGCTACAAATCCCTCCTATTATTCAGCTGATTTCTTTCTCTCTCTTTTATTTTTTTTTCTCTTCCTCCCCATTTTTGTCTTTTGCTAAGCCAGGCAGGATCCCAACCAGAGATATGTGATAAACTCCGGTCAATGCAAAGAAAAGCACCGGCATAAAAATTCAAAGGCTTGCCTAGGAGAGGGGAGGCAGGCAGGCTCTGCGGGGCCAGGAGCATGAACAAAGGCCACAGTGCTGCTGGGGGCTCCTTGGTGGCAGCAGAAGGTTTAGCTCTACATGCACAATATTGCCTGTTGTGATCTTGTTTCACCTTTGGTTTGCCCTGGCCAGGTAGCTTGCTCCCAGAGGGAGTGCATGGGGAAAGCTTGGCATGCCAAGAGGCACGGAGGGCTGCATGGCAGCAAAACACCGGTAAACCCAAGAGATTCCCAACCCTGTGCAATGGGAATATCTGACAGGGGAAAAACCACCTAAAAGACACAACGCAGATTGGTTTTATCACATTGGAAAGAAAGCGTAATTTAGTATTTTCCATTTTCACCCCCAAACCTTCCAGTGATCACAGAATCCTGGCCTGGTTTGGGTTGAAGGGACCTTAAAGCTCACCCAGTTCCAACCCCATGCCCCAGGCAGGGCACCTTCCACGAGAGCAGCTTGCTCTCATGTTCCAGCCCTGCCCTGGGTCTGTTCAGACCCTTTGCATGTGCAAAGCTCTTCACAAGGGAGGAGTTCCTGGGGCTGGTGCCACAGCCACGTATCTGGGCTGAGAAAACCAAGTCTTGAGTTAGTGGCAAGGCTGGTGCCGAGAGGTGAAGGGCACGGATGGCTTCTTAGGTCTGTAACTTAAACCCATCTGTGCTGCTGCCCCAAACCCTGCTGTTTCAAGACCAGATGTTTCACAGAGCCCAACGCTGGAGCTTAAGATTCCTTTGAAGCAGGTCCTGACCTGGCTCCTGAGTAGCTCCCTCCCCTTGTAGGCATTTGTGCAGGTCTTCTAACCTCACCTGGTTCCACAGGCAGGGACACCCTCCACTAGAGCAGGTTGCTCCAAGTTCCATCCAACCTGGCCTATTGGTGGATGTTTCTGCCAGCTCCCATGTAGACGAAAGAGACCCCAGTGCAGGACATGCTTAGATGTGCATTCAGTCTTCACCCTGTGTTAAACCACAGCTTTGACCTCCTCTATCTTTCCTTTTCCCACATTTCTTAAGGTGCCTCTTTATATAAAGCAGCATCAGCACTGCCTGCTTGGCTGGGGACCTGTTTCTGCAGATGCTGAGGCCAGGAACCAGGAGAGGGATCAAGCGATGGCACCTTCCCAGCTGGGCACAGCTCCTGCTGCTCCCGCCACTCTGGGCACAGCCCAGGTTCCTGGCGCTTGCAATGCGATCAATGCAGGGCCCCTGGTTGTGGACAAGAGGAGAGACTTAATTCTAATCTGTATTGACTGCTCACTGCTTTGTCTGCCAATTTGCATCATGGACTTGTCTCAAACAATGATGTGGGCCTGGCAGGTTCTCTCACAGTAATCTATACCAGCGGGTCAAAATCTCGGAGCACTCGTTAAAGTCCATCCATACAAAATGCACGTTTAACTACTGGAAAGATGCTGAGGTGCATCTGTCTCAATATTTATCCACCTTCGTCTGGAATCTGCTTAAATCCCAAGAATGCTTTCAATTCTTAGCAGCAGAAAGAGGCCGTCTGATGCAGTGGAGAGTATTCCCATAAGTTTGTGTTGTAATATTTTCTCATGCTACCTCAAGGAACAGGTTAATGGAGGTGGGTGGTAGGAAAGAGATGCCCAAAGGAGTGAACTCAGTCTCTTGCCTCACACTGTAAATTCCTGCTGTGATTGAGAAAACAATCTCTCAGTGTATTTTGGGTAAAGCTCTTTGGAGTTTGCCCTATTTCTATGTCCATTTTTCCACCAGGTTTGTAGATGTTGGCAAAAGCAGCTCTGGACACAGCATCCTTACAACTGCCGTGGGGTGGATGCTGGGGCTGAGAGGCACATATGATGCCCTATCGTGGGATGGCACAGTGGACTGGGGGAGACATCCCCAGCTTTGGCCACTCACAGACCCCCCAGATCCACCTCCAGCCACTGCCAGGTCAGCATCACTGCCCCATCCCTGGCTCCTGATGGACAGAGCATGGCCAGGAAACACAGGCGAGGTTCTGGGTTAAGTGCTGAGCTGACAAAGACGCCAAGCTCCAGAGCCCAGCCCGGGCATGCACTTCCATAGAGCCTGATAACGCAGCGTGTCAGCAGCGTGGAGATGGAGTGATTAGGCTGGGGACACAGACACTTGTCTGCACTTCATTTAAGCTCTGCCACATCTGCCTGGCTGTCAGCAGAGGTTTAGGGCTGTGGGGAGGGGGTAAGTGTGTGTTTGTGAGCACACGCACCTCTGTCCCGCTCCCTGTCCTGCATCCCTGTGCTGGCTCCGGAGCAGCTTTGACTTCCCTGTGTCTGGGTGACAATTTACAGCCACCGTGACCCTGGCCACGGTGCTGCCAAACCCTGTGTCCAGCCAGCGCTGCCTGGACCATGACTGCAGCACATAAACGTGATTTATAGGCAGCCATCAGGGAGAGACACTGCCTCTCATATCAGCTCCTTGTACCAGATGGACTGGCTGCTACTTCAGCCATGGGCTCGGGTGGCCAGGACACTGCCCATCTCCCTCCACTTCCTAACTAGATGGGGTTTGCTGCTTGTCAAGAAGTGCCTGAGTTTTATAAATAGGTTTCTGCTCTTGGGTTTTTAAGAATACAAAGCATGAGGAAGAAGGATTTGAGGAGGAACAGCCACTTTGGGCAAGAATAAATAGAAAAGCCACTTTGATCCTGTCCTGTTGACACCAGGGCAGCAGGACAACTGATAAACCATGGCAAAGAGCTTTTTGGAGCCATGTAGACACCATCCACTTTGCAGCAGTGCCAAGACAGGGGACACATACACTCCCCATGGCTTGGCTGCTTTGGGCATCTGCCCACATCCAATGGCACAGGCTCCTTGTCAGGATGGAGCCATTGCAGAGACAAGACAGAGAGCAGCAACCCCCCCCCCCCCAGCATGGACAGCAGCCCTGAGAGACACAAATATGTTAAATAACGTTTTCCCTAGCTCCAGATCCATCCAGCAGCATGGAGAAATGGCCCTGCTCATCCAGCAACCGTAGAAAATCTCAATTTCCCACATAAAAATATTAGTGGCTGGCTTAAAATATTAACATGTGGATCGCATTGCCCTCAGAAGCTGTGGGATCGGAGTTTAGCATCAGCAGTTAGACACAGATATGGAATTAAAAATGTAAGCAATGGCTTTTCAGGCTTTATTATTGCGGCGGGGAGGCCCTGCAGGATGGATGGCAGCAGGAGGGAGGAGAAGAGCACAGCGCTGGGGTTTCATGCCATAGCTCCAAGGGATCTGCCCCAGGCTCTGCTCCTCAGGTCCTGTGTCACATCCCACACAGCCCCATCCCTCTGCTCCAGCACCCAGGGGGACACCACATGCTTTAGGGTGGCTCTAAGGATATACTCAGCTTTGGACCAAAGTAAGCATCCTCTTTGCAAAGGGCTGGGTGCAGGCTGGGGATCAGCACACATCCCCTGCATCCCTGAGATAGTCCCATCCCGCTGCATCCATCCCCATGCCATTGCATGGGGACCCAGCCCTAGACCTGGTGAGGCCTCTAGGGGCTACTGTAATACAAATAATGAATAATTACAATGCTGTTAAATGGGTACACGACAGATATTCCACAAGCCCTGCACGTAACACATGTAAAGCCCCCTTCTGAGTACAGAGACCTCTTTCCCTGAAGGTTTGGGCTCGGCTGATTTCACCCACAAAGGCACTGGGTCCGTGCCGGTGGGTGCCCGAGTGAAGTTGGGAAGAGCAGAGTTTGGCAGAAGGTTAGCATCGGAAACAAAAAACCTGGACTAAATTATCATTCCACCCATAGCCTTCCCAAGGAAAATAGAAGCAGCAGATTGAGGCCTGTTTTCATATTTGATAGGGAACCAGATAAATGGCAGGCAGCTTGCTCTGATAAGGCCTTGCTCTGGGCATAACCTCCTTCTCTGAAAGCCTCTTACTATGCATAGAGTCAGGCTATCTGTGCAGCTGCACCTTGACACAAATATATCTGCACCCAAGATGAACCAATTCCCCCAGAAATTACAGGAGTGGGATTGCATCTGGGGAAGGGGCCGCAGCCACTGCTTTGCCACCTTCTTTTCTGAACAATACTTTCTTTTCCCCCCAAACAGCCTCTCACACAAACAGTTTTCCCTTATTCTCTCTTTGCATTGCTCCATCCCCTGTGCCTGCAAAGAGCAGAGAGGGCAATGGGGATGCAAAGGGATTTAACCTTCCTGAGCAATCTCATGCTTGGGAATCACCCCCAAATGGTCCTCAGCAGCAGCTGGGGTGACATCAATATAACCTGGGAGGTCCCAGGCTCTTAGAGGGCATACACAAACTTATTGTGTGATGCTACAATCAGTGTGCCCACACTACTTCCCAAACTCCTTTCCTGCATGGCCACAGAGCCCAAATCCCCTCCTTTTCCATGGGACTGGCTCTTATGTACTGAATTACTTCGGAAAATCGGTCTTGGCTCCAGAGGCCAAGGCATAAGAATAAATATCCTGAGCACCACCAGTTCCCAAAGGAAACCAGAGGGAACCAAAAGAAAAGTTGGTTACAGAGATTTGGGAGAGAAGGAGAGATATCCAAGGAAACAGCCATGCTAGGTGGGTATTGAGCAGCTTCTGACCAAGCCCATATTCATTTCCAGCCATTTATGGACACAAATAATATCCTTTTCCCCAATTCCACTATGTTTTTATATCCAGAAGGGACTGGAAATGAGTTTTCCAGCTGCACAGCCACTTTAAAGACTTTATCCTAATGTTCTGTTTCGTGGTGACACGAGCTCCATCATCATAAGAAGAACAAATCAGCAATTAGTCTGCGAGAGGCATCGCCACGGAGGTAGAACAGCCCCCAGTCAAGAGGGAGAGGGAATCCTTTTCCATGGAAAGCCCCCGGGAGCGCCGGGACCTGGTGCCTGTGACGATGATTGATGCTGGCTCTGCAGAGACGCACCACACCTCCCCAGAAAATTAAAAGCCTATTTGGTACGGTGCTAACAACGCAGCCCATTGATATTGTCTCATTACCCATCAGCACTGGGCCCTCATCTTTCCATCACTATGGTATTAGGGGGAAAAAAACCCCATAGGACAAGCGCTTTTCCTCTTTTCTCCTCATCCATCCCACAACATGCTTGGAAAACCTGACAGTGAAGGTTGGGCAGATCCAAAGCTCCTGTACCCTTCCTTATACATCATTATTATTGTTATGATTGGGATTTATGTCTCACCATGAGCCCCTGAAGCAGCTCTCACCCACCGGAGCCTTGTCTTTACCCAGGCACAGGGTGATGCCGGCTGCACGGCTGTGGATTAGCGCTGGCCCTGCCAGCACCAACGCTGAGCACCACATGCCCAAACCACCTCAGGGATTTGCACGAAGGGAGCACACGAGCAGGGAATGGGCTTGTCCTGCAGACGGAGCCGGGGGGAGCAGAGAGGCAGGGACATGGGGAGGTATTTGTGAGATCCATCTGAAAGCTGCAGTTGCCGAGGTGCAACCGGCCCCGCTGCCAACCGTGAAGGGCCGTCGGTGGGGAAGTGAAATATTAGAGCTTCGGGGGTTTCCCTGCCCCCACCGCTCCCAAACTGGCATCTGTTCTGTGTTGGGTTGGAGCAGCAGATGCCTGGTTGCAGCTAATGACAGCAGTAGGCTGCTAACAGATGCCACGTATCTAGCAACAGCCTTTGTCTGATCAGAACACCAAGTGCTGATTTAGCTGTAAAGGTAGCAGGGACAAGGTCTGCACCTCCCTGCAGCCGGATGGCTCCAAGCAGGAGCAATAGACTCACTCTCATCCCTTCCCCTGGTGACAGAGGAGATGCAGCTGCAGAGCCTGGCTGGACCAGAGAGTATAAACCTGCACATCCCATGGAGCAGGGGATGCTCCAAGATGAGCATCCCTCTTTTCTACACAAGCGCTTTGTTGAGGGCTAAACCTGATGCTTGCAACTGCCCTCTTCTCGCTTTCCCTGCCCTGTTCCCTTTGGGAGCTTTGGGGGTGTTGGCTCTTCCTCACCCCGGCTCTCCTATCCCATCCCAGCATGTCCCTGCACCTCAGTGCACCCTTCTGCCAGCGCTGCCATGGTCAGAGCCCACATCTCCACCACCATTAACCTGCTGCTGCCTTCCCCACCCCAAGCAGCAGAAGAGATGGCCATCTCTGCATGGGATGTTTAAGAACAGGGGCTTAAATAAAGCATCACTATTGCACTATTGCAGAATAAGCCATCCTGCTGCTGTAGCCATCACTTGTTAGTTCAGCTCCTGATGCTGAATAGAAAGGGTTGAAGTTTGGTGGGTGAGATAACTCAAGGCTGCCGGATGCATGGCTAAAGCAGAGGGATTGTGCATGGGCTGCACAGTCTTGCTGCTGACCAGACCTCCCATAAACCTCCCCAGGCATTAACTGAAGAGAGCAAAGAGAGTCCCAAGGGTTGTGAATGGCTCTGGATGGGGTCCTGAGGGCACGAGCACAGACACTCATTTTTCAAGGCTCACTCCATCAGCCTTCCCATTTCCATCTCCCAACTGCACCAGAGATTAGGGTGCATCCAGGGATCTGCTCTCCTGCCCACAGGCTTCCCAGTGACATTAACAGCAGTGCCATGCTTATATACAGAGCAGGGGAGAGCCCTAATTGCTGAGCAAATTACATGTTTAAAATCAAACCTGTCTCTGGGAAAGAGGAGAACACAGTGCTGCTCACAATGGAGAACTTCTGTGTGCTACAGGAAGTACTTAAATAACAAGATTAACCCCCTTCCCTTCAAATTAGTTCATAAAAATTGATTTCTCCTGGTGCTGAACACTTGCTTTCACCAAAACTGCCCTTTAAGGGTACCTGCAACCTCCTAATGTTGATAAAGCTCAAGAATAGTCAGAGATTTTGTGTCTTTCTATGTAAAGATGAAAGCTTGGGTGTCTGTGCTCTCTGTGGAGAGCCTGGTGCCAGTTCATGCTCCACAGAGGGCATTGCAAAGGGGAGTTATTTCTAAGGAAGTTATTTCTAAGGGGAGGCAAGGAACCAGCTATCAAAAGCTCTTGATCTGGAGGTCAGCAGGGATGCAGGGATGCAGCACTTCTCTTCCCTGAGACCCTTCCACTATAGGAGATGAACCTCCTGCTCTCTCATGGCACAGACAGAGAAGCCAAGGCCTGGAGCGGCCCCTTCCATTCACCTCCCCACCACGGAGCATCCTTCCTCCCCTGGATGTTTCTATCTCCTTGGCCTTACTGCCCTGCCACACTGGATAGGCAAGGACAATACGGCAAAGAACCAAATGAAGAGAGTTTTTAACCAACACACAGGAGCCTAAAGGATAATTAAATGACAAGACTTACCAGCCCCCACGGGGGATTCCCATTGTATCACAGATTAAAAACTGTTTCCTTTCCAAAGGAAAACCAGCCTGATCTACCTCTGCCTGAATCCATCAGACAACTCAGCTGAAACAAGTTTCCCAGTTTTTAATTCCACCAGCTGATCCAATCCCCTCTCCTTTTGATTTCCCCAGATGGCAGGAGCAGCTGGAAGGGAAAATCCTTCCCTGCCAGCACTGCAGCATCACCTGGACATCCACAGATCGCATCACCCAGCCTGAGGAGCACAGAGAATGCTGTGAAGGGCTCAAAATGCTTTGCTCTTAGCAATCAAACCAACAAACCAACCATCCCCTTGCATTTTTACTGTCTGGGGAGGCTTTAAACAACATGGGTATGTATTACAACAGCTACAAACATAAAGCCTCTGGGGAAGCTTTAAACGCATCGGTACGTACATACAACTAAGTATGCAAGGAGGGAATTACTGTATGAAACCAAGTTGGACCACAAAGAGGAGTCAAAATGTCTCCACTAAAAGTTTTTCTATGGCAATACACTGCTTCTTTGGTGACAGGACCCTGCTTTCTGCAGGGCATTTGCACTGGCTGTGAAAAGAAGCCCATAGATGACAGCAAACAGCCCTGGCCCCTGCCTGGCATCCCCTCGGAGTGGGGTGAATAAAGACAGAAATGGAAACAGCATCAAGGCTTTCCCTGGCATTTCCATGTGCCCTGGTGCTGCAGCCTGAAGCTGGTGGTGCTGGTGCCCGTGCACTGCTTTGCCTCCACCAAGTGCTGTGTATTCAATCAGCTGTTTACTCGGCATCGCCTATAAATGTGCATTTAATTGGGCACCTTTGCTCCCTCTCCCCTCCTTCCTCTGAGCGAGAACAGCCTCCGATTGATGCGCCACCACCCTGGGGTCCCCCCTCCCCTCTCCCCGGGACCCACAAAAGAGAGGTCGCTCCCATGTCAAGTGGGGTGTGGAGACCAGCTGAGGAGCTCGAGAGCTGAATTGTGCCAATTTGTGCAGCCAGCGCCCGCTGAAAACCCTCCGGATCGGGAGGCAGGAGCCGGCATATGGTGCCTCACTCAAGAGCCTGTCATTCAGGGGACCGGCAAGTGATGGCTCTCTCTCACCCTTCCTTTATGGCCTTTCTGCCCCCCTCCCGTGGGTCTGCAGAGGGGCCGGGAGGATGAGGAGGGCTGGGGCATGGCATCCCCTCTGCTGCTCCATCTGCACGCGGAGCCAGCGGAGCGTGGATGCTCTTTCTTTATCCCGCTCCCCTCCTCCGAATTTCTCCGATGTCCCTGTGAATAAAGCACTCATGTTTCCAAGGGACACACGTTTGGGCTCAATTTCATGCTCGTTAAATCCAAAATACAGCCTGTGAGAGCGGCTGTGGACCATCCCTGCTGCCCCTGACACTCCATGATTCCCAAAGCCCTCTCCCGTCTCCAAAGCCAGCTCTCCTTCTCCTTCCAGCCCACCCTTTAGCCAGGGCTTGTTCCTGTCCTCAAAGCTGCCCTTTTACAAGCAGAAAAGCTGTTGGCATGAAAGAACTATGAAGAGCCACCACTTAAAGCCCCTTTCAGGAGCAGAAGGTTTTCAGCTCTCAAAGAAAGAGGGTTTTTGTTCTGGCTTTGATATTTCTGGGGTTTGGGACTCTCCGCTCTTTTCTCCTCCATCCCGAGCGGGCAGATATAATCACCCTCCACCCTCCCTGCCTCTATTCACTGCTGCATTTGAAATAAGGGAACAACACAATCCCCAATTTGGGAACCAACCTCAAATTAGTGCCTGCACCGCTTCAGCGGGGGAGATTTAATCAGGTAGTTAAGACCCCGTTTGTGAGAGGCGGCTGCCCTTCACGGGGGGTTTGAAGCATGGGGCGGGAGGAGAGGGGAGCTCCAACCACATCCCTGGCAGACCCCTGAACTCCAGGCTCCCACTCATCTCCATCTGAGACGCCAGGGATGGGAAGAGCCAGGTCTCCATGTGAAGGGATGTGATTTGCCAAGTGTCTTATGCCACTTCCACGGTGCCAGGCGACCTCATCCCATCCTCATTTCCCCTGATCTAACTCTGCTTTAACAGCAGCAACTTTATAAACTCTCCTGCCCTGTATCAGAGAATACATGGAAAGGGTCAGAGCTAGAACATCAATAGGGAACTTCATGGATGTGATTTCACCCCACAGCTGGCTCTGAAGCTGTGCTTGCACTGATTATGGCAACGATTACTGAAAGCATCCTTATGGAAGGAGGATGCTTCACTTCTAGCAAGTACTTAATCCCTTTTGAAGCCAGATGAGCCAGCTGGGTGAGTGCAGGGGGATGAGAAGGAGCAGGGAGGTGCAGGATACGGGATCTCAGCAGCACATCCACTTTGGCCTCATACCCACCCTGCTATTAGGAGGCCCATGGGTCCTGCATGCACCACACTGTGCTGTGGCCATCGCAGCCCCGGTAGTGACAGTTTGGAACCCCCTGCACTTGATGGGGCAGGAATGGGCAGGCAGAGGGCCCAGCACGGTGCACAGCATCCCTGCAGCATCCCCACAGCTGCTGCGGCAGTTGGGGGAACAACCCTTTAGAGACACCGTCTGTCAGCGGCTCTGGGGACATTGTCTGGGATCCCATCACACTCCACCCCTTCTGAGCCCTTGCTGCAGCTCTCCCTGCCCTTCCCCAGCAGCACTTTCCAGCCACCCCTTGCTCTGATTTAATTACAGCACCCTCAGACCCGGCTGGCAGAGCAGGAAGGGATGCGGAGCACAGTGCATCCCACCTGGATAACCCCCTTCAAACCTTTGGGACCAACTCTCCACTTGCCAAGCAAGTTGGCGACTGGGTACTGTGTTAAACGTGTGCCCATGGAGCCCTCCCCACTGGCTCCGGAGGTGAGCTTCCCAGCCACGCTTCCCAGCTAATCTCCGAATGCTTCCCTGGATGTCCACAGCCTGATTTCCCTGAAGTTGCTCAGCCTGCATTGAATGGAAGCGGCTTTAATGTCGGAGGCAGATGGGCACCTCACAAAGGCCCCTCACCTCTCCAAGCTGGTCTGTCCACATGCCTGATTAAATCCTAATACAGAAGTTAGAATTGATACAGTGGCTCTGGGGTGATTCAATTAGTGCAGCAGGCATGGAGAAAACAGCACAAAGAGATGTGGTAGTTAGAAAGTCATTTTCTTTTGATCATTATAGCATCTCACACGTGGAAGCAGAAAATTATAGGCTCATGCGTCTTTGCTTAATATCCTCTGGGGCCAGATTTGTCGTAACATTGAAGTTAGCTGTCAGAATTGACAAAATCATGTGGTGTTGATGAATTTACAGTGCTGCTCTTAAAAGCTGAAGCAGGATCCAGGAAATCTCTGCCAGACAAATGTATTCAACTTGTATAAAATCACCTTTCCCTCCCTGCCCCCTCCCTTGGCTGCAATCCCTCCCCTGCTTTTGTGGTCCTGTGCCGCCGGTACAGATGCCGGGCTGGGATGGGAGCCAGCTGACTTCATGTTGGCCACCCCCATGTGCTGCCTTTCTTCTCCAAGTGCCACGGTCCACACTGAGCTCAAACCCATCACATGGTTTAAACGGTGCCAATAAGGACCTTTTTTTAGCTCCCAAAGGAAGTTTGGTGCTGGAGAGTGGCAGCCAGTGAGGCTTGAGCTCTAAGCATCGCAACATGATGGGTATGGCAGTGGGAACACAGCCATGGCCAAGGGATGCTCAG
Source organism: Melopsittacus undulatus (assembly GCF_012275295.1). NCBI lineage: Eukaryota > Metazoa > Chordata > Aves > Psittaciformes > Psittaculidae > Melopsittacus > Melopsittacus undulatus. The sequence continues at coordinate 6,519,323 of NC_047539.1, read as the reverse complement.
GACCTGGTGCTGCTGTTGCAGCACAGACCCATCCATATCATCATCAGGGGGACCCATAGGGCTGTCTGAACGGGTGAGGGCCCCAGCAGTTGTGTGGCTGATATGTCCCCCGTGTCAGGGAGAACTGGCTGTTCTGCATGTTCAGTTGCCAAAGAGGTCTAGGGACAGACATGGGGCATGGGAAAACAAGCAGTACAAATGTGTCCTTGTGGCTGATAAAAAGGGCATTTCTATTGACAACAGACCTAACAGGCTGCTGAGTTTTATAGGAGGGGAATGGATCCATCAAAACAAACTGCTCTTATTCCTCAAAATGGGAAGAAAGATCCCATTCTCTGTATTTTTTTAATAACAAAACTAGATTATCAGCTGGTGGAGCTAGCCCAGCTTTCCTAAAGCAGCACCCTGGCCAGCAGAGAACCTGCTCCCTTCATCAATGTGGGACTGCTCAGCGGCCCTGAACCCACCACTGGTGCTGCAGCAACTGTGGCTGCCTGGTGCTTCACCCAGCTCCAATTGCACCTCAGAATTCCCAAACTGCTGGCTGCACATCCACCAAACCCCTGATCCCAAACACCATCAGTGCACCTCCAACCATCTCTCCTGCTGCTGCTCCGCAAGGTGAGGACCCTCCTCTTCCAGAGTAAGCACTGCTTTTCCCCAACCGGACTTCAACTTACTGGTGCTGTACATCACTCAACACCAAAAGCAACAAACCGTGACATGGGAATATACTTACTCCAGGCCATATTTTTCTGATTTGCTCTATAGAAGTGGAAATGTTCAAAGATCCCATTGCCTCCTGCTTGGAGAATCCTTCTTGCTGTAAGATCCTCAATGCCACAAAGCAGGGCCGGCACATCCTAATCGCTTCCTGCGCAGCGGGAGCTCATCTATCTCATTAACTGAGCTGTGCTCATTGTTTTGCCCTGGCTTAAGCAGATACAATATTCCTCCTGTATTTAACACAAACCCCATCTCAGCTGCTCTCTCCACACATACACGCACAGAGGGTCCCGCTGGCAAATTTGGATGACAGAGAATTTCATTTGGATAACAGATAAATGGGCTATGGAAATGCTTCTTTCCCATCACAACTGCCAGAAAGGAAAAAGGCAAACCCTGCCAGAGCAAAACCATGTGTAGGGCCAGATCTGCCTGCTCTCAACCAGTGTAACACCACTGAAGTCAATGGAGGGGCAGTGGAGCTGGTTCATCTCATGGTGCTCCCTAGGCTGGGCCTGCTTCCAGGCACACAGTACTTGGGGGAAAACTGATTGCTCTTTAATGCTGGTGGGAGAGGCAGCACATCCCGCTGGCCTTCCCCTTTCATCTCTTTGTGGCCACCGTTCCTCTGCAGAAGGATATTCCTAGCAAAGTTTCACACACTCGATTTGAATTTTCTTTCTATTTTTTAATTTCTAATCGAGGTGAACTTGTGAAGGTGTTTTTTTTTCAGGTTGCCTTCCTTAAGAAAATGCTATTTCTAAGTAACTTCTATGATTTTGGGGGAGCGAGTTTTCTACAGTTTGTTCATCTTGAGGAATATCTTTACCTTCTATTCTTCCATCTCTGTCTGGTCTTCAAGATATGCTAATCAGTGTGTAAGTATATCCTTTCAAATAATTATCATACATTATACTCTACTCATCTCTGTATAATTTCCTCATATGCATAATCGTATTTGACTTCCTTATGAATGTAAAAACCATCTTACCTTGGGCAAGTTAATCTTCATTGATTGAATATCAAATTCATTTGAATGTGTTAGCAAAGCCTTCCCCCTCCCTCCTGAACAGGAGCAAACGGAAGAGAAATACACATTTCCTATGCTGGTGCTGAAGAATTAGTGTGTTTACTTGGTCTTTATTTCTCATTTTGCTCTTTAAGGCCCTTTCTGCTGCCCCACTTCTTCTCCCTCCCTTGTTCTTTAAATAAGAATTAGAAAAGAGGAAACCTGCATAATAACAGCACTTGATTTATTTTCAGGTGCAAAATGCTGCTCTCCCTCCATGCTTCTGAGGAGAATAATTAAGGCACCACAGAACCTCGATAATAACTAACTTCAAAAGGGTGAGAAGCAAAGCCAAAACTGCTTCAAATGAGGCACAATCCGCCCAGGGAACGGCGGTGCGGGAAACCAGGCTTTCTTCTTCAAACCATTTGTGGGTTTTGATAGCAACAAACTCACACACAATCTGGTCCCACCAGCACATGGGTTGCAACCCAACCTCCTGCTTTGGGTGTAAAGGTGCAACTGCCTCTGAGCCTGCTCCTCCTCCTAAGCAGACTCCAGAGATGCTTTCCTGCCCAGGACATGGATGAGAGACATCCCAGCCCCAGACAAAACTCCTTTGCTTTCCACAGGGATGGATTTTCATCTGGGACCAAGGCAAGGATCCCTATGGGTGAGCTTCCATTTCAGGGTCAATTGCCCTGATGTTCACCCACTACTACACATGCCACTCAGCAGCACATCGGAGCTAAGAGCTGAAATAGTTAAAGCATCTCTTCTACAGGAGTCAACCATTAAACAGCACAGTCAGAGCTTGCCCCCAGGATGGTAGAAACCATTCCTGGTGCGATGCTCCTGCTTCTGTTTCCTTGTGCTGTGCCCAGGCCAGCTCCTGCCTTGCAGTCCCCAGTGTCACACATGGTGTTACCTCCTCAGAGGCCAGAGATGTCCCCATGCATCTCCCATCTGCCATTGCTCCAAGAGCCTGTAAGGAATCCCTCTGCCCCTGAGCAGCCCACAGGGCAGGGATGCTGCCCACATGAGGGGAGAAGGTATCCTCTAAGATGCCTGCTCGGCTGCTGTCCCCATGCTATGAAACATTCCCAAGTTTTGGTTTGCCTTAAAAATATATAGTCAAAATAATAACAAAGCAGAAAATCCTGAATTCCAATAACATCCAAATCTCCCCAGATTAGGTTTCACGCTGGCCTCAGCTGGAGCAGACACCAGTAAATCAGCGCTGGGGAAATGCCCTGGTGAGATTTTCTTATCCAGCATTTAGGAAGCAAAGAATATTATACATTAAAATCCAGTATTACATACGGCAGAGCTGTGCCAAGCTCCAAGGGCCTGGAGAAGCAGCTCAGCACTGCTCCCTTGGCCATTCCACCCGCTGGGCATCACCCCAACCCACAGTGCTTCTATGTGGGGCTTTGCCATCACATTTGGCAGGGTGATGGGTAGCTGTAGCCCTGGACAATTATGATCCCGTTTTCCCCCTTTATATCTTATAATCAGCAAGGTGAACGTTTTGCTACCTCTGATGGAGTATCTTTGGACCCTTCTCCAAAGGCAGTGGGATATCAGCCCCATTATGGAGCTGTGCAGCACACTGGGCATTTACCTGTGACTTCCAGACATCCGACAGCTCGGTTGGAGCTACCGCTATGAGTGGGCTGACGGATGTCCGGAAATCCAGGCACGGGGCCAAAGTCCATGAATCCTGGCTGGGCAAAACTTCCAGGCTGGGAAACCTGGACATATGGGAGCTCCTGTCTGTGCCATTGCAAGCCCCGAGCCAGGAGGGCGGCAGGACCAGGATGGTCAGAACATCGCTGGGTTGGCAGGGCCGTGTCTATTTTCAGCTCTGTTTGGACCAGGAGGGAATCGTGCATTACATAGCGTGATGAGGGTTTAAGCTGTTTTGGGGATTGGTGAAGGCATCAGTACAGCAGACAATCATATTATGATTAATCAAGTTAATGCCCTGTACATTGTTAACACTCAGATTTCCAGAAGAGGTGTGTCCAGTCTGTGTGTGTGAGGTTTGATTCCTCATGACTGGAATGGGCTAATTTCTAACAAACACAGAATTCTATGGTTTGTCCTTTTTTTCTGTCCCAAACTCCTCTGACTCAGTGAGCTATTCTGGGCTGCAGCTCTGGCAAACCTTCCTGCCCAGCTCTTCAGACCCCCTCCCCAGCCTCCACCAGCCTTCCTACAAAGTGAGGGGCTGATCCAGCAAACCCCATGCACTGCACACTGTGCTCCCTGCCTGGAGCAGCTCCTTGGAGCCCAACAAGATGCTTCAAGGCTGAGGCAGGAGAGGCCCCAGGAGAATGGGGGACATCAGATGGAAGGAAAGCATAACAAAGCTGTTGGGTGAGAGACGGGAGTTGGAACTGGATGATGTTAAGGTCCCTTGCAACCCAAACCATTCTATGATTCTATGGGTACAGCAGCTGAGAGAACTTGGAGGTATTTTCCTCCCTTTATACCAACAGTGAAGCTGGGCTCATAATTTCTGAAATGAACATTCCTCTCTAAGCAGGTCACAACACTGATGAACAACCTCGAGTGCATTTTACTCTCCCAGTATCGATGACCTCAAAGTAGGCAAAACCACATCATCCCACCCTCCATCCCAACCCTGGCATGTGTTCGGAAACAGGAACTTTGGGATGAGGTGCTTTCCCTGAAACCTCTTCCCCAAACATCACCCACGCTCGTGCATATGCACAAAGGGGCACAAATGGCTGGTCCAGCGGAGGTCCCCTGGGACGGTGACCAGGGGTGCTGGGGACAGGGAGTAGCTTTGCCACAGGGATCATCTATCAGGCGCTGGCCAATGCCTTCCAATGGGGATTTAATGATGATGAGCAGCAGACCCCTTCCTGCTTTTACGTCACCCCTGGGAGGCTGTGGACAGACAGGCTTTCACAGCCGCCTTGCACTTTCCCTGACCCTTGAACCTCGGGGCCAGCACTTTTATGGGGATGAAGCGACACAGTTCCTGTAACCTGCCTCGGGGGCCCTGAAAAATTAGACTGAATCAAAGCAGAAAATGAGTTTTCATTTATCTTGTGATGATGCACGAGGTTACATGAAAGACAAATAGCTGCTTCTGACTCTTCCTTTATCATTGTCACTGCAATTAATAGGCTGTGGCCTTCGTTACTGTGTTAGTACTAAAGAGACCACGGGCCCCGGGGGACGTTAACGAGAGGAGAAAAGCAGCCCAATCTTCTCCAAGTTCTGTCACCTTACCATGTGCTAACCTGCTTCTTTTTAACTTGCTGCTGGAGTGCTGGGGACTCAGCTGGAGGAGCAGAGCAGTGACAGTGCCAGAGCTCATCTGCCTCCTCCATCACCAGCATCACTGGTCCTGCTCCCTACAGCTGGGACGGTGGAGACCGGACATGGCAAACACTTCCCAAGTTTTGATGGCCTTCAGACTCCCACCATGCTGTGGAGGATGTCCCAAGATTTGGTGGTCCCCAGCTGGCACCTAGGTCAGCATCTGAATTGGATGCTCCCATGGGATGGTGGGAGTTCAAGTGTTCTCTCCAGGCCCCAAGGCAGGAGTATTTCGAGCATGAATGATGCTGCTACCCTGGCAGTGCAGCCAACCCCCAGCCCACACCACTGGCCACTGCTTTCCAAGCTTGCTGCAGCCTGTGCCTTGCTCCTCCATCCCAGCAGCAGAGCCACCTCTCCCCCCATCCTCTCCCAGAGCCCTCACAGCACCTCTGCTCCCAGCAGCACCAAAAGACACCTTCTTTCCTTCATTATACTGCATCCCAACCATCAAATCCCTATCCCAACAGAGTCAGGAAAGCAGTTGAAGTTGTTCCCACCATCAGTTACACAGGACAGGGAGTCATCTGTCACCTGAACACATGCACCACCACAGATCTTTTCCCACCTCATAAAAGCAGATGAGCCGTGTGTGTGTCTGTGCGGTGGCTTTGGCTGTGTGACAAGAAGGATGCTCGAGCTGAAAGCTGGTCCAAGGGACACAGCTGGGCCTGACCTCCTCACCAGCTCGGTATTGCCGAGCTCTGTTGGGACTTATTCTGCCTGCCTGGTGTTCAGACTGTGTGTCCCAGAACCAGCTCAGGTTTTCCCATTGCCTCTTTCCTCTCACTGCCAAGGATGAGGATGCCAAGGGGTTTCTAACTCTCCTGTCCCACCAAACACCCTCAGGGACAGCACTGCCCTCTCCAAAGGCTGTGGTGGCAGGGAGAAGGTTTCTCACCTCACAAAATGATGGCAAAAGGGAGGAGGATGGACACAAAGTGATACCACAGAGCCCATACAAATTCCCACCCCAGCAACAAGCCTGTCCATGTATCCCTGAGTTTGCCTGTTACTGGTTTTCTCAAGAGCTGCTCAGAGCATCCTTTGCTCAGGCCTGGGATAGAGCCCAGCATCACAGACCAAGCCCTCCCCAGCCCAGGCTGCAGACCCTGCTCTGAAATCTGCTGGGCAGCTCCTCTAGGACCTGTGTTCACACCTAATCTGAAGCGGAGCCATTCTGGCTCTCCCCTGCTGCTCCCTCCAGCTGTGGGGAAGGACTGGGACCAGTGGGAACCAGGAATCCCACCCCGAAGGGAGCTACAAAGCAGGGAAAGTCCCTGGGGCTCCATGTGCAGAGCCAGACTTTTCCCCTGCCTCCCATTTGAGACTCCAACACGTTCAAAGCTCTTTCCACATCCTCAAGACAAACTTGGATGTATAATTAGAAGCTTGAGTAAATCTACCCCAGGTTTTCAGCAGACTTTGTGGGCTCCTGCTTACATTAATTTAGGGGTTTCCCATTCAAAACCATCCCTGCACTGCAACCTGCTTTTGACCTTTATCATTAATTTTTGGTGCTAAACCACTTCTAAAGGCTTTGATGTAGCCTATTCTTATGTGATTGCAGCACTATTCTCTTTAATTGGTGCTTTTGGAGGTTAATTGAAAAGGAATCCATGATTGGCAAATCAAAATTAAGGGAATTTTGTAGGGATTAAAGTTGTCCTGAATCAGGAAGGGAAAAACATTTATCCATGAATATTCAATGGCCATGCTGTGATGTGCACTCCCTGTCCCACAGCTTGGGTACCCCCATATCCTTAGCTACTGTTGGGGTGAAATGAGGAGCTGTGCTTCCTGGTCCAGACAAGGAAGATGCTATGGGTATAAAAGCTCATTTTAATCTAAATGCAGTTAACATGCTCAGAGTCATTTGGGATAAATGGGATACTTAAGGACACATGATGGCTAATCTCTGCTATGACATTTGTGGAGGAGGAGGAGGAATAATTTAGATGGAGGGTATTGTACTGCTCAGGAGTTCGCCCCTCTCTCATCACAACTGGAACTAATTGTGAGGAGGAGACCTGGGCACAGTGTGGCACCTCCTGGTCAAGGGTTCAGAGACAACTTGCCAAGGTCCTCCGGCTCCTCTGCAGATGCATCACTGACCCCATCCTGCAGGCAGGGAACTGGGGCAGAGAGCATTGTAATACAGCATTGAGATGTTTCTGTCTCAGACTCCTGGTGCAGGCAGGAGGGACAAAGTGGGACCAAAAGCAGGAGAGAGTGATTTAGCTGCTCCCTTCCTGGCAGTGTAACACTGCCTGGGGCAGGTACAGACTCAGGTAGAGCTCACCTGCATTCCCAGGCACAGCCAGAGTATTCCTGATGCTTGCACAGCAGCGCTCGCACAAGAGCCCCTCGTGTTTCTAAACTTAAGGAGAGACATTTTTGACACATCCTTTTAGGTGCAGATTCCAGGCTTTGCCCCTCTCATCCTGCCCAGGCCCTTTCAAGCACCCATTTCTTAATCTGAACCTGCAAAACATCACAGGTGATCAGCTGAATCAAGAAAGCCAAAAGCTGATTTCCCACTGGCCTTTGTTCAGCAGCCCTGGCTCCGAGGACCACTGCTCCCAGTGTCACTGCTTTAGATAATCAATAGACAAATACTCATTATATCAAACGTTGCAGCATGGGTTTGGGGCAACCACGAGGTCACAGAAGTGTGAAAACATCACCGCTTCCCAAGTGCTGACCCTTCTGAACTCCACAGCAAAGCTCCCCTTGACTTAATGGAGCCGGGATTTCGCCCCTAGATGGCTCTAGGATATAAGTTGTTTCAGGCTACGCTGAAGGATGATTTGCAAATCTCGGTTCCCTGTTTGTATCACAGCAGTACTTGAGGGTCTGGGTACTAACTCACGATACCAGGGGTAGCGGGTGTCCTTGTCGCAGAGCACTGGCATACCTGGTGCTGAGCATGGTGTGATGCAGCTCCGCACAGCACAGAGCCCCCAGCAGTGTGGCAAATGCTAGAGACCATAGGAAAGACCTGGCAAGCATCCATGTGTTTGTAAACTGCTGTCCTGAACCCAAAACAAAACCTTGTTTGGTTCCTGTACCATGAATCTGCTGCTCTGATATGCTGCTAGTGCCATAAGCAATCAGGATTTGGGGTTAAGATCAAACACTTAACTTTGGATAGGCAGAAGGTGTGTAAGGAAAAGTGTCAGATCCCAGGCAGGGAGAGGAAAAGGGAAATAGGCAACTTAGGGAAAGAAGAAAGGCAGTGAAACAGAAAAGCTTTTCCCTCCTGCTCTGCTGGTGAAGCTTTCTCCATGTACTTGTAATTAAACCAGAGATGATTTGGTCAGGATATCCCTGCCTGCAGAGACACACGGCCCGTTTCCACCACTGAGATGAAAAGTTTAAGCACCAGTAATGGAGTGGTGGGGAGAGTGTTGCCATACACACTCCATCACATATTTATGATGCTTGAAAAAAAGATCAATAGACGTTATATGCAAGGGTCTATAAATTTAATGTAGCGTGATCATTTAGTATCAGTTGTTTCTTAAATTAATAACACGGGGACAGGCCAGAATCCTGAAACATGATAAAGTGATGCTTATGTACAACTGATGTTATCTCCATCACCCTTTGCTACATGCTATGGTTGAAGCCACTGATGTGCACAAGCAGCAAGTGCATAGGGAATGAACTGTGCAGTGAAGATGTCCCTGCTGCAAGTGTCAGAGCAGAAGGATGAAGCTCTCCAAGCCAAGCACTTGCTCCTTCCTGCCTGCTGGAGGCAAAAGTGCTCAGCACCCCCCTGCCTGCACTGACACATCCCTGCCTGTCTCCACGGGCTGCACAGGGGCCAAGGACTGGCTCTTTGCATTGACCACAATATGTTATGGTTCAGAGGAAGGACCTTAAACTTACAGACAAGGACAAGGCAGTAAAAGATGAAGCACCTGAACCCCCCATTTCCAGATTACTAGACCCCAGGTGTGTGCTAGGGAGCAGTTAAATTTCATCATTACCCTTTCTTCTACGGTATTTTTTATAGTCCTTTTTACTACTGGCACTAAAGGTGCCGGACGCATCCCAGGAGCTAAGAGGACATCACTCGTCAACCTGACTGCTGGCTGATATAAAAAATGACAAGTCCTGGCTTAATCTTTCTGATAACTGTGTTCTGCATGGCCCATCCATCTCCATGGAGGAGTTTTGGTGAAGCTGGAAGACAAGAACATCACAG